>NC_067282.1:139961947-140264978 GCF_020740795.1 Apus apus | reverse complement strand
GCATTAAATGCCAGTGTAACAATGAGCAACTCATATAGCCACCTATAGAGGGCCTGATCCAGTTGTTCCCTCTGTGCTATTAAATATCCTTGGAATAACTCTTTTGCACAGCATCAATAAGATTCAGTTTTTCTAAATTCTGGGGTGCAAGGCTTGGAAGCAATGTAAAGTGAGTCTGTTTCCTTATGTACCTTCCCTCATTCCCAGCACACAATGCAGCTCTGGGAGCCTCCCTGGTGTAAGTCTGATGGTCTTATGGTCCACTGGTCCAGTGTTGGCCTGAAGGTCTCCCAGGACCGTGCTGAATGAAATGTCTCAGTCCAGTACATTGCAGTGTGTGTCTATCACATCTATCACTATTGACTGTAACCGAGTGTTAAAATCCTGCTTTTCTGGAGACATGAAAAGCCAAGATCTTGGCAGCAAGTGCTGAGTAATACCTAGATGACATTTGCTGCAGTGTTTGTCCTGGAGTCCTGCCTTAGCCAAATTTCAGGTAAGGCAGCTGGTTTGTCTTACCATGCAGCTCTAGATTGGTGGTGCTTCTTGGCTTCTTCCATTTTAAATAGTTATTTTTATTACTTCTAGCCATTAGAAGCATAAAGTCATAGTATCATAGAATGGTTAAGGTGGGAAGGGACCTTAAAGATTATCAGGTTCCAAACCCCCTCCTATGAGCAGGGACATGGCACACTAGATCTGGCTGCACAAAACCTCATCCAGCCTGGCCTTAAACACCTCCAGGGAGGGGGCTTCTACAGCCTCCCTGGGCAACCTATTCCAGTGCCTTACTACCCTCATGGTGAAGAATTTCTTCCTGGTGTCTAACCTAAATCTCCCCTCTTTCAGTTTAAAACTATTACCCCTTGTCCTATCACTATGCTCTCTGGTGAAAAGCCCCTCCCCAGCTTTTCTGTAGCCCCTTCAGGTACAGGAAGGCTGCTATAAGGTCTCCCCACAGCCTTCTCCTCTCCAGGCTGAACAGCCCCAACTCCCTCAGCCTGTCTTCGTAGCAGAGATGCTCCAGGCCTTTGATCATCTTGGTCGCCCTTCTCTGGACCCTCTCCAACAGCTCCATGTCTTTCCTGTGCTGAGGGCTCTAGAGCAGTATACAGTACTCCAGGTGCAGACTCACCAGAGAAGGGTAGGGGGACAGAATCACCTCTCTCGCCCTGCTGATCACTTCAGTGCTTTATCTATGAGCTGGCCTAGTTAATTTGTGAGTGATACAGTCCCTGTGGACATCACAGTGGTAAGGAGATAATTACTTATTATTTTTAAGAATCATAGCTTTTTCACTTACTTAGAAGGTTTTGTGGCCTTGCATGACCTTCACAGCTCACAGTGAAAATGCCATGTTCTCATCCTATGTATCCTTGTGTTATATGAGCCCGATTCGGGGGTCTCTGCTTTCTTACCTATGGACTGTCATCAACCATCCTGTCTTTAATGCTGTCATAAAAAACTTCATAGTTTCACATCTGACCTAGTAAGCAGAATAACATTTGGAGGTAAAAAGATAACAAAAATCAGAAATCTGCCTAAGGGCAATCAGAAAATCTGCTCAGGATGTGTCTTCCAGAGCTAGGGAATCGATACAGAAAAGCAGAGGGAAGGAATGCAAAATGGGGAAAACTTCTGGATTAATTAGAAATTGCAGAAATCTGACAATCAATAATTATTTTTCCTGTGAGGCAGTACTAAATGCATTCTGAGAGGAAAAGACAGGCAGTGTAAAACAAAGTAACTGACTGCTGAATTTTGACCCCATGGAAGAGGTAAGGATATATTTTGGTGAAGAACAACAAGGAGAAGTCTTCAAAATACCTGTCTGCCAGAACCTTCTGCTGAAGTACAGGAGTTGATGGGAACCCTGTGAAAATCTGTGCTATTTGTGTCCACTGCTGCCCTCAGTAGGGTTTTTAATTGTTGCCATGGTGTTCAGACAAAGGTCAAAGATGCTCTGATTGTATTGAGAAAACAGGACAATATGACTGGACTAAAAACTGCTTTTAAAAGACCAAAAACTGTCCTAGAATCTTTTGGTATTTATTTCATCAGTTTTCCCAACAGATAGCCAGGCATTTCCTGTCGTGAACACAACCAAAGGCTTTTAGCTGTGCCTGGGAAAATGTGGGTGAATTAAAGAAGCTCAAGTGTTTCCTTGACAGAAGTAATGAGAAAGATGGATTACAAGAAAAGGGCAGTGAATTTGCAGAGTTCCTGTGGAGAAGAAAGCACGATGCTGCAGTGGGGTGGCAGCTACTGAGCAGATGTTTGGGATAGCTAATGTACAAGAGAGCAAGTATTTTGTCAAAGGCAAAAGATTCTTCAATCTCCATTTTTCAATGTCAAAGTTTTCAAACCATACAGTATTTTCATAAGTAAAAATGAGTCAATCATCTGATCAGTTTTTTTAAATATCTGGTTTCTTGGTTTTATGTTGAAGGACGTTTACTTCCCTGTGAATGCAATTGGATGAACCAGGAATCAAACCTGCCCTGTAGACCAACTTGAGACCATTTTAGCTGATATTTTGACCTGGAAATGGAAATGCCAAGACACCATCTGAGGAGGCTGTTCATATAATCTTTTCAGCATGAGCTAAATTGGATGTGTCATATATAAAGGGAAAATACCAAAAATAATTAAGGAAGAGAGAAATTAGGTCAGTTGCTCTGAAATGC
Source organism: Apus apus (assembly GCF_020740795.1). Taxonomy (NCBI): domain Eukaryota; kingdom Metazoa; phylum Chordata; class Aves; order Apodiformes; family Apodidae; genus Apus; species Apus apus. Next base: position 140,262,291 of record NC_067282.1, on the reverse strand, counting down.
AAGTCCCACTGAAAATCAAGCAGCAACTTGGGAGCTCTGTGTCTCGTGCTGACTGGAGTCCTGCTGTGGGGGAATGGGAACTAGGCAAAGATTCCTCTTGCCACAGAATGTCTGAGGGGATCTTTTCATAGACCACGTGTTCAATCTTCAATCTCATGTGAAGGACCCAATCTCCTAGCTGTAAGAAGCTCTTTGGACTTCTGATCTGGATTGTCTGGTGGATCATTGCCACTGGGTTTGCCAGTGCTTGAATTTCCTCTGGGAGACCTCTCAGCAGGACTCCATCCTGCTATCTCTGATCTTGTCTAATCTGATGGAGTCACAGTCCGAATTGTCTACAGCAAATTGGCAGGACTCAGCTTGTTTCAGATAGTGCTTTTAAAACAAAGAAGAAAAAAACCCAGGTACTTTTATTTTCTGGTATCCTTAACATCCCTGCACAGACCCAGCCTTGGCTGATCTCTCACCTTGCTTGGGGCTGTAAGTGGACCTAGTTAATAGCCCCTAGACCTGCCCATTTTGGTCAGTGCCCTGGGATTGGTGAGGGCACAGCTTGCATGGGAGTGGCCCCCGGCTTGTCCCTGCTTCCAGAGCTGCCCCACTGCTGCTGCTTCTTGAGATCAAGGTAGTACCATGATGATCATTGAAAGCAGCAAGGGTAATGCAATTGATACTTGGCTTTTAAGCTTGAGAACATGCACTGGAGTGTTTTATTCCTGTGCACTGTTTCTAAAGTCTTAAACTTGATTATGCATTTTTATTCAACTCTTGTACTCTTTCAAAGGACTAAACAGTGCAACTCTGCCCAGGGTATTTGGAAGCAGTATAAAAGTACAAATAATATTGGCAACTCATTGCTGCTATTTTTACAGTTTATTTTAATTAGTAGCCAAGCTTAAATAAAATTTTTCAACTCTGTATTTTTTTATTCCAGATCTTTAATGTCTTCCAGATTCACTCCAGGTTTGCTAGACTGGGTGGTAACTAAGATTTAATTTTGATCCAGAGGAAACTGTCATGCTCATTTTGAGTATTCCTTATTTGCTTACTTTTGCTCTTTTATTTTTAGCTGTATTTTGTATTGCATTTCTCTCTCTGTGTGTATTTTAAAATTATTTCAGACTTTTCATTTTTATATGGCATTGATTCTTGGCACCGAGGTTAAAGTCTGGAACTGAGCAAACTATGAAATTACTGCATCAGCACAACCACTTGAAAGTCTCTGTTATGTACTAGGCCCTGCATTTGTCAAACCTCTGCTCAAACACTGTGCAGGATCCTACATCAGCTATTGCTCCACTGGGGAGGAGAGAGAAAGAGAGGGGTGAGAATACTCATCACCTACCTGGTTAGCTGTCGTCCAGAATTTGCCTACTGAGCCCTGAAGCGCAAAGTGGTCAAAGCTTTTCCTTGTAAGTGAAACATTAAAAGCCAACCCCCTCTCCTTTTTAGCGTGTTTTACACCGAAGGATCCCCCTGCAAGGAATCTCTTTTACCAAGTGGAAGTGCAGCAGTAATGGCTGTTACAACTTTGTTCAGCTGCGGGTTTCCCTCCATGATGCCCAGGTTGGCAAAGTTCTGGGCTGTCGACTGATAATCTGTGCATGAAAATGTTGTGACTTTGGGATCTCACGCTTTGCAGCCTCTTGGGAAGATGGAAACACAAAGGGAAAGTCTCTGTGCGTACTAAAGAGAGGTTCTTCAGTTTGCCAGTCAGACTCTGTGTGATTCAGGAAGACAAAATAATCTTTAAAGCTGTGATACTCCTATTTAGTGAAGGTATTACATGTTGCAGGCAGCAGTGGATCTTGACATGGCGCCTTTGTGGGGGCTGCTGCACCCTTCACAATTGAGACAATGATCACTAGTGCATTTTCACAGCAAAAAGAAGGTCTACTTGTAGCTCTGATGGTGACATGGCATGAGACAGTGGCCTGAGCTCAGCAGGTGGCTACTGCATGGCTAGCAGAACTGAGAAGCCAGTCATGGGGAAGGTGCAGCTGTCTCAGGCTGTTTGTGACTGGGGTGCACAGCAGCAGCTTTACAGCAGATGCAGGCCCTGGGGGCAGTCGCCGCTGCTTCTTCCCGTCCCAAAGGCTGCATCCTCCTCGTCCTTCCCTTCTTCCTTGCATTCTCCCACATCTGGCGGCACCACCACCTCTCCTCTTTCTCAACTCCACTGGCTGTAGCAGCAGAGGCCTGCCCTTCTGGCGGGGGGAAATGCCAAGGTAATGATTTAGCCTGTACAGCTAGAAATCCTTTCACCGCAAGCGCTATCGACGCAAACCCCATTCCTGAGTCATCGCAGACTGTCTCCAGCAGCCTCGGGGATCAAAGCGAAGGAGCGTCTCTCTCGGGGCGCCAGGAGTCACAGGCTGCTGACTGGGCCATCACCTCAGCCCTGCTGCCGGGCGCACTCCGAAGTAGGTGCCCCGCGGTGAAAGGGGGGTGGGGTGTCCCGCTGCTGCTCTCTGCTCCTGCTGTCGGCAGGCCTTCCCCAGCGCGCCTGGAACCACCCCGGCGCCCAACTCATGGATGCCCCGGTGAGCCCGCATCTCTCTGCTGGGTGCTGCTCGGTGCTGGTGGCGTGTTGCCCCCCGCGGAGGAAGGGACTGTTTCTAAAACTGAAAGCCTGCAACCTGTGTCATGGAGTTGTGTCTCCAGCCCCTCACTGGAGAGGGGCTGTCCCCCCTATCAACAGGAGCTTGTCCCCAGGGAAGGACGTCAGCTTCTCCCTTCTCAAAGGCCTCATGGTACGATGAGCTCCAGCCCCAGACCTCACGGACCCTCTTGTAAAAGCATTCCTGACCAGGACCGGGGTGAGGAGGGCAAGTAGCCATGCTGGCACAGCAGGCAGTTGGCAGCGAAGGGGCATCGTGTTCCCAGAGTGTTGCTTTTTTTCTTGATGTTAAATTAATATACAATGGAGAATTACAGATGTTCCTTCTACATCTTAGCCACAGTTAGAGGACTTGTGTTATTAATGCCAAGTATAATAAAAATGTTTTCTAATCTTGATTCAGTTTCTGGTTCTCTCTGCCATCTTATGTTTCACTGCTTTTTTTTTCCTTCCAGCACTTCTCTTTGTATCATGATTCTTGTGTGTCTTGGCTTCCATAGACCCTGTCTCTGTCTACAGCTTTCTTAAGCTGGTTGCAAAGTGCATTTTGAATGTTTACTCTTCCTTTATTAACATGTTTGTTTATTTACAAAGGAACAGTGAGGGAGTACTTGAGGAGAGGATCTTTGCTTCTTCCTTTTACTTCAGTGCTCTGACCATCATATTATCCCACCTCCTCCTTTTTGCATTGCGGAGAGCTGAGAGAATCTCTGGATTGATGAAAGCACCATCTGGCTGATGCCAGACTGTCCTGTTCTGTGCCCTTTGCCTTTGGTTCCTTGCAAGGCAAGGACAATAGCCTGGGCCTTGCAGATTATTGGATGTGCAATGCCCTCAAATGCAAGAGGTGAATCCGTGCAAAATGGAGGTACTGCCCTAAAATCCAAACCAGTGCTGTGTCTACACTTGCCGCTGCCAGGAACACCAAAGAAACAAAGTTAAAGAATTAGAAAGGGAACATCTGTAAAGTGTGATGTCTCTGCTTCTCTGTGGGAAGTGATGAGAGGGAAGGTTTCAAAAAATACTGTGATGACAAATGGCTTATAAAAGTTCTGTTACAGACCCTAATTGGTCCAAATCCTTGTACTTTCTTACTATTTTCTTATCTAGTGCATAATTTGAGGGAGGCTTCAAATATTTAAAACATTTCCAAAAGACTGAAAAAATCTAAAAACTTTTTTCCTGAACTTTTAATTGGAAATATTTCTGGTAATTCTTTCTTTTCATTGCTACTGCTTAGAGAAGCTTTATCCATGTAATAATAAAGTGTGCCAGCGGAGGACCGTGCCCTTACCTCATGCAAGTTCCCAAGTCACTTTTCAGACCATATATAGGGATCATTCCCTTTCGTCCCGGGCAGGAGTCAAGATGCCACTTTGCAGTGCCAGCTGCACTTCTCTGCAGGCCTGCAGAGGGGAAGTGAAGAGGCGTTTTTCCCACTGGATGGCAATGGAAATTCTTACACAGGCAGAAATGTGGTTACCTCAGCCATAATTTACAGGGACACCCAGGACTCCCTCTTGGAAAATAAATGCACTAGATGGTGTTTAATAATCAGAAATGTGCAGGGCATCTGTGTAACATGCTGGCTATTGGAAAATGGTCTCCCCCTTCCCTGAGAAGTCACCAGGGGATTGATTTAAAGTAGCAATAAGCATACTGGGAGGCAGCAGAGAGATCAAAGGACAGTAAGTATTACAGCTGTTTTCCAAAGTATTTTGTTCATAGGATGAACATATCTGATCCTCTTCTTGATCAAGCTGATGGTCACATAAAACGCTGCTTCATAGGTCACCAGGGTCAAGACGCTGGAGGTAACGCTGATGTTAGTCTTTCTCTGTAACCATCTGCCTGTCATCATCAATAACCTTTCCAATGAGTTACCATACAGGTTCTTGCTTGATCTCCATCCAAAACTGATTGTTTGAAATGTTGAAGTGATTCATCAGCCCTTCCTGAAGCCACATTTGGGGGCAAAATAAAAAATGCCAAATGAAGAAAAAGTTTAATGATTTTCTTTGTAAGAAAGAGGCTTGCTGAGACAGAAGGGTCTGCCTGAGAGTGCTCAGAGCTAACCAGTACTGCTTAAATTTGTGTTTGAATCAAAAAATGGGCCCTCAGGAAGACACTTCATGTGAATTTTGCTCCTGTTAACTTTCCACAGGTTGGAGGGTACAGTACACACAAGATGTGGATGAAATGCAGTCTTGGAGATAAAGTGGTAGTAGAAACCTTGACAAGGAGCAAGAACATCTCTGCATCCAGCAGCTGCCCGTGGTAGAGTGTGGCCTGAAGAATCCTGTCAAAATTTTACGTGTTGCCAGGACACTGGCTGGCAAAGGTGAGTGGCTGAGGGGACCCAGTCCATGTCCCCATGAAGACAGGCTTGGGTACAGCCCCAGCTGCCCTGAGCACTGTGCAGCATCTCTGCCAGCTGTTCAGTGAGTGCCAATACCTAAAGATTCGAGTGGAAACGGAGCATTTTGGCCCTTTCTGTTCCCTTGCTGAATCCCCTGCTGCATCAGTGATTTCCCCAAAAGAGAAGTATAACTGATGATATGTCCCTTAGAGGTCCAAGGAGCTGCTAGCCTTGCTCCATCATCAAACCTGGCTGAGGTCCTCCAGAGAGGAGTTGTTTCCTAGAAAGGGCTGAGAGAGCCTCAGTGAGAAAATACTTTTTGTGGGGTAAGAGAGCATTAAGCAATGAAGTGAGGACTGGAAAGGGAGAACAGAACTTAAAAGGTTTCTGTTGCCTGTTTTGGTCAGGAAAATAATTTTATATTTGTAAGATAAGCCAAACCCTGAGGAGAGGGAGCTGATCCAGGCTCCATGGGTGGTGTCATCCCTTCCTCAATTGCAGAGCTGGGCCAACACTGTATAATGAAGTGCATTTTTGTGTGTGCTTGGACTGCTCCAAAATGCTTTTTCTTTTAAACCTTGATGTGTGCTTTGCCCCAGGGGATTAATGTGTTTTGAGCTGTTTTGGTCAGCTCAAAATAGAAAGCTGACCAAAAGTGAGCCCGTGTGTAAAATTCACCGGTGTGCGTGGGCTGCTCCGCCCTGGCCTTGCCGAGTGCAATGGGCAGCGTGTGGTGGGGACTCTGGTCCAGTTTGTTGCTGCAACTGCAGGTTTGGTGGAAAAGAAACATTTGGGGTTGTGTGTAGTCATGGAAGCCAGATTATGTAACTGCCCATCGGTAAATTATGTTGCAGGTAAGGGGAGTTTTGGGAGAGACAAGCACCCAATGAGTATGCAAGAAGCAATGCAGGTCCTCATGCACTGCATTTATCTGCCAGCAGCCTAATTCCACAGGAATTACATGCATTAGCAGCAGCTGCCCATACGTGTGTTGCCTAAAGGAGTGCCCTAGACAGGTCTCTGTACCAAGTGGGGGCACCAGGATGCTTTAGAGGTAACACATCCACTTGAACACTACAGCTGCTGTACGAAATTTGGGTGATTGAAAGGGGCCTTGAAATGGAGAAACTTAGTCCATGAGGCTTCATGTTTTCTCCCAGAATTACTCAACTTTTCTGCTTATAGTATGATGAATACCAGTTTGTCACTTTGCCAGCTTTGGTGTAATGCATCCTCAGGTGAACGTTTTAGGGGTTCCTTTTTGTGTGTGTATGTTTGGTTTTTAGCTGCAGTTGGCAGGGTGGTAACTGGTTACTTAAAGTCAGTTGACTCAATGGTATGCAGTCTGAATTTCTCACTGCTTTCTGAAAGTAGTCTTGTGTAGCTATGTGAAACTGCACTCTCAAAATGCCTCCTGCCCTATGCTTCTCTGTGACAGCAACTTCTGCTATTAGAAACTTGGTAGAGTGTGTACTGTAGTTACTTAACTTCATTAAAAAGATTATGGGCAATTGCATTCATCCTCCATAGCCAGGACATGATGTTGATCAGCAGCTATATTAAAAAGATTGGTTGGACTCTGGCTCCTTTTGCTGCAGGTTGTAGACTTGCCAACCCAGTTACTTTCTGGAAATAGCATATTGTTTTTCTTGGCAATTCAGTGACCCCGTCGGTTCTAGACAGCTGGCTGCTGTATAACACCAGATCAATTTGTGCACCTACCATAGCCCAGTGTACTTAGGTTTGAAAAGTGACTGCTGCACAGTCATGAGGATCCCAGCATGGATATATTCTCTTGCTGTGGGTGAACAGGCAGATTCTGCATGCTGGTATCTGACTTCCTTGATGTTGACAGGCCTAAATTGTGTACTATGTGGCAAAACTGTTTCTGCACCATGCACAGTGCTCAGGGCTCCAGCTGATGGAGCAGGAATCCAAGGTATTGCATCAGTGTGGGTAATATTGGATACTGCTCAACCAACACTATGGGTTTTTGTCATTCAGCTCCAGCTTTATGCATAGGTGAAAGATAATCTAAAGCTTACTTATCTTCCATGCACAAGAAATGAAAATTGTCTTTTATAAGAATGTCAGATATGTTTCCTAATGAGGTCTTACAGGACAGGATAAACACACTTAATTTGCATGCACATGACAAAGTCAAGAGATAAAAATCTTTTTAATGTCTATACTACTCAAGTTCAAAAGTAAATGCTAGTCCCCAGAGTGTGATGTGTTGCCATTTTAAAGCTGTAAGTTAGTATTTCTATCCATTGTGTCAAAAACCTGTTGCACTCTAGGGAAAAAAAAACACAACCCATTGTGCTCAGAAGGAAGAACAATACTTGAACAAAGACATGGCTATTTTCTTCTGCCCTTAAGTAAGTCAAACCCACCATCTAGAACATATTCAAAGAATCCAGTTGGATAGAGAGCATGCTGGGTGTTCATGTTGTGTTCTGTCACTTTAAGATGTCTACTAGCCTTGGCAGTCTTATTTTAGGTCATGTCACTAGGGAGAAGCTGAGATCTGAGTAAGGAGGACCCGGCGCATAGTCTGATGTGGTGTGGGATGGATAAAGCAGAGAGTCATGAGTCCCCCTGTAGCAGTCCTGCTTTATGGAGCTGGCAAAGAGAGACACTCTCTATGAGTACCAGCTAAAGAGCTCAGCGCTGCTGTGGGAATTTCTCTCTCATTTTATATTCCCCAAATCCACTTTTGGCACCTCCATCTGCTACAGAGTTGAAGGGATAAATGCAGCTCATTAGGGGCCTAATCCAAACCCCATGGATGTCGCTGAAAATTTGTGCCAGCAGTGGGACTTGCTTGAGTTAAGTTATGAGCTTTTATCTTTTCTCCACAAGTATGGATATTTGTGATTTAACCACTAGTGAATATGGGTGAGTCCCACTATATGCCCCTTCTCTAAGGGATGGCTGCAGGGCTCAAAATAGTAAGCTTCACATCCTTCTCTCTCATAAAGACCCATCCTTTGTTTTTCTCTGCATCTATTAGCCAAAAAGACACAATCTAAAGTGAAAACACATTCCATTATTGTAATTTTGCTCCTTGGAATGTTATGACACATCCCTCAGATATCAGCTATGTTAATTGTCAACAAATTAGTGTCCTTTCACTCCCAACACGTGCACTCATGGGTCCTTTTGGCCCCTACAATTACAGAGTGCAGCACCAAGGCTGTATTCCAGGGAACACGCTCTTTCCAGACCTTCTGCCCCAAAATTTGCCTTCCTGGTGCCTGAACAGCAAGTCAGAATCCCCACAGCTAGGAAGGTATTAGGAGAAAATGTCTGGCACCAAATTTAGTCACTGTTGCCAGCAGAACTTGAGGCAAAAAATACTGGGCCCAATCCTGAACCATCTTGGTTATCCCTCCCATCCAGATTTATTTTATATGCTTTATGAAGGCAGGTTAAGGTCTTAAACAGTGTCACTTGGATAGTACTTGCAGCCAAAATACTCTTTGAAAGCCTGACCTAGCAGTGCTATGCACCATGCTGAGAAGCTGGTGCCAAGGGGTGAAACCACCACCTACAATGGCAAGACAGGGAAATAATTTCTTGGTTGCATTAAGAAGAGTGTGTCCAGCAGATCAAGGGAGATTTTTCTCCCCCTCTCCTTTGCCCTAGTGAGACCTCACCTAGAGTATTGCATCCAGTTCTGGGCTCCCCAGTTCAAGAGGGACAAGGATTTACTTGAGAGAGTCCAATGAAGGGCTACGAGAATGATTAAGGAACTGGAAACTGGAACACCTGCCTTACTAGGAAAAGCTGAGAGACTCGGGGCTTTTTGGTCTAGAGAGAAGAAGACTGAGAGAGGATTTAATTAATGTGTATAAATATATGAAGGCTGGGTGTCAAGAAGGGACAACCTCTTTTCACTTGTGCCCTGTGGTAGGACAAGGGGCAATGGATTCAAGCTAGAACACAGGAAGTTCCACCTCAAGATGAGGAAAAACTTTACTGTGAGGGTTACAGAGCAGTGGAACAGGCTCCCCAGAGAGGTTGTGAAGTCTTCTTCTCTGGAGTTTTTCAAGACCTGTCTGGATGCCTTTCTGAGTGACCTGCCCTAGATTTGGTCCTGCTCTGGCAGGGGGATTGAACTCGATGATCTCCAGAGGTCACTTCTAACCCCTAATATTTATCTTTGTTTATCTCTTATCTCTAGCTCTGTTCACTTAGAGAACTGGAGTAGAGACAAAGTCCAAGGGAATTTTCTGCACCATCCTACAGCCTTAAGTTATAGCTTTACAAGGATCTGAGCCTGTTTTCCTTCAGCAGATTAGCCACAGGACCATCCTTTTGCTCTCTCAGTGACCCACAAGGTCCCTTTGGAAAACCAATGCCATCCCAAGCAGAGCAGTTGTGCTGGAAAAGGCTGAGGGTGGATATCCTCTGCCCTGCAGCTCACAACGGGAGCTGGATCTGCATCATGCTCAGTAACTTCTCATGTAAATAGGGCTGCTCTCAGGATTTAAATCAGTGTGAGAGATACCAGGATCTGGGTCCTTGAGATCTGGGAATTATAAACCAGCTACTTTAATCATGCAATTAGAATTCAGATAAACAGCCAGTGAGTAACCAAGGCATGTCCCCCAAATACAGTGAGTCAGACACACCATTTAAGGGAAATGAGAGGGGAATAGTTTTGTTCCATCCCAAGGCTTATCCCAAAAGTGTTCCAGCCCTTGGCTTGATGCAGGAGGAAGCTTAGTCTTGCAGGCTTCTTCCCTCAATTTTGCCTGCAAAGTAATTACACAACTTTACTGCTGTACCATAGTCTTCCAGGCAGCATGTTACCTTTATGCTATGCTAATGTAGTTCTCTTCAGTAGCTCCTATGTATGCCCAAGGCCAAGAAATATTTGCATTTATTGTGCTTGGAAGCCCAGCTTTCTACTTTCTTCTTTCTGCTGAAGAGCGTAAGCGGCTGAATCACACTTTATGAAAGAAATCCTCTGACTTTTCTTGCTTAGAGATACAAATTTCTGAAACAGATGTACTCTACCTGATTTTTTGTGGCCCCAGAGCAATCAGGCTGACCATGGCAGTACAAGAGAGTGCATGAAAGGGAACTTTGCATGCTTGTTAGTTAACTGCTTTCATGCCTCAGCCTCACTGATTATTCATCCTGACTTTCCTTCTCTTGTTTGTTGTTTTGAGGTACAAAAGCTAAATTCAGAGTGAATTTAGGCATGAAAAGGATAGGCTTTTGGTATTCTAATGCCAGCCTTTTCTTTTAATGCATGGAAGTTGCTGCCTGGTCTCCTGCAACATCAGTTTACTCTAAGGTTGAAGTCTTGCAAATATTCAATTAGGAGACCGGTCAAGTATGTGGGATTAACTTGTTTATATAAATGTTTGCAGGACCAGAGTGTGAGTTCAAAGGCAGGCATGGGAGCTTTCGTTTCCCAGCTGATCCATAAGAAGGGTCAAGCACAGTATGCTGATAAATGCAGTATACTGACAAAAGCTGGCAAGCCTCACTCCAGTGCTGACTGGAGCTTCCAGTACCAACTCCCTGTTGTTTGTCACAGTTAAATTGGAGGCTGATGAAACTGCAGGAGGTATAATTTATCAGCAAATCCAGTCTCTTTGCTGGGCACCACTGCATGGCTGTACACATATATAGGCAGTTTGGATCCTGAAAGTAGATTTTGCTTTAGTTAAACTAAGAGCTCTCACTGACAACCAAGAAGCAGGTTCAGTGGAAGTGAGAGTGGAAGAGGTCCCATGGAGTAAGGTCTGACGATACAGAGTAGCATCACTCCCTGGAGTTTTCTGCATTTACTCCTCTTTATTTCTGATTCTGGTAACAAACTTCTGAGAGAAGCTAGAGAAAGTATTTGGTCCTCAAACCAGGGGAAGATGGAGGAGGACATTAACTGCTCTTATGGAGAGAAGGAAATGTTTTCTCAACTCCAGCTTGAATTTTGGTGAGCCATGGCAGGGCTGATGGTGAGTACAGTGGAAGACAAAAGTAAGAAATGGAGTAAAAGGTGAAAAGGAGCATTTAGTGCATTTATGGTTTGGCAATGTGATTTTGGGGTGGTGTCATTTTTACATTAAACTTCTACAATCTCTCAGGAAATAGAGAAAAAGTGAGGACTCCAATATACTGAAAGCATTTGCTGCCTAGTTCCCTGCTTTCTGTGCTGGCCAGAGCAGGAAGGGATGAAGCCATCAGTGAGCAAACAGAACTTCACCCAACCCCAGTATGCCAGAAGGAGGAGTGACTGTGTTATGCTTGCTTTTCCCTGGTGGGTAGCTGGCATGAGACTATAGGGGAGTCCCTTATGTGCTTGTATTCTTTTAGGATGGGTTCTTTGGACAGCTTGTGGTTATGCTGTTGAGAGTATTCAGCTGGTATCTTTTGAGATGAAAGTTGCTGTGTCAATGCAGTATGTTGCTCTTGTTGCTTGAATTTGTTTTGAGCACTGGTATCTATACTGGAGTTATTAATAGACTGAATTGTCCAAGCAGGGATTCTTCACCCCTCCTGCTGCAAAATACACACTGCATTCCTGTTGCTGCAGCATATACAGCTATGTTACAGCCAGTACAGTCTGTTTTTCACTAAGTGCATCAGTGAACAATGTTTAAACAACTTTTTTTTCTTAAAAAAAAAAAAAGTACTGGCAACAAAGAGATGACTTATCATTTGCAACTTTAAAAAGGAGCCTGCAGCTATATGAATCTGGAAATAATATAAACTTAACCCACAGGACTGTTGCACTGGTTTTAGAAGAGCTTACTTTAAAGCTGGTATGTGGGCTCACTAAGAGACTGAGCGGTTGGCAAGGATGCTAACGATTTATGGAATGTGTCTTTGGAAAGGATTAAAGCAAAAAACATGTTGCTTCTTACCAGCTCTGTGCTAGGAATATAGCTCTAAGGGGCAAGCGTTGAATTTTAAGCATCTAGTATGTAAAGCTTTTAAAGAATAAACTTTTTTCTTTTCTTGTCCTGGTGCTTGGGATCAAATTCAGTCCAGACTGGATAGACTAAAAATCATTCCCATCTGACGTCCAGGAAAAGGTCAGGAGTTAAAGGAGTACTGGCAGTGGTGAAGCAGTTCCCAGCTTGCGTAAGTACTATTTGTGAACTGTCCAAGATAACAGTCAGCATTTTAGCTCTAAATGTCCCAAGTGTCATATAACTGTGCCTCTTCATTTTCTCCCTCTAAACTGATTTTTAAAACTGCTTTGCACCAAGCAAAAGCACAATTAAAACTGAAGACTGAGAACTCAGTTAAAATGAAAAATCCTGATCATTTGGTTGGGAAATCTTTATTTCCTACTTTCACTGGCCCTATATGACTCTCCCTCTGCCTTAGGTCCAGCCCCTCATTGTGTTGTCCTCCTCTTGTGGTATCCCCCATCCTCAGCTCTGTTTGAAAAGACAGTGAAAAATCTCTCTAAATGGCCTAATTTTTCTCTAATAGAGATTCCCTGTTACTAATGAAAACAACTCCATATTTTCCCTCTGTGCGTGTGAGAGGATGTGATGTTGCATCTGTGTTTGCAGATGGCACTAAGACAGGACTTGCTGCCAAAACCAACTTTCTACCCAGTATGGAGGAGGAGAGAGACACAAGGAAATGTGCTGTTCTCAGCTCTAACATCATCACTGACTGCCCAAGTGCTGCCTCCCCTTGGGGACCCACTTTTTCGCTGCTCCAGTGGTCTGTGCACCAGGAGAAGTCACCCCCCAGCAGTAGTGCTAATCCCATGAAAGCCTTCAGACATCTGATGGATGCTGTAGTTTGGGTTTGGTGCAAATGACAGAGCTTTTCCACAACACTGTGTGTTGGAATGGGCTGTGCTCACCTCTTGTGTCATTGCTAAGTGCAGGAGTAGAACCAGAAAGTGTGCTCTGTGCCAGGAAGCAGCATCAAGCCAGCTGCCACTAGCAATCTGATGGTCGTGATTATTTGGTATCTGTGTTGGTTTTGGCTGGAGTACTGTTAATTTTTCTTCATAGTAGTAGGTATGGAGCTATGTTTTGCATTTGTGCATAGAAAACAGTGTTGATAATACAGTGATACTTTAGTTGTTGCTGAGCAGTGGTTACACCGAGCCAAGGCCTTTTCTTCTTACTCCACCCCATCAGTGATGAACTGGGTTGGGACACAGCTGGGACAGCCCCAGCTGACCAAAGGGATATTCCATACCATATAATGTCATAGTCAGCATATAAAGCTGAGGAATAAAAAAGGAAGAAATGGGGGAGACACATTTGGAATGATGGTGTTTGATGGTATTTGTAACTATTAAGCATGATGGAGACTTGCTTTCCTGGAGATTGCTGAACACCTGCCTGCTGGTGGGAGGTAGTGAATTCATTCCTTGTTTTGCTCTGCTTGCTTGTGTGGGTTTGGCTTTGACTATTAAATTGTCTTTATTCCAACCCATGAGTTTTCTCACTTTTACCCTTCCAGTTCTCTCCCTCATCCCACTGGGAGTGAGCAAGTGGCTGGGTGGTGCTTAGTTGCTGGCTGGGGTTAAACCATGCCAGAATATTACAGTACTGGTTGTCCAAAATATTTGCAAAACTACAACCAGTCGCACAATGTCAGGGTAGATGCTGTTGGAAATGGGACATAGAGGTCTAAGGACGAAAGCTGTTAGAAATATTTTCCAAGAGTGACATGTTCTCTTCTCCTGCGAGCATGTCTGCTATCCCCAAGTCAATCTGCTCTTTCTCCAAATGCTTAACTAGCTACCCGGAAAGACACCTGGTTCATGGTGGCAGTGCAGTGTGATGTGAAGGTGAGTTGTCTGCTACTTGTCAACTTTTATTCAAGTTGGTGACTTCAGGAGTGAAATCAGATAGGAGTCTGACCCTCAGGTACAGAGCTGGGGGCTCTGTGTCTGGAGGATCACCTTAGTGGGTCACAGTCATTCTGGTGAGCTTCCACTGACTGGTAATTTCTTAACAGGATGGTTCCCCTAAGAGATGTGATTCTCTCTTTCTGTCTGACCATTCATGAAACCCAGAATCCAGCCCTGTGGAGGCCATGTGAATACACAAGACAGGATGGGTTCAGTTTAAGGGTGATTCACCTTACAGCTTTCCTTCAGAATTTGCACCAAATGGCCAGACTGTCTTTGTGGTCTCACTTTGAAATCCTTGATGACTTACTATAGAAACTGGCAGTGATGGGATCTGTGTATAACTTAATTTTCAGTGTTTAGGACCTATTCTGATGTGCTTGCTTTGATGATGAATGAGTACACCAGTGCCATAAAAAGCAGGATATCTCACACTCATTGTGGTGTTCTGAGCAAGAATAATGTGGCTAAAATGTGGAAGTGAGCACCTCTTTATTCTTTAAAGTGAAAATCCTAAATATATACCTTCATTGTTTATAATAAGTGAATTTGCTTCCAATTGAATAACATTATATTGAATGCTCACACTTTTCTCACCATATTACACTGATTATGTTTCAGAAAAGGTTATAGCAGGTGCTCGTTCTGAGAGTCCTAATAGGTTGTAATGATCCTGCTGAGTTTCACCTGAGGCCTGTGTTCATACCCATGGGCCCAGGAGCCCCATTCAAGCTCAGCACCAGAGCAGTTGTCCTGTGTTGTAGGAGCGCAGATATTAAACCTTGCATTTGGCTCTGCCTCCTGAATAGACAGCAGACCTGTTGTTACCTCTCTCCTGGATGGGGGTCTCTAGTGTGCCTTTTATGTCTCTGGTACTCTGCCTGATTCCCTCATTGCTGCTCCTGAGAGGACTCTGTAGATAGAGCTTGGACTTTGCTGCTTTCTGTGCCTGGAGCTGCTGATGGACTCTGCTACCAGCACCCTGTAGGACTGCCTGTCCTGTGTGCTGATGGCCCTTGATTCCTGGCTTGCCTGCACCTGGGAAATGTTGTGCTGTAGTACTTGGCTTGACTCCTCTGTGCTTTGTCAAGGTAAGATCATAGAATGTTTGGGTTGGAAAGGGCCTTAAAGATGATCCAGTTTCAACCTCTCTGTGTGGGCAGGGACACCTCCCACTAGACTAGACTGCTCATGCCCCATCCAACCTGAACGCTTCCAGTGAGGGACATCTGCAACTTCTCTGGGCAACCTGTTCCAGCCATTGCTCCTTATCCTATTGCTAAAAAGTCCCTCCTCAGCTTTCCTTTAGGCTCCCTTCAGGTACTGGAAGGCCCCCCAACTCCCCCCCCCCCCCCCAGCCTTCTTTTCTCCAGGCTGAACAACCCCAGCTCTCTCAGCCTGTCCTCATAGGAGATCTTTGTGGCCCTTCCCTGGTCTCGCTCTAACAGTTTCATATCCTTCAAAACACCCTTTGCATCCCTGTCTTTATGAATTTTTTATTTATCTTCACAAAACCTGGGAGGACTTCATAGCTTTTGAGCAATTCTTTCAAATGGATTAGAATTTGGCTATTTGAAGTTTAAGTTTCCCTGCAGGGAAAGGATGAAAGGAAGAATGGATGGGCAGAAGTTAGGCAGCCTGTTTCCACGGGCAACTGTGATAAAAGGGCATCTATGCTTTTAGTGAGAAAAGGGTTAGGGTTATTTAATATGAAATTAATATAATTTTTTATCTTTACATTTGGGAAGGAGTATGACATTACTGATACTGGGCCAATGCAGAATTATCAAATATAAAGGAAAAAAATAGTGAAGAAGCAAGTCAAAGGAGCTAGTGAGAGAAGGAAAGGGAAAAGGAAGGTCTGCCTTGGCTCAAAACAGGATGAAATGTTAAGAAAATTCCATTTGGGAGAGTTTAATGTGGGCAGAGTTAATTCAAGGTACATGGGTTGGGAACATGCCTGTACTGTCATCTCTACCCTTCCTGGAGGTAGTAAACCTCCTGCATGTGTGTGGTGCTGTGTGTGCATGCTGGGGGTGGGGTCTGGGGGCTGGGTTTCTTAGGCATGGAGTAGCTGTTGAAGGTTTGGTGTCAAGCACATACCCGTCAGTATCAGGACTTCTCATGAAGAAGGCTGCCCTATGGTCAGATGTGATTCCCCAGTGTCTGCCTGGAAGAAATTTCCACAAAGCAAGAGAAAATCAGTTAAGTAGAGTGAAGATGACTTTCCTCCTAAAAAGTGATGTGCTGTTGCTACTAAAAAAAACTCTGCTAATAAAGTCCAGAATAATCTGGGAGCTGAGCATAGAAATAGCCCAGACAAAGAACTTTACATCTTCCTGTGAAAGTGTTTCCCTGGGGAAATGAACTCTCTTTAAGGGCCTTGAATACTTCTGGTGTCTTAGTACTAAAGATTTTGTGAAGATGTGGTACACTGTGGCAGAAAGAAACTCGGGGATAAGTTTGTTGTTTGGATGTGCATTGTGTCTGTGGGGTGGCTGGCTGCAAGAGACTGACCTTGGAGTCTCTATCAAGGAGGGTGATGGAGCTAAGAGGTCTGGTCAGAATCAGTAATGCTGAAAGCAAATTGGTTTAGTAGTAGATGTACGAGACCAGAGAAAACAATGCTTCTGCCAGAGGCTGCAAAGAGCTCTTCCTGAATTGTAGCGATTCACTGATTATTGCCTGCTACTTCACTTGGGGTTCTAGTGGAGAGGAAGATTGAACAGATGGTGTTGTACCAGTGAATGATGGACCGAGCAAATTATTGGCTACTAAAGATATCAGTGGATATTTCATGTTGTCTGAGACTGCTGGTGTTTGTCAGATGCTCCGTCTGGAATTCTTGATGTTGGAGCCTTTGCTGAGTGAAGACTGCAATTTTGAGGACTTAATCTGACTAAATGTCTACAGAGTTGGAAAAAAAAAAATCGCATCCAGCACTTCAATTGCCTTTATAAACAATATTTGTAGATAGCGGCAAAATAAGCTTCAAAACGCTGTCAGTAAGAAGTATCCTTGCAAAATCTGTGCTAGTTTGAGTGATCCTTGAAGACGTAAATGGTACTTGAGATATGTAGAGTCAGCAAGACTTGCTTTTATGGCCAGGTCTCCTTAAGTGAGTCTTGGCACAGGAGTTGTCACGAACTTCCTACGGGAAATCCAGAGAGGGAGGCAAATCTTTGAAATGTGCTGGATGTGCCCAACTGAGAGATGCTTGTTTACAGCTCAGCTCCTAAAAGGAGATCTGTCCTGCTGAGCCTAGGATCTGGATCTGGTATAGCAGCTGCAGGCAGGGCTGTACTTTGTTTTGGTCAAGGCAATATTACCTTTTGATTTGTTTACAAGCAAAACAAGCCTTTGAGACCTGGCCATCTCCTTTCTACCTTTGTTCAGTCTTCTAAAACAGATGACCTAACTAAATGGGAGCTTTACTTTCTTTTTCTCTTACCAGCAGCTTCTGCTGTCTCATGGCTGCAATCTCCTGGCAACTCCATACGGCTTAATTCTGCTCCCAGGTGTGTACACATACTTCAGAACTGCAGGCTAGTTTTATTGCAGTGTGAACCCAATGGTTACTAATCAGAAAATACAGTTTTGGATCCAGTGGTGAGACTCTATTCAATGGTTAGAAAGGGTTTCCAGACAGGAATGGTGGAAGGAAGATTGATTGCTGGGAGTGAGGCTGTTAACTTGCAGAAGCTATCGTGAATCTTCATATAGTTGCAAGGGTGTTAGGTGGAAAAAAGGAAAGGTCTGGGTTTAAGTTCTTGAATCATTTCAAGGGGAGTTGCACTGGAAGGTCTTTAACCAGCCCTGTAAGATTTCAACAAGAGGAATAGTTTTAAGTGCCTGAAAAATCTACTGAATGTAGAACTGTGGCAAAGAAAGGCGTTGTTAAGGAACAAGCACTTTGCCTGCACCAAAAAGCAGATGGAGTTGAAGATGGCACAAAGCATTTGTGAAGCCTGGAGGGTTACTGTCCAGCTGTGCCCTGGACACCCTGCCTTTTGTGCGAGTGGTCCTGGAGTCAGCAGAGATGTGGACTGCCACAGAGTTGCTGCACAAGTCATCCTGGCATCCAGTTAATTCAAGTATGTCTTTGTGGCCTTGTTTAGATCTTTTTAAAATGAGCAATATAGGAAGGTTGAGCTAGTTCATCTGAAGTCATGGGTTCAAGAATCAAGCTGTCCTTACACTTTTTTTTTTCTAGTGGCTTTACTGCTCTTATGATCCCCAGTAAACCCTCTGGAAAAGAACCTGAAGCTAATTAAGAGGGTCATCTTTGTGACATTGTCTAAATGGGAAATGGAATCTCTTCCCATTTGCATGAACAGAGGTCTGGCAGCAGCTGCAACTTGCTGTGCCTAGCTGGAAAACAAAGGATGAGATCTGAAATACGTTTCAAAATAAATGAATTTGTTTAAAATGAGAGTTTACAGATTTGCCTGCCTAGATAAGAAATATGTGCCTTAATGTGATTCTCTTCTACCTGTTAGTTCTGAAGGAGGTCTTCAGACATCTGATCCAAGGCTGAATTTTCAAAGCTGTGTAAAGACATGTAAAGTTTAGTGCCCCAATACCTTGCCTTTCCTATTGCTGTACAACTAATAATGTGAAATGAAAGTCATTATTTGGCATCATTAACTCAGGAAAGGGATACTTAGGTTGCCTTTCATATTATAATGTAATTATGGGCATTCTGGCTTATTTTGGCTGTTTGAGCTTAAAGTAATCATGCTTAATTTTAAAATAAAATAATTGGATGTTTTATACTATTTTTAGATGATCTTTACAAGGTAAGCAATCTACTGGAAAAGATTTAATTGTTCATGGAAGATGCTTAATTACATGGTAGACCTGGTTATATTAGATCACTGCTGGAGTTCGGGGTTCAAAATCCAAGTCTAGATCTAAGCTCAGTTCTGCTGCCCAGGGTGAAATGCAGGAAGGGTCGGTGACAGTGAGCTTATCCAGTATTGAGAACACTGAACATTCCAGTATCATGAGTCAGGCTCCTCCCAAATTATGTACTTGGCTTAACTTAATGAGATTTGGAAAAATAGTTATTTTTTTCTGTTCACTTGTGACAAGGCTATGTTTAGGTTATATTTTCCTTTTTTTTTTTTTGTCTGCAACAGTAAGGCCATAGTTTCTAAGGAAGCCTGTAATTCTCATATGAGCTTTTGTCTCCAGGTGCTCTTAAAATATTGCCAATTATTGAAAAACTTGAAATAAAATGTTATTAGGCCTTCTGACTTCATGCTAGAACAACGGACCTGTTAAAATATTCATAGTTAATGTTAGGGTAGGCTGTGGGAATTAGGTTTGAGAGCTTCATTCAGAGTCTCTCGTACATAGGTTTGTTCTTACTGAGTCAGCAGTAGTTGAGGCAGTACTGGGAGACAGACTAAGGCCCAATATCTCTGCATAGTATTGGCTTAATTTTAAGTTGTGGTTTTGGACAATAAAGAATACTTAATTCTTCTGTCTAGCATAGTGTCCATCTGATGGTCTGGTGAATGTTTTCGTGGTGTTTGGTTCTGGCAGTCTTTATGCTGTGGTGCTTTCTGCCTTGGTCCCACAATCTCTGAAAGCATCAACAAATCCCCATTGTCTGGTATCCTGTGAAGATAGAAGGTGCTGATCTCATTTACAGGGAGAACCTTGCAACCTCAGATGGCCAGGATGTTTGCCTAGATCATGCAGTGAGATGTTTACAAGGGCAGGAGCAGATTGTGGGAAACCTGACCACCAAGGCTCATTTACATTGGGAATATTTTTCAATCACTTGTAGAAGTACTACAGAAGCTGGTGAAGGCTTCCCTAAACTGTTTGCATTTTATAGCAGGACTTTTACTCGGAGCGTGCACAGATGTAATTGGATCTTCTTCCAAGATTTTCATAAAATTAAGCAAGGTCTGATCAGATAATGCACAGTTCTACCTGAACCAATTCTAACTTATGTGAAACCACACTTACAAAGCAGTGTTTCTGTTTCTCCTGCTCTAACCACAGAAGAACGTGCTCTCACAGGAGAGGACTTTGCTGTTTTCAGTTTATCAATAGAGCAGGTTCAGAGTCTGGTAACTTTTTCACATGTGTGTTTTATTGCAAAGTACTTTGTTAATTCTTTAGTCTTCCTTTCCAAACTAGACAAACCCATGTAATCCATCTCAGATCCAGTGTTCTGCTTACCTGCTGTTGCCCAAGCCCGTAGACTCAGTTTGCCCTCAAGCTTTTCTGTCTTTTGGCAGCTGTTCTCATTCCAATTACAAAATATCCTTGGAAATTCAATACCTCATTTTTCTATTATTTAAATTATGGCTCACATTGTAGTTCAATGAATTTAATTAAAGCATTTCCTTGCACACATGGTGTCCATGTGGACAGGGAGTAACTTTTAATCTTAAAACTAGGCATATGTAATAATAGCACATAAGATTGTTCCTTCTTATTACATCCTTCAGGTAAGATGAATGTTCATATTGCCTGGAGGAAGACACAATCTGTATAAGCTGACTTTAAATCCTTAGGTAGCAGGGGGAATAATCTGTTTTAAATAATGAACAGCCATATTGTAAATTGCAACCTAGTTTGAAAGTCCAGGAATGAAAAAAGCCAAAACATCCAAACATTTTGGTAAAAACATTGACAGACAATGCTGAAATGTGGGATACAAGCATTCTCTTCTAGAACCTGTGGTGGTAGTTGGGTGGAGATCATCACCTCTGTACCTGTTGGCTAGGGTGCTTATGAGACCTTTTTCATTCCAGTGAGCTAGGTGAAACAGTAGCAGCAGCTCTCCTTCACTAAGGTGGATCTTTTGAACAGTGGTGGGCTAGGGAGTAGGGTTAGCAAAGGTGGAGGGAGCCATCCTGCATGGATGGAGGTGAACCTAAAAGTTCATTCATAGCCTTGAACTACCTGGTCTTAGCCAGCCTATTTTACAAAAAAAAAAAAGTGAGCATGCAAATTGTATCTATCAAGAACCTTCTTTTGAAGTAGGATGCAGTATGAACTGCAGCCACATGCAAGTCAGCTGTGAAACCAGGGAGCCCTGTGGTGCCTCCATGCACCAGCAGTCTCTGAAGAGTTCTTGTGTTTCCCCTCAACTTATGTTTGCTCCCCATGGTTCTCTCGGTCACTCTTTCTGAGACTGGGCTGTTAACTCATTTGGTAAAGTAAACTCAGACCTTTATGGGGCATTGAAGGGGTGGACCAGGACTATGGTCTCCCCCTGCAGATCTGGGGGCTACTCAGTGGGGTAGGGGCTGTTCCTCTGCCTCCCCAGCCCCAGGGCTCTCACCAGAGTTACTAGCTGCTGAACTATGATTAACCAAGCTGAGTGTTAGTTTTGTGGTAGGATTTTGAGTCTCTAGAAGATCCAAAGCTGGTGTGTAAGCTTTCTTTCTTTTTTGAAGAAGGTATGATTTTTTTAAAAAAACTTTCTAATGCATGAAGATGCTCATCTGATAGCAGTCCCTCTCTCCCCTTTCCCACAAGCCTGTTGGTTAGATTTCTTTGGAGCTGGCAAAAGATAGCAGGTTCAATATTCCTTTATTTTGAAATAGCACAAAACTCCCAGCATCTGTATATAGGACAAAGAAAGGCAACAGAGGCTGCATGAACTTGATGTGTTTGCTTGGTTTGTCCTGCCAGCGCTCTGGTCAATACAGGATGGAGTTGGCCCCTCATGCCATGCCTCTCCATTTGATACTGTCCCTTGGCTGGCTGGGGACCACATCTGGAGATGAAGGTGGCAAGATACTGGTTTCTTGGGCAAGGAGGAGTGAATTTGCAAGTGAAGTAATAAGTGAGGGCTGACATTATTATGGAACTGGGGCTGCAGAAGCTGCAAATTCTTTGGCTCTGTCAAGTGATGTTTAAGGAAGTAAAACCCATAAAAAGCTGGCCTTCACTAGTGCTCTTGCTTATGTGATTATTTTGTTTCCATTGGAGTGTACAAGTTGTTGTTATGGATCAGACTAGTGGTTTGTCTTGTCTGCTAACAACTCTGTGAATGAACAGCATCAGATGAATCAAGGGAAAATTGTAGCTGACAGTTGTGGAATAACAATTTAGGACTAAGCAGTGGCTGCTGTAAGTCAATCTTCCCATCCTTTGATATAGTTTTTTTATTGCTGCTGCCTTCGGGAATAGAAGATAAAATGATTTTGGGGGTATGTGAACATTTGGGATGACCGAAGCATCTCTCTTTTTTTTTTTTTTTTTTTTTTTTTTTTTTTTTTTTTTTTTTTTTTCCCAGACTAGAGACTGACCTTGTGATTCTACGGCAGAGCCTCTTTGCCCTCTTGTCAATCTTGGGGCTTTTAACTTTTTTCCTCTGCTCTCTATTCCATGTGCTTAGGAAAAAATTACGAAGAAAATGCAAAACCAACTATTACATATTTAGGATAACACAAAAAGACACTTGCAACAAATTTGTTGGGAAAGCTGCAGTTGTATTTGATATACAATCAAGTCTTCAGAAGACAAACTTAAATTGTGAAATATGCAATTCATGCTCTTTTTGAGCCTTGTAGTTGACTTCACTGGGTGTTTTTGATGGTTTTGCAAATTGGTTTTCACAATCACCTTCTTAATGTGATTCTATTTCACCATGATTGTGCCACTATACAGAGCTGACCTAACAATTTAGCATTCTAGCAAGATGATAGATCCCAAATGTAAACAACTGCTTACATTAACAAACTCTTGTAGTTAACAGGGTTCTTCCATTCCCTTGCTCACTCGTGGAGGTAGAGACTGCTTGCCTCTTCTACTTATGCAAACCAATCTCCACTTTTCAAACTTAGTAGTATTTTGGTAGTTTATTAGCTGTTTAGTAGTAGTTCAGAGGCTTCTCTAGGGCTGATATAGCTAAATGAAAGAAAATACATTCATTTTTCGAAGTCTGGGTAATCATGGGGATTTCCGAGGTATTAATGTTATGTTGGTCACACTCTCCTGCGTGCGTAGTATAAGAGGAACATTCAGGGCAACAAAGATGATTTGGGGATTGAAGCATCTCTCGTGAAGAAAGGCTGAGAGAGCTGGGACTCCTCAGCCTCAAAAAAGAAGGCTGAGAGGAGATGTTATTAATGCCTATAAGTATCTAAAAGGTGAGTGCAGGGAGGATGGAGCCAGACTCTTTTCAGTAGTTCCCAGTGACAGGACAAGAGGCAATGGGCACAAGTTGGAACATAGGAAGCTCCATTTAAATATGAGGAAACTTCTTTACTGTGAGGGTGACAGCGCAGTGGAACAGGCTGCCCGGGGAGGCTGTGGAGTCCCCCTCTCTGTAGATATTCAAAACCCACCTGGATGCAGTCCTGAGTGATGTGCACTGGGTGATACAGCTTTAGCAGGGGGGTTGGACTAGGTGATCTCTAGAGGTCCCTTCCAATTATGATGATTCTGTGAAGCATGTTCTTGAAAAAGAGAAGAAACGTGCTGTGCATCAAATTCTGTTATAACACCTTAAAGACAGGGTAGTCTAAGTCAGTGAGATCATTTAGACTCGACAGCTTGTGATAACACTGAGTTAAACCATTGCTGTAGTTGTATGTACTACAGCAATGGTTTGTTAATGATAGAGTAGTTGTGTACATAACTACAGGGCCTCTGGACTTTTGAAATGAGTCAGTTATGTCTGACTGTTATAATTTTCAGTATCCCAGCAAGTAAGTTGCTTTTAAGCTAAATGTAATCAGGGGTTAGCTTATAATCAAAAGCTTGTTTTTCTAAAATCTGAATTTTTAAAGCTTTCACCTACAATATTTTTAAAGTACATCTTAAGACAGTAACTGCTTTTTGAGCTACCAAAGTAGTTATCTCTGCTTGAAGAATGGTGTCAGTGTGACTTTTTGTTTTAATGTCTCCTTTGCCTTTCCATGATATCAGTGAGAACAAATTGTGACCAGCTACATTGGGCACTAACAGATCCTAGTTGCCTCTGGCAAGATTTTGGAGGAAATCTACTGTGAAGCAAAACTTGAAAGAACTTCTTCAACTTTAATAGAGATAAACTTCCAAAATGTAGGTTTTCTGAAACCTTTAGACATAACAAGTACAACTAATGAGTGCTTAAAAAGGGTCTCTTCAGTCAGCCTGCCTTTCCTTGGTGGATATTGTAAGCAATGAAACCCTGTGCAGTGTGCTCTATTTATAACTTAAAAAACATACGTAGTACCAATGTCTTTGGCCACATTGCTTTTATTGTGTTTGTAGAGCAGTTACTGAGCTGTTCTGTTTTGGAAGTGCAAAAAAAGATTATAAGGGCTGTGCAACCTCCTCCCAAGTTTCTGTATTTCAACAAGTAAAGAATGAAAGGATGTAGCAGATGCGTCCAACCACCATGGCCTCTGTTCAAAATCTGCTGCATGTTGTGGGAGTGTTCCTTTTGGCTTCAGTATATGCTGGATGAGAGCCTTTGGCAGTATCACCATTAGCAGCATCTTTTACCCGGCGCATGTGCTAGATTTAAGTGAAAATGTGTCAAATGCTGTTAGCATGTTGCTCTTGAAAACTGGGTGTGTGGGTGGAATGTTTCCCCCTGTCCCTCAACAAGCTGAAAGAACAATCTGGCCAAACAACTTATCATTCATCCTGAACAAGTGTGTTCTGCTAAACAGATTTAGTTTAGTTTTAGCAAGGGAATAATATACATGTCTAGGAAACTATATTTACTTATATTAGAGGGCTCCCTTAATGACCAAATAAAACTTGCTGATGGTGTTGACACACTACCATATTGCTACCACTGTGAACCCCACAGAAGTCACTGAGGCTGAAGGCCTTACCTGGCTCATGGAACCTGGTAGTTGATGTTGTGTATGTTGCTCCAGTGTGCTCATTCTTTGTGCAAACACCCTGCAGCTGCTTTGGAAACCTAGGAGCAGGAGCTTCCTAGGATGCTGCTTTCACAAAGTTATTTTTAGGAGGAGAACTTTGTATGTAGAGTTAAAAATGTGTCTGGATGGGTGTGGGGTTTAGTGTAGTCTTTACAAGTTTGGGATATAGACAGCACAGGTTTTTCTGTATTTCTGTGCTGAGGCTGTGAGAAGCCTGATTGTGTTCCTGCTGGATTATTAGGAATAATTATCCATGTCCTAGCCTGCTTCAGGTGCATGAACTGAGGGGTGAAACAGTTCAACTCCTCCCAAAACTTCTTGCTTATCTAAACCAATAATGGCAAAAGGCAACACAGTTTTCTGCCCCTGCTGCCTTCTGTGCTAGGGGTCTCTCATCTTGGCTGTGTAAGCAATCTGCTAGCCTTGTGAACCTGGAGCAAACTGTGTGTAAAAAATCACTCCTGCACAGCTGGCTTGCTTTAAGAGAAAACAAATCATAGGAATAGTGATATCCCAGTCCCCTTATATGGAAGCAATGGTGTGGTCTGGCATTTCTTAATCAAGAAATTCATGGCAACTAGCTAACAGAAAAAATAATCCTTTAAATTGCTTTTTATTACATGGAATGCTGAAATTGCCATTTATTTTTTCATCTCTACAGGGCTGGTAAATGTCATGATCTGTCTTCTCTAAGTCATGGGCATATGGCAAGGAACTCTAAAATTTCCTTGAGAAAAGTAATTTATCTTTTTAAAAATGTAAGTACAGTAGGACTACTTGCTCTGTGCAGTTTGAGATCCTCAGTGGCAAGTATATGCTCAATGAGGGCTAGGAAAGGTGTATGACTGAAATATTTGTTAATCACAGAGGGAGACCATGCAAGGTTTACATCACTGGGTTTTAAAATCAGCCCAGTATATAATAATTCTGATTTCAGTCAGAATGAAAGGCTTTTTTTCAACCCCCAATTAAACCACTTAGTACAGGGATTACCTCATGCCACTTTCATGCCTAAATACCCAGACTGAGGCATGGCCCAACAGATACTTTTGCCCAAAAGTGATGAAAACAGTTTATGCCCAGTATGCATTTTTATGTATGTGTTTTTCTCAGTCAGATCCATAGATTTTTGTTGAAGGATTGGAAGTCAGAAAGTGCTTACATTAGTCTGAACAAGAATTTGGGTGTCTGAGTTGATGTTACCAAGTGCCTTGTTGAGTGCAATGGCAAGTATGAGTCAACTGTTTTCATTTAGTGGAGTGTTGCATGGACTTCACAAATGTAAAATTACACTAGGTAAAGAGCCACAGAAAGGTGAGACATTGGAAAGGACTGAATTAGTCTTTAATTCTGAAAACATTTGTGATCATACTTAAGTTCCCCATGGAACATTATACAGCAGAATTGCCACTAACTTGGTTAAGGGTGCAATTGCTCTCTGTAATAACTTGTTTCTGCTTCCTGGTCTTCCCTTTGAAGCTGTTTGCTCTTTACACAGAAGGCTGCTTAGATTCCCTTTGAGGATTGATGCCCAAGTGGAGACCAGTGACAAGTGGTATTTCTCAGGGGTCACTGTTGGGACTGGTGCTGTATAACATCTTTGCTGGTAACATGGACAGTAGAATTGAGTGCACCCTCAGCAAGGCTGCTGATGACACCAAGCTATGTGGTATGCTCTGGTCAACATGCTTATACACAATACAAATTTAAGCTGGAAACCAAATGTTACTTGAGATTTTTTTTGTTGTTGTCTCATGGGTCCACAGCAGTAAAGATTCTGCTGTGCATCTTTTTCTTAATATAATTTTATGATCCCCCAATAGAGTCCGCCACATGTTTTTTCCTTCCAGTTCTTCCTGGTAGCTGACAACACTGCCTCCTGTGACCAGCCCAAATTATCTGTTCTAGCCTATGTGTGACCCACTGCTTTTTTGTAGGTATAAGAGAGAATTTTTTTAAGGTTCTCTGTCTATTGCTTTTGAATAACAGTTACTACCATTCCAGACAATTTGTTCCCATCTTTGCTATGACGAGTTATTTTCTCATTAGCTTTTATGAAAAGTAATTCAAATATTTTAAGAGCAGCAATACACTCAGTAGTCATAGTCTGGATAATTCCCTGTATTACTGATATTAGCCTGACTATATAGAATTTACTCTGCATTTGATCTTCCTTGCAAATACCATTCTACCTTGAGAACTGTAAGGCATAACTTTATAGCAATAGATATGCTTTGGAGTGAGCAGAGCTCTTACTAAGACTTATAGTACTGACTTTTTGCTGCTTTTAGTGTCTAAACTAGTACATTATTACAGAGAAAAATGTTCATGTATTAATGATTTTTTAAAAATTATATTTCAAACTTTGAAATTTGTTGCTTCATGAGATTAATCTCATCCCTTTCTCATGCTGAGCCTTTCTATCTTTCTTTACTGTCCTCTTCTGTCCTGTTTGAACACTGTCTTAGCACTAGAGGCTACCATTCTATTATGAAGAGATTGACAGAAAGATTTGAATTTTGCTTTGATTCAGCTTATTACTGGGCTGTAACCATATTTAAAGACATTTAAATTGGCATAAATTGTGAAATACTGTACTCCAATAGTACATTTGCCATCATAATGGCTACTGAGAGATCAGTTGTGTTTTGTGGAGTTCAGTTTGTGGAGATCTGTCAAACATCAGTGAGGGCTCAGTGGAAGCCATGGTGAATGGTAATGAAGGTAATTTGTTTAGAAAAGGACAGCTCAAGGCTACTGATATGGGTATTTTTTTGTTGCTGTTTCCTAGTAAGGCTGTGAATGTTGGTATCCGTTAAGACATTTTTAAGGATGCTGACCCTGTGGAATTTAGCTTGATGTTCTGTGACGGCTGTATCCTTAGGAGGCCAAACATAGTTGAAGTTATCTGGTACTTGAGACAGTTAGGAACAAAAAGTTCCCTTTTAATGCTGGAACTGTTGTGTTGCATCAAGCTGCCAAGTCCCACTGGGAGAACCTGACCTGTGTTTTGTGTGTATGTGTTGAACCACAGTAACTGGCTTGGGTCTTGAGGAGACTTGAGAAACTTCTCTGTATATTGTCCTGGTTTCTCTCATGGGGATGTGATGGTGGGATTTCCCAGGGAGGCTGGAACAGCTGAACTCTCATGGTCTTGCTAGTGATTTGCTCTGAGTAAGCATTTCACCTTTTTGGACAGGAACTTTGCCTCTGTAAACTGATGATTTCTGAGTACTTACCATTATAACGGGCTTTTGAAAACTTAGAGAAGATATTAGTGTTACTGCTAACCAAGCACTTCTATCTTGGGTGACAACTGAAACAGGTTTAGCTAGCCCAAGCTGCATGAAAAGCAGAATAACAATCGCCAATATTTTCCCTAGTCAGTATTGAAAGTTGTCCTGATATTCAGAGTTGTCAGATGACCCCAGGTCCAGTATCTTCAACTTTTCAGACTCGGGTCTCACAAGCGCAGACTGCATTTTATAAGACAGTGGTGGCTGTACTTAGATTTTGTTGGATTCTTCCTAGAGTAACTAGATTGGGAGAGTGACTATATGGGAGACATATGTGATCCCCCTGAGGGGCCACAGTTGCATCAAGTGCACATACAACTTATGGAACCCATTCTGGTTTCCAGTCACCTAAATGGTACTAAATACCATTAAAAAAAAAAAAAATCAAAACAAACCAACAAAGCAAACCAAACAAACTTGGCATCACTGAAATGAATGTGATTTATTTTTTGAATTTGATAAGCATGAAATGCAGTATCAGAAGTCTGGCTCTTTCCATAGCACTGAGAAATGGAAAGAAATAGGTGTTGCTACATTCTCATTAATGCAATTACCATCTCCCATCAAATATGTGCTGATAAACTTGAGAGGCTTATACTATTAATTAGGCATATGCATTCATGAGTGCAGCCATCATAAAATAAACAGGGGAGTGTCCAGCATGGAGAAAATTTCAGAGAACAAGAGCTCACATTATACAAAGCTATGATGATAAATGTCTCTTGTGGCATAATTTTAACACTTACCATCTGTGATTCCTTGTTGCTATAGCAACTTAAAGTAAATACTAAAAATAGTCTGAAACCAGGAAAAGCACAGCAGGGAATGTCTGTCCTGAAAGAAAACAAGCCTTCAGTGTGACCAGGCAATGGCAGGAAAAAGGACTGATGAGAACTTCAGGAGTTTTAGCTCGGAGAACTTTCAAAATACAGGGATGGGTGAGAGAAGGATCCCAAAACAGTAATTTTAGCTGTGCTACCAAAACATTATCAGATGCTCAGTGCTGTATGTGTCATCTGTTTTTTACTTTGAGCTTGAGTAGTAATTTTACTTTAACCGTTAGGCTTGTGTGTATGTATAAGAACAAATATTATTTTACTTTTTCGACAGGTGTTTTTTTTGTTGAGTTAGGAAGGGATGAAAAGCCCTTCTGAGGCAGTTTTTCAATGTTATAATCACTGCAGTTGTGTTCATCAAATGATGCCATTCAAATAGTTTTGCTATAGTGTTAAGGCTAAAGACAAGGCTTAAAAGGAGAGTTATGCTTTCGTGTCAGGCCAGCACATTTCTGGAAAATACAGGAGCTGAGCCCCATGCAGCAGGGAAAACTGACGAGGGAAACAAACAAAGAAAGGGTGAAAGACTACATTTAATGGAAGGGGCATGAAGTACTGCTTAAATAATTGGAAGTGTCATGAAATGGCAGAATGCTTCAAGAACCTGGAACATTATTATTTTTTGAGGTGGTGGTGGGGGTTGGTGGGGCATGTGTGCTAAATAAATTGGGGATTCCCTACCTAAAGAAATCCTTGGTTGAAGAAAAAGCTTTGCATGGAAAGAAAAGCCCTGCTTGAGGGCAATTGCTAACTGTTTTGGGTGTGTCTTTGCTGTAGTCTAATTGCAATGAAGATTTGTTTAGCTTCCTTGGTAGAGTGTTCTTGTATGTTTTGTACTGTTGCCTTTCATTCATTTGGCAGTCACTTCAAGAGTGAGTTAAAATAAGAGATGAGAAAACAAACTTAGATTTGATACTACTAGGCAGTAGGCAAGGAGCTTGGATGTAATAGCTGCTGCACAACACCCTGTACAGTTCCTGTGTGCAGTGTGTGCACCATGGTGGACTAAATGCATAAAATCTCATTTGTGCCTGCAAACCAACACAGCCTGGATATATAAAACAGCCTGGGAATCCAGGTGCCTTCAGCACAAATGAAGGGTTTGTGGGGAAACAAATCAGAAATTTTGCTTGGCCCTGTTACCACTGGTGACCTGATAGGCAGGTTTTTATCTGCAGCTTTGTGGCTTGATGTGTGACAATGATAACAAATGCAAAGTCTAAAAGGCAGTCAAATGTAGATGTTTTGATTTATAGGAATGCTCTGACCCACCAGAACTGTAACTTCTAGGGAGAAAAGTCATGTGAGTTCCAGTTACAGTTAATGTATGTTTGAGTTTTCCTTGACACATCTTTTTTTTCCCCTCTTTCATTTTCTGCTTTCTCAGAGGCCTTGGTGTAATCTGGGAGTTTTCTATATTTGGCCAGAGTTGCTGATGAGTGCTGCCCTCCGCCTGCTGTATATCTGGAAATTGTGGACACTTCCATGGCACAAAACCAGGCTGACTGCACAGCTTCTGTGCAATGACTCAGCTGCTCTGGAAGCCTGGAGAGCTATTGCCCGTGTTCAAAATAGCTGCTGTATGTATGCAATAAGCCTAATGAACCTCAAAAGCCTCTTGCCCCCAAGCCCACTTGAGGTTGGTGCAAGGTTTGTTACGAGGCTGCATATCTTTTTTTTTTTTTTTTAAGTTAATCAGGACAGAAACAAGGAATCTAGTGTGGAGTTGTGATCTAGAAAAATCTTTCCCTGTCTTGCTGTGATTTGGGAGAGAGACCTGTATCACGTTCTCCTCACTGATATTGCCTGGCTTGCTGTCCTGTTGCTAGGTGAACTGTGGCCCCCAGAGGTCTTTCCCTGAGACCTCAGTTTTAAGAGCTGATAAAAGGAACCAATGCATTGGCCTAATAGGATAAGATACAGTTTCAGTCTCTGTTTGCACTCCTGTGTGTCTGCAGTGGATTCCTGTACCCAGGAAAAACCAAAAATTCCCCAGACCTCATCTGACTACTTCAGCCAATCAAATATTTTATCCAAAGCTTCAAACGCTTCATCTGGGCTGCAAATATTCATTGTGCAAAAGGGCTTTTTCAGAGCCTTTAGAAGAACATGCAGATCTGTGAGCCTCACTTTCAAGTTTGTATTTTTTTTCTTGTATTCAATTCTTAGTTTGTGGGGAATCCATGCTCGTACTGAAGTACTTTCTGGCACGCTGCAGACAGGAAAGGATTTTCTAGGAGTTCTGGGAACAAGCCAATTGCTTGGAAGTCTTGTTGGAAGCACTGCTTGGAAGTTGCATACAAAATAATAAAACTTTATCTGCTCAAAATAAGCCCTTATTCAACAGCATATATAGATGGATGTGGTGGAGATGCATACATACATGTGCTTTGTTTGACTGTGCTCAGTGTGTATATTAACACGGACCGTCTGCTTGGCAGTCTCCTTCTACTGAAGATGAAATGTTTCCTGCATTGAGGAATTTACAGCCTAGATGGACACTTCAGGAAGGGAGAAAATCCAACAGCAGCTCAAGATGGAAGAGTTCATTTTAAGAAGTTTATCTTTATTTCATGATGGTGATGACATAATTTTTACTTGGAGGAGTAGGATATATCCTGATGTACTTTAAGCTTTTATGCCAATCTCCTTATGTATTGCATTAGGCATACCCTGCTGCAAAGGTTTGAAATCTCAACTAGATTAAGATACCTGATCTCTGCTTCCTGGGAATTCCACAGTGTTGTCAAATGAAAGCAGAAAGCTGATGGAAGACATAGAAGTATGCAAAAGGCCTGCCATATTTCACCAGGATTTACTCTGACATCTG
Source organism: Apus apus (assembly GCF_020740795.1). Classification (NCBI taxonomy): domain Eukaryota; kingdom Metazoa; phylum Chordata; class Aves; order Apodiformes; family Apodidae; genus Apus; species Apus apus. Next base: position 140,230,640 of record NC_067282.1, on the reverse strand, counting down.
CATGTAGCTAGTTGATTTTTCTTTTTCCTTTTGACCCAAATAGCAATATAACTGAGATCAGCAGTCAGCAGCATACATTCTTTAATGTATCTAGGGGATTCACATTGTTGTTTTATGGGGGAAGTGATAGCCATGCATTTAGGATTTCCATCTGTGTGATCCTCTACTTTGGTATGGTGGCAAAGACAGAGCACCAAATGAGCTTATTGTAGCTGTGGGAGGAGAGCTAAGGGTGAACTTACTCTGTTTACATTTCTGCTGTAAAATTTTACTACTCTGGAAACTTTGCAAATGTTTACAAAACTTCCATATAACTGTTTCCTGAAGCTATGCCTTGTCTTTAAGCTGAGTGGGTAGATGGTCCAGAAGTTCCTTAAATCCCTATGTGCACAGAAACCTTGCTCCAGTTAGCTCTGAATTTGTGCTGTTCCCTTAATGTGTCTTGTCATAGTGCAGAGTCTTACAGATAAGATCTCTGTGGGTTTTTGAGCAAACTTGAATCTTGTTTTGCATGAATTGTGGTTTAACTTGGAGAAAATTTTAAGCCTTTATGTAGTTTTGCATTTATGCATTAAGGAATAGATGGTTTTATGCATTTAAACAAAATGTAATGTGTTTTTTTTTTACTGTTTTTATCCCCCTGTGCTGGGGATGTATTGTTAAATTGTAAATAACTTTCCAATTCCAAAAGGCATTTCCTTCCTTATTCCATCCCCTTAGCTTTCCATCTTGTACAGGCTGCTGTAATTTCCATGTTTGCTGCTCAGGATCCCATGGATCTGGAGAGCTCATGGTGACTATCATTTTATTCTGCTGAGTATTTTAAAAGTTGTAATGAGACTGTGTGGTAAAGTTAATAGAGCCTCCTGGTTATTCTCACAGTACTTGTAAAAAATTACTTGGTGTCATGACTTCATATCCAGATGACTGCATAAAATTAGGAATATTCCTAACGCCTGTTCTGAATTCTTTATTTTTTAATTTATTAGTGCCATGAAAATGCAATTGTTTTTTCAGGGAGATAACCCAGAACTTTCCAAATGTTGATTAATTACATACCAAGTATTTTCTGTGTTTAATAATAAAGTTCAAGGCATAACACACTGCACACGGCGGGGGGGGGAGAATAAATCTCTTTTTTCCTTGCAGATGATTGATGTACCAACCTGGTTTGGTTTGGTGGGTTTTTTGGTAGCGGGGGAAGAAGCTGAGAAGCTCCCCCTGCTTCCAAAACCCCGCCAAAGATCCATTAGAGGGATAGTAGATGCTCCTCAGCGATTAACATATGAAAGAACAGGTATAACACCTGAGCAGAAAGGCACTTAGGGGGAGAAAAGCTCTGCTGGAGGAGAGCGGTGCTGGTGGTTGGTGAGGAGGAAGGGGAAGAAGGTGCCCAAGCAGAAGTTTCCCTGCAGCCCATGGCGAGATGGCAGCTGTCCCCCTGCACTCATGGAGGAACGTGGTGGAACATTCCCTGAAGGCACCAGGAGGGGTGAATTTGGCCACTGGACTTGGATTTTGTGTCCAGTCCATTTGCTGCCTGTGGACTCTGTGCAGCTTTGGAAGACCCTGGCGCCAGGGGAGGTGGCTGTTCCTGAAGGAGCCCCTGACTCTGTGGGAAGCCCAGGCTGGAGCAGCTCCGGACCTTGCGGGAAGGACTCATGAAGGAGGGGTTTGTGAAGGACTCTCTCCCATGGGAGGGACCCCATGGGGAAGCACAGAAGGTCTGTAAGGAATCCTCCTTCCTGAGGAGGAAGGAGCAGCAAGAACCACCGGCCTGTGAAGTGACTCTAAACCCCATCCCCTGTCCCCCTGTGCCACTGGGGGAAGGAGGGAGAGAAACCGGGAACAAAGTGATTTGGGCCCGGGAAGAAGGGAGAGGTTGGGGTAGCATATGCAAGCCCTGCTCTGTGTGTGTCTGTGTCCTGTGTGTTTGGTTAGTGTGAAATTAAATTATTTTTCCCCAGGTTGAGTCTGTTTTGCCCAGGACCTTAATTGGTGAAGAACCCTCCTTGTCCTTTGTCTCAACCCATGAGCTTTGTCCTCCTCATCCCAGAGTGTGTGTGCGATGGGGGAGTTGAGTGAGCAGCCATGGGGCTGTTCCCTTGTTGTCGTGTTAGGCCCAAACCCATGATGCAACCTTTTGTTTTGCTTCCAATATGCTTATAGACTCACTTAAGTTATTTAGGATCTGAATGTTTTATCAATTAAAGTTCATAAGAATTAAGTTTCATGTCCTTTCGTACAGGATATTCTTAAAAACCTTGCAGAATAACATTTCTGCTCAGAAAATGCTGACCACCTAACCCATTACCTTTTGCTGGTCTGTAATAATTGGTCTTGCATACAAGTAGCTTTCCTGTTGCATCATATTTTGTATTAATCAATAGAGGGGACAAAGTGAAATGCTAGCATGGTTTTAATAAACAGTGGCTCTTTGCCTTTGTACATGTTTACTGCTTGCCGAACTGAATATCACTCATACTATCTTACCAGTTCTTTTCACATTTTAAGATTTAAAAATGTGATCAGAGAGATATACTCACAACTATTGGAGAACAACAGCACTGAGGCATGCACCCATAATAAATGATCTTTTCCTAGCTTATAACATTTCTTTCCTGTAAGGCCTCCCTAGTCCTCCTTTCACCATTAGGCTTCATCCCTTTTTTTGCCTGAGAAACTATAAAGAAAAAAATGTAGCGAATGTAAGTTACTGCACTGAAATATTCACACTGGAAAGGTCAGCCATTCCCTAGAGTTGGCGGCTCAATATTCCCACACTAAGGATAAGACGGTGTGTCCTTATAGAACAGTAGTAACTGTTATCTCAGATGACCTTGCATGCCAAGAGGGGCAGGGATGGCTCTGGTGCCTAAACTCCAAGACCTGTAGCTGCAACTCTTTAGAATCCTAAATCCTCTGGAGCCTGACAGTGATTTGTTGGGTAATACTGGGGAAAACCCCTCTCATAATATGTTGGTCATTAATTCCTTTGGCAAATGAGAAGGCTGAGTCTTTCAAGTGCTTGAGTGATACGGGTGAGGCATGTGGCTCAAAAGCCAGGTACCACATTTATCTGATAGTGCTGAAGTGCAGTGCTCTGTAGAGATGTCCATTGATCATGGCCTTGGTTGGGCAGTTTGTGTAGGCAAGGTTCAGGAAATGTAGGTGCTTTAACAAATAGATTTACTAGACCTGATAATCCCTGGTATTTTGAAGTCTATCTGTGAAACAAAGCAAATGTAATATTAAAAAAAAAAAATCACACATATATGCATGATATGCAATCTCATGTAATCACAGGCAAGTGTAATATATGGTCTGAGTAATATGCTGCTCTAGTTTAGCTCAGTTGTAAGAGGCTTCTGAAGTTGATGGGAATTTTTTGTAAATTTCAAGTTCTTCCTAGGGTGGCTGCCTGGTGCTGTGGCATCATTAGAGGCCTCATGGTACGTATCTGTTACCTTTAGGGGCAATATCTTTGTTTATTTCTCATAAAAAATGCATGTATACAAACAATAGGTCTGTACATGTGCAATGTGGATTCCTTGTAGACTGGCAGACCTTCAGTAGATACCTGGGTAAGAATGTGGTTGCCTGCTGTGTCAGACTTGGACCTAAAGGGATCAAGTGTCCAGCCACAAACCTACTGGGGGTGGAATCTACATCTTATGTGCCACTGAGTCACCCACAGCATGAGCAGAAGTCTTTTGCCTGGATATTCAATGGATCACTAATTAGTGTCAGAACAGCAGTTAATCTCTCACAAAGCAGAGATAAGGGGGACTTGTTTTGACTGTAAACAGGGGGCAGCTGGCATTTTGGGATGGTAATTCCTGCCTCTTAAGGATGCCTTATACCTGTTTGTGTCTGTCCATGGCTAGGTTGCTATACTGACTCAGAGGGAAGTGGCAGTCTCTGGGCAGCATTAGCTACTTCAGGGTGAGGCAGTACATGCTCTGGCCAGAATAGCAGCTGTGGAGTTACTTGGCACCTTGACTGTCTAGAGAGATCCAGATGTTTGTTTGGTGTGTTGTATTTTTTTTTCCCCCAAGGATAACTTTACAGTAAATGGGTTAGGCTTAACATTTCCACAACTTACTTATTGCCAAAAGAATAAGCTCTTAAGAAAAAAACCCCAACAAACCCCTGTTTTTAGATACTAGCAACATACAGCTGTGAAACTGAAGCAAGTAATTTTGTAAAAGGTCATAACAGTGCTCTGCTAGAAACTAATACTCGTATTTCACTGTAATCTGTGATTGATGCTAATGGTATGAAAGAATTACTGAGCAAAAATAAATGTCTTGGAAAAAAATCCTTACCAAGGCCAATAATACAAATGGCATCTATAAATGTATGATGTTTCTCCTTTATCTGGAAACCCAGGCAGGGTACTTAATCACAACATTCTCTTCTGGAGGTACAAAAACATGTAGCTTCTGGCTCATCCATCTAAAATTCAGGCAAGGGGGAAAGTTACTTTGTAAGGTCAACATCTCTGCTAAATGATAATTTGGTAAGCTGGTGATAATTATCAACAGCATGAGAAAAGGGACAAGGTGTTATCTTCCACCTACAAAACTCCCTAGGCTCTTAAGAATTCTATAAGTATTCTGAAGCTGCTCCCTCAAAATGCCTCCCCCTATTATTATTTTGAATTTAAATTCAACCCTCAAAGGTAGTGAGAGCTGTGGAGTATTTTACTACTGATATGATATACTCATAAATTGTATTCTATGCCAAATTGTGCAGCAATACTTAGGTATAGCATACACAGTAATTAAATACGGAACCCAAGCCTTACATTTGGCCTTAGGGAGTTTAATTCAGTTGATTGTAGTATTGGTGGGAAAATGAGTTTCATAATTGAAGCTGAGATCTTATGTCCCCCACAGTATTTGGGTATTCAAATACAAGTCTTGGGAGCAGTCCACTTCTAATATTCACACTAATTTATCATTTTAACTGACTGACTTGGAGCCCAGTACAATTGTATGTTAAACAAAAGGAAAACCGGATATGAAATGATCCGGTGGGTCACATCCAAGTTTTGTATAAGCCTCTTTCTACTGGCTTTCATGGAATGTGGCCCACTCTGTAGAAATAGTTCTTGAATTCTTTTCATTGGAAACACTGACAAAAATTAATATGCCCCTAAAGTGAAACAGACCTGGGAAACAAAACAAAACTCAGCCTCTTACAATTGTCCAAGCCAAAGGAAGTGCAGAAGCTAAACAAATACCATGAGAATGTAAGAAAAGATTTATGCTTTCAGTTTTAATACATTACAGTATGAATAACAAAGATGGTGTTCTATCTGTTAATTAGAATAGTGCTGGAGACACATTGGAAATGGAAGTTTTAAATATTCAGAGCCTTACTAGAATTTAGTGAGTATTTGAAATAGATGATTTTTAGAATGTCCCTGAAATGATCCATGTGGCATTTGGATCACAGTGTTGAAGTTTGTCTGGTTGCAGCAGTTGACCCCTAAAATCTGCTTTTTTCAGAGCTGCAGAGTTCTGAGCATACAATCATGAGTAGCAGAAGTAAGGCCTTTAGGGATTGCATCTCAGTAGAAAATTCTGGTGGGATATAGCTCTGACAGGGCAAAGACACCTTAAAATTGATATAACTATTCCTAAGGCCCATTTATGGATCCAGTAATACGGCTTTAAATGTGTTTGCTAGCTGGCTTGATAACGTGACACACTTTCACAAGCATGTCACATTCTAGAGTGGGAGGATAAGTAAATGGAGAGGTTATCAAGGTGTATCTATTGTTGAAAACCCTACATAAAATAAGCGTGAAAAAAATCACAGAAACAGGTTGTTTGTTGGGTTTTTATTTTTATTTTTTTGAAAGGTCAGCACACTCACCTTTTATTGGGAAGGAGCTGGCATTTTCCTTTGCTATTTTGTGTGGAAATGTTTCCACTGTGAAAGTAGAGTGATATGATTTGTGTAGCAATGTTGCTGGTTTTGCAGCATCATGCAAATGGAAATTGTCAGGGTATAAAAATGGGATCCTGGAAGTCATCCTGAAAAACAGTGAAAAAATACTTTGTCTTTTTGCATGCATTAACTTCAGTGATACAATTGATTGCTAAATCTTGCTTGCAGGCTGTTAGGTTTTGTTTTTTTTACCCTGTTTTTTGAGTCAAACGTTTTTTTGGGTAGTTTTTTCTGGGTGGGAAATCCTTACTCAGATGGTAGTTTTACTGCTTCTTAAATGGTGCTGCTCAATTTAGCTTTAATGTAATGGAAGGCAGTTCTTCAGATGAAAAATGACAAAATGCAGTTTTTCAGTGGAAAAAAAATACTGGTTTAGATGGACTGTGATAATAAGTATTGACAAACTATATGTATTTAAGGAGCAAAACAGCTTGTAGAAACCTGTTTTTCAGAATACAATAATGGGCATTTACATAGATTATTATTTTTATTTTTATTTTTATTATTAATTTTATTATTTTTTTTAGAATTTGTATTTTGGCTTCTGATTTCCACTTCTTAGAAAAGGCAGCCTGAAAATGCATTTGCTCTGAAGTCTAGAGCTTCTCTTTGAAAAGGTGGATGCCCTTTGTGCACAGTCACCCCTGGTAAGTAACGAACACTCAGACCTCTTAGTACATGGTGCTATTGAAATTGTGCTGGAAATAGTTTCTGGACGAGCACCAAAAATCCTGAAGGTTTAAGTCAAGGAAAATCCCTCTTACCCTGCAAGTAACTTGCAGGAGTAAATGTAAAATGAAGCCTGTGCTAGATCACTCGAGCTGCAGTACACCATAGTTAGGAAGAGGAACATATGATCTATTCCTCCACTGTATACATTCCAGAAAAATATATTTGTTCAGTTTATTTATAGGCACCTCTCTGGTGTTCACCATCATTGTATCATTTAATTGCTCTTATGGCATTCATGCCTTTAAAGGAAAAGGACAGATGTTTTTCCTCATTAGAGTTTTGCAAGTAAGGGTATATTATTTAAATTAATCTTGGGCCTAAATAATTACTGTAACTAAAATTAGTTTTTCTTCTAAAGAATGCCACTGTTTTGCAGCAGTTTTTGGCAGGTTTCTTAACAGAAATGAAACAATGAATGTACTCTTCATGTTTCTTTAAATGCATTGAGTATTACATGCGGAATTAAAATGTGAAAACTCTGTGATGCATAATTTTCCTGACTGGCAGCAGTCTCTGTTTATCTAGACATTTGCCTATTCTGGTTAAGAGCACATGTGTTGGGGAGTATAGCTGCTTGGAAAATATTAATCCTCTTAGTGACCTGTTTCTTTCCCAGTCCCCAAATGCTTATGACAATGAAAAGAATTTCACTCTTAAGAAGAAAAGTCTTTTCAAAGTTTAATTCAGGGAAAAAAAATATCTTAACCATAATTTTTAAAGTGAAATAATAAAAAGTTGTGCCAAGTGAAGTTTGTACTTAAAATTTGATCACTGCCATCCTCCCTTGCAGTTGCCTAAAACCCCAGAATGCAGTTCAGGCATTTTACTTGCAGGGCCACCATGCAGTGCATCATGAGAAGCCTGAGTCAGCTGTAATTCTTGGCCTCAAAAGAGTGATTTTAAAAATTTGTTTGTTTTGAGGCATTTGTCTTAGAAATCTTGAGAGGCAATGTCTTAGCTTTTCTGAAGGTAGGTATTTCAGATGAAACAAGTCTATTTTATTTTTTTACTGTTTTGGTCCAAAATATTAACAGTTCTAAATGGAAAACACTATTTTCATGGGCAGAAAAAAAAGTCTTGCTAAACACTTGATTTTCTAAATAAATTTTTCTAACTGGAGTTTCGGTTATCCCAAGAAGAAAGGTAAGAATCCTGAAGTCCTAATGCCACTTTTGCTATTGACTTGATGCTTAAAATCAATTTAACTTTGTATTTTTTTTAGGTGATACCATTGAGCCACTCAATGGAGGGGAAAAAAATAGATCAAGATTTAAATCTTGATAGAACTTTGCAAACTTGAAACACTATACATATTTTTTTAATGTTGTTATTTCTGATAATATTTTGGGCCAAAATTATCTCTGGAATAGGATTCAAAATAAGTACAGGAAGATACATTAGGAAAAAAAAAAAAGTTGTAACTGTCAAGTCTTTCATCTATGTTATTAGCACACCTTGTGTGGTCTTTCTGAGAACTTAAAGGCAAGCTGATGGCTTTGACTCTCGTAACTCATATGTACAATGAGTATGTCTTCTGGCGTATGTTTATGAAGTTTTTGCCAGTCATGAAAATGTTGCAACTTGCAAAAGAGCCTGAAGCTAGAAAGAATGTGCTACATAAAGAATACAATGGAAATTCAGGGAAACTCACAGGAAGGGAAGAAATCGGATCCTGGAGAACTTTCTTGTAATCCAGTCTGAGGAGGAGATGTACGACTCCTCAAAGCCGTAGTTGATAGAAATCAACTATCCATGCACAATTCCCCTGAGCAAAAAGAACAAAGAACTGATACGAGGGGAAAATACACTTTTTTTTTTTTTTTTTTGGTAAAAGAGGTGAGGGGCAAATCTTGTACTGGCTCTGCTGAGCTGTTGTGGGGATACTGCTTATGACCAGGGAAGTCAGAAGTTGCAGGGGTAGGTGAGGGTCCTCCAAGAGCAAGGGATGGGAGAAGAGCTGAATGTCTTGACAAAAAATATCTGAGATGAAACTGCCAAGCATAAGCCTTCTTAAGTTTGCTCTGAAGTAGATTTTTATTCTTAGCCTTTTGTTGTGTTTCCAGTTTCATAAAGAGGATGCTAATTTTATCTCTGTGAGAATTAACTAGCCTTATTTTTGTCCTTCTATTGACATAAGAGGTTTAAGAGAAATTAGTTGGCCATGAAGACTCTTATTGTAGGCAGTCAGACCTTTGAGTCCTGAGAACTCAAAGTGCCAAGTGTGAGAAAAAGACTTCACTAACACATGTAGGCCTGTGCCCTTTTGTTTACTAGGATACAGTGGGAATACATGCAGGATACATGCTTGTGGTTGTCAAGTAGACTCTTATCAATTTAACATGAACACTATTGGCTCATGTGAGGAATAAACTTTGTTTATCCTTACTGAAAATATTTTTTTCTAACCCTGGGCAATCAAAGCATAACTATCATTTAGCCCAAGCTTTGGAGCTTTGTTGTATTTAAACACAAAATGGGTATCACAGTTGTGGTAAAAGTTTCTCTTCCACATGCTGTTTGTGATGCTTTATTAGGGAGAAATCCCTTTTGAAGACACAAGGGCTCTGTGTCTCGGTTTTAGGAGGAGTTCATGTGCATTAGGTATGGGGGGGGGGAAATTTACTCATAGGTAATATCTCATAAACCAACTCTGAGCAACGTTTTAAGCACAGAAGACAATTACATTAGAATTACAAAGTGTAGCCTTTCTGTAAAATTGGTTATAAAGCCCAGGCTTATGAGCCAGATGTTATTGATGCTAATTTATTCCAGTTGGGTGGATGACTCCAGAAATCTTGAGTCTGATGCATTGGCCATTGAATTAAAACTTCAGTGGAGCAGAAGTTTCTTGCTGTTGTTTGAGAAACTTTCTTGGCAACCTTCATTTCTAGCATACAAGATATCCTACACAAAGAAAAAACCTGCTTTCTGGCTCTGCATTCATTCTCTGCAGGAACAGAAGAGCAAGAAAGTGTGGCTACAGGGATGTGTCCTGATTACTGAAGGTTTCCATGCATTTGTCTAGCAATAGATGGTGTTACGGTTCTTCAGAAACTCGCTAGAAATGGGCTATCTGAAACTGCTCAAATGAGAGGCATCGAAGTTAGTCTTGGTCAGTAGATCTTACTCTAGTTTCCAGCTCAGAACTACATATCTTCAGTGTTGTTGAGGGACAGACCAGATCAGACTGTTGGTAGGGAATATGGTGCTGGGAGATAAAGCAGGCTGTTGGAAGAGTTGAAAAACTGAGCTTATAATGTTGTTCTCTGGCATAGTTATGTAACATCTTGAAGAAGGGAGAAAATTCCAGATCACTGACTTGTGCTCTACCTGGCTAAAACTGTTCCTGCATCTTCCTCCTCATGTTCCTTATACCCAGTTGTTTGGTCCGCTCTTGCTAAACAATTCCTTCTTTTGCTCTGTTGCATCTGGTTCAGTGGTAACTGATGTGTTTCTTGTGTGCCTGTGAAACATTTTGAAACTCACTGCAGTGAGAGTGAGTGTGTAATGCAAGGTGTGTTTGGAATAGGGTTTTATGGATGTTTTTTCAACAGGTAACCTCTCCCTCCCTGCTTGAAAAACTCCAATTCCAACCTCTACACTCTTCAGACTTGAAAAGCGGTTTTTGTTTCTTGCACTCCAAATACCTGTTACATACACTACAATTGCATGTCAGGGATTACTTCCTTTTGGAGTGTTTGCAGAGACCTCAAACAAGAAAGTCAACTGTAACCTAGACACGTGCCTAGCAGGAGTTTTACAGAGACCACCAGCTCACTTCACATACGTCATCAAATGGCTTTCAAAGCATGTAGTGCCTTGGACTGGTTTTGAACCATTGACTTAGGGTGGAAATATTTCATATCCATTACTAATCCCCTGAGCCAGCTGGCCTCCCACCCCTGTGGTCATTATTTTAAGGAAAATCAATTAAGTGCAGAAATTCAGCTTTGTGTTCTTTCACTTAGGTCTCCAGTGTTCTGTGCTATGTCAGGGAGTCTTTATGAAGTCTGGGAAAAATGTAGAACAATGAGGAGGCTGCAAAGAGATGAAGCTTGCTTTTCTTTCTAAACTGCAGCAAAAAACCCAAACAAACCCAAATACTTAATGAGTAAAAATGGCATTACGTGCTAATTACAACTTTCTCAGCACTGCTTGAATTCTATTGCTCTACTCCAGACTTGCTGGGCTATTTGGTTTTGAGGGTTTTCCTGGTTTTGCAGTAGGTTTAAAAAATTTTTTTGTTAAAGTGCAGAAAAAAATGTACCCTGCAGCTGAGTGTTGTGTATAAAGCAACATATTAGATCCCTTTGAATATCATAGAGAGCATTTTCATCTGATGAGTCAGAGGAGCAATAAAACCTTGTCCAAGGATGTGGATGTTTAATCACTGCAGAATATAGATTTCACTAAGAGACTGACGGTATTTTTGATGAAAAAGAATCTTGTTGATGAAAAGGTTGGGGTAAGGTTCCTAGTGCTGGCAAGTTTTTGCTGTGTTCAGTAATACTCAGTGTTGACTTACATCTTTGGCCTAGACTGCTCCTATGTGTCTGCAGAAAGGTCATTGATTTCACCTCACAGGTTTATGTATTTGTGGCAGTTGCCATCTTCCCAGAGACAAGCGAGACTGTTAAACAATACCTTGAGTGTATACTTTGAGTCTGCCTGACTGCTCCTTCCTCATTTTCTTCACAATAAGAATCATGGAGCTGGCACTCCGAGTTACCTCTGTATTTCAGGTAGCTACAGCATTGAATATGAAGGTAGAAAATGAACTGCAAAAGTGTGTGGAACAACAGTATGGGAACTTGACATACTGTCTGGAAAATACGTCTGGAAAACTGTGGGTTTCCTTTTTACTCATATGCCTCTAAGAGGATTTGCTTTATTGCATTGCCAATAAATAATTTAAGCCATTTATATTAGACAGCTTGGGATCCCATCCGTTGGGCTAGATTTCTTCTGTTATGATGGTAGGAATTAGCTTTTTTTTAAGTCTGGTGATTCTGACATGAATAACCTTACTCTACAATTCTTTTAGTCTTATTTGGAGGGATGTCTTATGCCTTGCCAATGCTCTTGCAACCTCTGCTGAGTAGGGCACCCAAAAGAGTGTGTTACCATCTGTAATGGAAGAGATGAGGACACTTCTTGCCATGGTACGCAAGTCAGGAAAGTGCTAGCTTGGTCCCAGGTCTGCTAGAGACTGTAGGAGTAGTCTTGAAGCTCTATTTGCAAAATGGGTATAGAGTCTTTGCCTTCTAGAGAGATTAGAAAACCTTTCTGGGGAGAGGTTAGGAAACTGTTGAAGAGTGCTTACCTTTGAGAATCTGTTCTGGAAATTGCTTTTTCATTGCAAAATACACATTATTTTTTAAAATGAATGATGCTATTTATTGACCTTCCAACATTTTGTTGTTTGATTGTACTTATTTTTCTTTTCCCTACTTCTTAAGGATCAAGTGATTACTTGAACAGTTAAATTATGGGTTTGGAGTGGTTTCTTCACCTCATCTAAAGCATAAACTTTGCTCAACATGTGAAGCAAGATCTTTAACCATTCAACAAATGCTCTGATTTTTTTTTGGCTTGTTTTTATATTTCCATCCAAACTTCAAATTCCCAATTTTTCTCCTCCTTTATACACCCAGAGCAGTGCACGTGGCACATTTGTCTGTACATATACATATGTATTTATATGTATATAAATATAAACAAATGTCAGGTTCATTTCTACTATATTTGTTATATTTGCCTTGGCAAATACTGGCATATTTATGTTCTGGGATGGTGAGGAAAGGCACTTTGATGCATTGTCTCTCACTCAAAAGAGCTAATAAAGTCATGTTGTGACAATAAAAATGTGCTAGAATTCCTGGTGGCTCTAGCTATGTCTAAATATAGCTTAAATGCCTATGTGAGATTTGTGGTGAGCTAATTAAAGACAGAATGGTGGAAAGCACAAGAAAAAGCTGCCACTCCTAAGGGAAAGAGAGTTATCTCTGCTTGCAGTGTTCTTTGGTACTCCTGTTTACCCTGTAATTCTCAACTACTGCAATTAGGGAATTGTTTGAATTCTGAAGACTTACTTTAGGACCTGACCTCTTGGTGAGCTTTGTGTGAGTGGATGAATCCTGCTACTTGTCGTGGCTTCCCTGCAGTCCACAGGTTTATTGACAGCTCAACGTAAGTTCATTGCCAGTTCAATGCTTCTGTTGTCTGAGCAAGTTTTGAAAGGCCATTGCTGTGCTATCCTGATTTAAAAGCTGCTTTGTATTTGTTAGTCTTGGAGAATCCTGTTTTGTCTATTTTGCCTTCTACATGAGGTACAAATATCTGCTCCTCCCTGTAGTGGACTCCTGTTTGGAATATATTCCTTTTTTATGCAAATAAGTGTTTTGATCTCTTTCACCTCCAGCTGAGCAGGAGAGTAGCTGAAGTGTGGTCAAGTCCGGCTTTGCAAATTCAGTGTGTTGCTATGAATTTGTGTTTGAAGGGAGAGATATGAACACAATTGTGATCCTAAAGAGTCTGTTCCAAAGCTCAGTGAACACAGATTTTGACTCTTTAGCCAGCTTTTGTTGTGATTGGTGGGAAAAAAATTAAATCTACCTTCTGTAAGAGCAAACCCTCATCTGTAAAGACTATATGTCTAAGTATTCTATTTCTGACTTTCATGGTTAAATGCAGTAAGATACACTTAAGGTACCTACACATTTTTTAGGATGTTGGATAGCTGCTGAGATAACAAAGCCAAAATACCTAAGGATAGCCAGTATCTACTCAGGGCAATATGTGAATAAAAGGATAACTGAAGTGGGAAGGAGAGGTCATATATCCGTGTAGAGCTGCTTTGGTCATTGCATTGAATTTCCGTGGTGAAATCAGCATCTTCTCACCCTCTGCATAGTTTCAGGTTTGTCTCACAAGTGACCAGAGTAAGAATGAGCTAGTTCCAGCTATCTCTGCTGCAAGAAGACAGTGGGAAAAGCACCAGCCTGGCTTTGTGAAAGCCAGATAGATATGTTGTAGATATGTCAGTTGTCAGCAGCTTCCTTTCCTGATATCCTACCCCTCTGAGTCTTAGAAAGCCCTTTCCTGAACACACAGTAGTGTCTGTTCTCTCTCAAGAGAATGCAAATATTGTTGGAAGCTCTGGAAGGGAGATGATCTTGTCTGTTGCCCTGATGGGCTATTGGTATAAATGGAGGAGGTTCTTCTGAAGTCACTGTGGCTTTGCTGATTTCCATTCAAATAATTTGTTGACATATTTTCATAGACTATCTCCACATTTTGTCTGGAAATGAGAATGATTAATGTCTCATTTCCTGCTGATATTTGCTGACTTGACCTCTTCTGTTCTAGTTGCACTAATCTCTCTGCAAGCCCAAGCTGTTGTAACAATTTCCCTTTCCTCTTAATTTTTCTGATTTAAAATGATCACTCGCAATAAGGGCATTTTTGTTAGAACTAAAAATGTTTTATCCTCAGTCTTTTCTTTCTTCCAGAAGCTGCTGATGAATTTTGTTTCTTTCCCTGTTGCTTCTTCCCTTCTTGATTTATGCCTGCTAAATCCCACTTTGCATTGCTGTCATGTAACAGCAGAAGTCATGTGTGTTCTCAGAATCACCAGTATCATCCTCTTTGATTGTGTCTTCTAGAATAATGAAGCAAATAATGAAAAATCTTCGGCTGATGTTTCACTTCACTGGGTAACATAGGGTCCATCACTTATTCTGATGTTCTTGGTGAACCTCATGGCTCAAATAAGTATCTAGAATGGCTTTCCTGTTTCAGGATTCCTCTACAGTCAGTAGTACTTTCAGAGGAAGTCTTTATCCCAAAGCAGGATGAATCATTCTCAGGAGGTGCTTGTCTTTCTTACAAACTAAATTCTAGGACAACTCTTATCCTATGGGAGGGAGAAGAGAAGAAGGGCCCAATGCCCATTTCTGGGATTTCACAGATGAGGAAAATCCTGTGAGAGCTGTTGCCATAAGAAGTGGGTGAAAGGCCATAAGGTGGATCAGGATGCACACAACCATTTCAGCCACTTCTGTACTGAAGGTACCAATGTGGGGCACTTAATTAGTTTGGAGAAGGTGCTTGTAAGATTTCCCTGAATATAAGAGTCTATGTTGCTCTGCATGTAGTCTTGCTTATAATAAAGATTAAAATGCAGAGAGAAATCACTCATTATATACTCTGGAGTTATGGTGTGCTTTGAATGTCGGGCACTTGAGTCTGCTTGATCTGCTCCATGTGAGACAGGAGCATTGCTGGCTCTCATGGCTAAAGGGTGTTACTGTGTTTGAAGAGAGCATGCAGTGTGAATAATAGTGGGAAATTAGGAACAAAGAGTGTTTGAACTTCTGATAAGCAGTTCAGCTATGCACCAAAATGTAAACATTTGGCAAAACTGTCTGGGACACATGTTTCATATTTCAAAAGATGAGTTACAATTTCTAAAAGCTCAAAGGCTTTGATGTCCTCCAGTTCCTTCAAGATGAGTCCCTCCTAAATGAATCTGTGCAGAATGGATTATGTCCTATAAGAACTTCTGAAATGTTTTGGAACTTTTACTTTTGTCTTTACTGAAACAGTGTTTGGATGTGTGAAATGAAAAAAAAAAAAAGAGATATATAGAGAGTATCCAGGTTAAGGCTTACCAAAAGTTCCAGAGTTCTTGGCTGAAGACAGTTTCCATACAAATGGAAGAAATTAAAATAGTAAAAAAAATATTAACTGTCCAGCATCACTGGTCCTTGTTTAAGTAAAACCACATGCACAGCAGTTTTGCTGAATAAGGTATGCTGTCCTTGCTGTCTTTCATAGTAGGAACTGGAGCAAGGTCTACCCAATGTCCATGAAAAAAACCAACCATGAGAATATTTCTTACCTGTTGTTTTCTCCATGAGGAAACACTTTAAGACTAAAACAACAGTGCCTGACTCTATCGCTAAGAAATTAGGAAAGACCTTATGTCCAGAAAAGCTGTGGTGCAAACACGTAGGCAGCTTCTGCTCTGCCAGCACAAGGGATCTGACATCTTCTGTGGGGCAGTCAAACTGTAACTTTGGGCTGGACTCCTTTCTTTGCTTGTCAACTTGAGCCTCAAGGTAGAGCTTCAAGAAGTAAATTTTCAGTACAGTCTGCCAGGGCTGACGCTTCCTTTTCATGTATTTCCAAATGATAAGGGAAATTAGTTTGATTTGGCACCTGGGATACTGATGGCTTCTGTGAAACCCTGAAGTTGATTAGATACAGAGGAAAGTCTATAGGTGGACACTATTTTAATATGTTTGATTGGAAATAGCTATGCAATGGAATTCAAGGGAAATCTATTACTATCAATATATTACAGTAAAAGGCAGCAAAAATACATTGCAATATTGTATCTTACCCCTGATCTGGAGATAACAGTATCAGATGCAAACTCTGAGGGCTGCAGCCCAAATCTTCAGTTCAGGCAAGATGATAAACTGAGGTATAAAAGACTAAGCATGCCTGAAACTTGCACCTCAGCTAAGATGGGACTCTTCCTTTGGCAGAAACTACTAGGATCTTCTTGTGTCCAAAGATCTGCTGCTAGAGACTTACCTTTTCCGATGCTTTTAATAACTACTTGAAAATAAGTGACTGACAAAAAATGCTTAGCCTACCTGTGTAGCTTGGAAATTATACTAATTCTGTGTGCAGTGATGTAGTAAAAGGTTCAGGTTTTCCATGGAGAGGAGCCACAAAGGAGTGTACAGGAAGTATTCCCCAGGTTTGACTAACAGTTGCTCTCCTTCTACTTGAAAAACATCTGAAGTAATTTGAAGGCTCCTGAGGATCCCAAGCTGGCAAGAACTGTCCTGTCTGGCATCACATGGTAAAGTGGGAATTGTGGTCCAGGATCAGGAGGAGTTTGTAAATTTTACTGGTGCTGAATTCTATGGAAATTCTGCACAGAGTAAAGGAGATAGGGAAGGGGGTATCCACAAGTAAGTCCAGGTGCTTAAAATGTTGTTTGTTTTGTTTTTTTTTTCCAACAGGGATGTGTTTTGTCAGTTTTTCAGTGTGCTCTTGTCAGCTTATGGAGAATGAAAAAACCTGTTCCTCTTGTCCTCTAAGTGAAATTGCTCTTTTGCTTTGGATGTAAGTATTCATAGGCAGAACCCCTATGATTTAGTCAGTCTCAACTCAGTAGCTCAGCAGCAGTGTCCTCTGACCACAGCCCAAGCTTGCTTTGTGGGCCTGGCTACAGAAGCAGATTCCAGAAAATTAGTTTAGCGTGTCAGGCCAGCAACAGACCTCCAGACTTTGGGGGTAGGAATGAATGGAGGCACAGTTCTTGTGCAGACCACATGGATTCAAGACTGCATTCTGATTTACACACACACTGAGCTCGGGGGAGCTGCACAGGTGTATGTAAAGGCAGAAACAGGCACGTTTGTGTTTGTTTTCAAAGCAGTGCAGATCTGGACCACGCAGCCAGATTTGTACTGCTCAGACACATGCTTTATGTCCCACCAGTAGCTAACTTCGTACCTGAGGCTAGATTACAGAATATGTTGTTAGTTCAAAGTGACTTTGTACTGTTGCCAAACAAGGAACAGGCTTGTTGCTTATTCTCCAAATCAAAAATACATTGTAAAAAGCAACATAACACAGAATTAAGGCTGCATGGTTTAAACATTAAACAGCCAGCAGAGCAAAAAGAAAGATTTCCATGGCAGTATTAGCCGTAAGCCAGGCTATTTCTCTTAGTGCTTTTCCAGCTAGGCATGCAGCTTACCACCTGCCCTTGGTATTGATGAAATCAGCAGTGACATTTTTGTGTGATAGGAGGCAAATGGAGCCTTAAGAAGGGCTGGTATGAAGCTGTGCCAACTTGTCTGTAAACCTCACCAGTGCATCTGGTTTAAATTGTAGCTTGAACTGACCTAAAACCATTTAACAGAAAGAGGGATGTCTCTAGGGAAGGTGTTTACTCTCTATGGCTGAATGCAGAGGCCATGGCTTTGTTTCCTTAGAAAGATAGTGCTTGCAATGTCTTAAGGACTGATCCCAAAGTCTGTGTGCAGGTCTGTCTGGAAGCTACAGAAGATTTTTTTTTTTTTTTCTGTTGAAGTAGAGAGCTATAACTTGGAGTTATTGAAACACAGCAAGTATGGCTCCCTGGTAATAACTGCTGCGTCTTGAGCCCAACCCTACTCTTGTTTTTCCAGCCAGATAACTGAGCTGACTCTGGCAACAAGTTTGATTTGAGCCTAGTAAAAGCTAAGCTGGCTGGAAGAATTAAAAACTAACTGATCTTTGTGCTCACACCCTAGAAAGTTCATGACTGAACTTCAGGGCCTTCAGTGAATTGAATTGCACTTACATGTGTTAACACAACCTGAGACACTGACAGTTCTTTTAAGTATTTCAGGTTTTTATCAGTGAATAGCTGTCCTGCCATGAGTTACTTAATATGCTTCTAAGACACATGCTCTGTAAACTGGTTTAAGACGTATGAGCCCACAGATTGTAGATCTCTTTTCCCAGTCACTGAAAATGCTCCTTTAAGTATGAAATCCTAGAGTTTTGCAGCCCTGTAGTTGCAGCTGAAATGGACTTGAAAGCTGGTCAAGAGGACTAAGAGCAAATGTCAACATTTGGCAATCAGCCAAATGATCCTCTTCACTGTCATTTGCAGGTCTTATTCCAGGCTCTATGGGTTTGACAAACTCATAACTTAAGATTCCTGATTGATGGTCCAAGAAATAAAGACTGTGGGTTTCTCCCCCCTTGCCCTTTGCTCTGTTTCATGCTACTTAATTTTCATTTGGAGCTTATCTTTGACTCCTGGGAGGGGAAAAAAGAAATCCCTGGAAGGGTGATGGCTCCTAAGCTTGCCCAGTAGCTCATGAATGGGTCTGACACTGCAAGACTCCAATGTGGGAAATGTAAATGCCTTCAGGAAGCCAGCAGACATGTGTTGGGTGGTGCTGCTGCCCACAGCAGCCTGTGGTAGGAGAGCAGGAAGGGACAGAGATGGGAAAATGGCAGCTTCAATATTTTGAAGTTTCTGAATATGGAATTTATTAAAATTTATCAAACCAAAACAATGATTATCAGCCTCAGAAGAGGGACCTTCATGAGGATTATCAGGGTAGAAGATATTACTGTTAATCATGGCTTAAGCATATCAGTTTAAGAGCAGTAGGCTTTTTCTGAGAATGATGTGATAAGTTAACATTTATTTGCTTTTTCTGTGCTTTGTGAAGCACTGGCTGGGTTGTCAGAAGACATGCTTTGTGCCTAGTGAAAGTGGGAATGGTTTCTTTGTCTCACCTTTCACTGAGACAACTGGAAGGAACTTCTTTGTCTGATCAGAATTCAGTTAGCACTGTGCTCTGATAGTCTCACTTGCAAGACTTCAAAATAAATTGGAGCAATTTCCTATGTGGATGGGAAAAGCCCTGATGTGGACTCTCATTTTTTATCAAATGTGAAACTCCTGCTCTGAAGCCTGGAGCTTCTCCCTGAAACAGCTGTAAGAACACCTTTCATCTGGTCCAAACATTTGTTGTGGTCCAACATTTCCCCCTAACTTTTGGAATAGAGCCCAATTTTTAAAAGTTAAAACAAAAAAACCCAACTCAACCAAACATCCCTTCCTGCCCCCCCTTCCCAAACTGTTATCAGGCAGCATGACACAAATGTGTGGCATGGAAACTTCTACTCAAACAGTTAACACTCAGCAAAGTTATAAGCTAATGAAAGGGGGGTGTCCTGTAATGGAAAATGTTATGCAGGATGAACTAGATGTGAAGCTGCAACTGGTAGGTAGTACAGTAAAGCCATGGGTGGCTTGTTTTTCCTCTGCCTTCCCATAGAAGTTGTGAAAGCAGAAATTGCCACCAAGGTTATTTTGGCATGATGCTTCAAACTAAAAGTAGCATTTACAAGCTAATTTTTGGTTGTGTGTGTTTGTTGTTTTTTGGGTGTTTTTTTTTTTTTTAAATTATAAATCAATATACTTTTAAGTGGGACCTTCCAAATTTAATGCTAAGAGAAATAATTAATGCTCAGATTCTGCAAGAGGACCTTTGGTTCTTTTTCTGAAGCTGTATGTAAAATATCAGCTCTAATACCCTGACTTTGCTAAATCACTGGAATACTCTCAAAGGGTGATCTCATCCATTCTTCCTGATGATGAAGATGATGGGTGAAAGAGATTCTACATAGCTTGTTTTTTTTCTGGGCTACTAGTGTGTGGTTTTGAATTCTTTATCTCTTGCCTGTGTGTCCTGAGAGAGGGAGGGAAGAAAACAGTCCAGAGCTTTGGGACCCCTCAACCCTTTTGGCTTTCCCCTCAGCAGCTCTCTGTGGCACTTGACAATATATCTAGGGAGGTGGTGGAAGAGGAGCAGCTGTTAGAGATGCAGCAGAGGTCCTGAGGCTAGAGGGGAGAGACTGAGTATTTTATTTGCCAGGGAATCCAAACAGGAGTTCAGTGTCCCTGCTCTTCCCCTCTCCACCACAGCAGGTGACATAATCTCTCTGCAAAGTGCCACAATGGCCATTTCTCTATCATGGTTCCTTCTGGGAATTTTCAGACTTTGTTTGAACGCTCATAAAGGTTCCATTACTCTTCTAATTAGGAAATAAAGAAGGCTCATTATTTTATTAGGGGCAAAGGACTTCAACCTTTTAAGCAATTATTTCCATGGTGCAATACTGCCCATAATTGTGAAATGAAAATTGAACCCAAAGAGATTTAGATCTTAACAATTGGTTTGACATGCAAAAGAAGGAAAAAAAAAATAATCCCACAGGACTGATGGTTGTCCCTTTTGTAGTAGTTCTTCTTGCTAGAATTCAAAACCTCCCAAACATCTGGAAGAATTAGATGAGCAAGAGTAAGGTTTACAACAACAAGCAGAAATTTAATTAAAAAATTGGATGTGTAAAATTCCCTGTGTTTGAACTGGGAAGGAGAGGAGTAAAAAAACAATGACCCAATTTTGCCAAAACTTTCAAATTGTAGGAGCAAGGAGTACAAATACTGCTTAATATCAGAGCTTTCTTAGTTTGATTCTTTTATTCCACTGCACTAGGGAAGCATGGCTTTCTTCCTCTGCTGCTCCTTAGCATAGTGACTTACTTGTGTGGGAATACAGTGACCCATATTTAAGGGCACAGGAGAACATAGAAAGAGGTAAAAATCTGTAGGATGTCTAGAGATCTTGCCTTTTATTTTTCTTCTTTTTTCTTTCTCTGTATGATTTCCAGTTTCAAAAGGACCCAATTTAAACATGGTCATAATAAACTGATATATCACCAACAGGCTGATTCAGGAACTAGCAATCCCAGTTTACTATATGATGAAGATTTTGGGGATGAAACAGGTTTTTCTGGCAAGCTGCTTCATAGTGCAAGCTGCACAGTAAAAGCTGTGCATCCACTCAACATGGTGTAGCCACGCAGAAACTGCTGCCTGTCAAAATGTGCAGCTCTTCAATCTTGGAAAGAACTTCCACTTGTCCCTTTTAGGTTCAGCTCATGCCCTGAGTTCGGCAGAGTTCAAAATCCCCGTGGGGATTTCACATCCCTATCAGTATTGTCTCCTCTCTTTTAGAAGGCTATACTTCTCAGCATTATATATTCAAGGTACTAAAATAAGTTGGTCCAGTAGCTGGTTCTGTGAGGCAGTGGTGTGAAAGAGCTAGCAATATTGTTGATATTGAGCAGAAGAAATAATGTGTAATTTTGTTTATAAGATAGGCTACATTTACAATAATTAAAATAATTGGTTTAGGCTCTGCAGACTCAGAGGGCAGCTGCATTTGGTTAATCGTTTCTTTGCAATGTCAAAGTGTGAATGTTTACTTTTTTTCCTTGTTTAAAGACACTTGTTGGGTGTAGAGCATGGCAGAAATCATGAAGAAATTTAAATTAATGGTGGAGTGCTAACACTGTAGGGAATAACTCCAGTCCCCTCCATGCACCATGAGGAGTCCTGTTGGAGCCTGCACTGAATATAAACAGGTCTGAATGTGATAGAGGAGGAAAGAATGCAGTGAGGATGAAAAATAGTGAATAGGACATACTACAATTGAAGGTGTTGAGTGAGCTGATCCTTGCCTGGGCAGGATGCACCTTTTCCTAACAGCCAAATAATGTTTCAGTGTAGCAAGTGTTTGGATGGGAGTCCACCTGAAAAGTCCTATAAATTACAAATGCTCATCAAGGTGAGTTGAATCTCCAGTTTCAGTCAGCTTGAAAATCTGTATTTGCTGTTGATCTAACAGGAGCAGGAGAATTAGAGAGTTTGTGTTCTCTGCAGTTGTCATGTTGGTGTGGATGTTTTATAAGGAAGGAGTTAAAGCTGAAAGTAACCTCAAGAGATTCCACACATGGGGGGTAGAGGAAGAGAAGTCCAGCTGTCTCTTCACTTGAAAATATCCTATACGTTCAGAAGAGAAAATATAAATGTCTGAAAACAACAGGGAATGAGTTCAGCCAGTTCCTCAGTTATAAAATCCTTCATCACTCACTACTGTCCCACTTGATTTACACTACCTAAGGTGGCCCAGCCACACTTGAGCCTTAAGATAGCCAAATACATAACAATAAAAAGCTAAGAAAGTCATAAAAGTTTTACACAGAGGACGTGACCAGCATAAACAGCTTACAACTTGTGTCTAACTCACAGAATAGTTGTCTAGGGCTCAGCAATCAGTGTCTGTGGAGCAGGAAAGCAGCCTTTGTTTTGAAAAAATAATAATGTGCAATCCTACACAATCTAAATGTATAAAAGTTCTGACCCTGTTGCCTGCCTCTGGTTATGCACTGGATTCTAGTAGCACAAAACTGTTTTGTACCAAAATTTTGGAGCATTTTGGTTTTGGCAAAAAGTGCTCTGTGGGGGGTGGGATGACGAAAAGCTGGGTTGCTAAGGTACTGGGATATGGGAAAGACCGGTTCAAGAGTCTGCTCCTCCCCTTCAGGTCATGGTTTTTCTTTCCAGATTTCTCTGTCCTGTTCAGAGGAAGCCTGCAACATGGAAAAAGCAGAGCTATGTACTTTTAAAGGGCTTAGGTGAAGGCTTTACACCTCTGTAGGAGGAGAACAAGACATGGTGGCTTGGTAGTGATGACAGCAAGTATAGAAGACTGAATTTTTACATACTTTAACAAAAAAGTTCAACTATATTAAAAAGGAAAGTCTGGAAATTGCCTGACTTTATGTATTTATTGTATGTGAGGTCTAAGGCTACATTTGTATCCACTGAAGACACTGTACAACACCACGGTATTTAGCTAGCTAGTTCTTAGTGATTGACCCACAGTCTTCCTGGACCCCTTCTATTGAACAGGATACGTGTCTAGCCGTGATGCTGAGCTTCAGCAGCCTGTCGACCTTTAAAGTTGTGGATCCTGGCTGATGTTCACATTTGCTGGGTCATGTGTATGCATAAGGCCTTTCAGCAAGTTTCTGGGGTTCAGGATGTGTCTCCAGTTTCTTTCTGGGTAGCTGTGGCTCTGACGTGTTGTTTCTTCTGATTGTGTACAAACTCATCTCTTTCTGCCATCTCCAGTTCTCTACTCTTGTTCTTTTTAGACTATTGTTTTGTCCTGTGGGGATTTTGTGATGAATGGTGAAAGCAAGAAGCATGGGCATTTTGATGGTGCTTTGAAACCACATGTACCCTGTACTCATGGGCACAGCTCACAACAGATGCGTGGGTATAGGATAAAAAGCAAAGACTGCTTTGCAAACCTGGGTTCATTTCATTCCTGGTACTTGAAAGGTCCCTCCAGGGACTGTGGCCGTCTCCATTCACTTTCTTCTCTATCCCTATTTCTGTCAGGTTCTGGTATTTCATGTAATAGTTTCTCTTTTAACAGCCACTAAAACAGTTTTATTTTTTTTGTCTTCCCTGGGGATTGACCTGGCTTAGCCAGCTTCAGCCTGTACCTCTTCCTTGAAGCTTTGTCATTACTGAGTCAAGGGCTGCAGGCCAGCAGATTCTGTGGGGCTGAGACAGGAAGACATCAGCTCTTGATAACTGCTCTTGGTCTGTAAAGACTTAATGACTGGGCCATCTGCACCTGTCATCTGCTCTTCCATGAATCCCAGGGCCCTTATTGACTCCTGTGCCCATGCTATACACATCATGTCAGTAATATAATGGATGAGGTATCTTTTAATATCAATAGTCTAGATATCTTCTGCAGCCTTAGCATATGCTAAGGTTTTGTGAATGTCTTTTTCCATCCATGCACCCTCTACCATATTATACATCAAATTAATATCCCCAAGTGCCATACAAGCTAAACAAAGAGTAGGAATCACTTATGTTGATGTGAACTCTGTTTCTGTCTCCATAGAGAATGGTTGTTTGGGAGTATTTGCAGGCTGTAAAGTCAGGGAATGCAACAAAGGAGGATGGATAAAACCTCAGTTTAGAGAGCGCATCTGTGGATGGATACAACTGCAGTGTGCAGTTTGGGTAAGTTTTTTACAGGGTGGTGAAAATGAAGAAGCATCTATCTGTAACACTGTTTGCTGGAAGCAGCATTATGAAGAACTTATCAGCCCTGTCTAGAAATAACTGGGAATGTGTAAATCTGTGAGTCAAAACAGATAGCTATGGGTAAGGGTACACAGAACAGAATGTTAGGGGTTGGAAGGGACCTCTGGAGATTGAGTCCAACTCCCCAGCCAGAGCAGGCCCACCTCGGGCAGGTCACACATCTGCTTATGGTGTGTGGCCACGTACCAAAGCTGTTTGAATGAAAATGTCATTTCTTTTTGAAGACTTCTAACCCTGTGCATACAAAAGGGATACCCAGAGTTTGGATCTGAGGCTATAGCAGTGTGGCAGAAAAGGATGCTTGCAAAGATATGATACTTTAAACAGAGAGAATGCACTGAAGCTGAGCAGAAGCAAAGGAAGCAATTTGGCATTGGAAGTCAGAATGGTTGTTATTAGGGAATATTGTAGAAAAAGGGCAGGCTCTTTTTCAGGACTATTCTTGATGCTTGTAGTTTTTATTCATGAACAAATTGGGAAATACAAGATAGTTAAAATGATCAGTCCTATAATAACGTCAGAATCAACATAATAAGACAGAAAAATTAATGCTACCAAAAAATTCAGATATGGACTGATGACTAAACTAGCAAATACTTGGACTAGCAAAACAAATTATGTACTTTTTGCATTTGCACATTCCTGCATCTGATGTTTATACCTCAGAGAAAAACAGGAAAAAGAGGCTGAAGACAGATCTTGTGGGGCTGTTTTTACATTTAATTTTGTTGAGATTTTTTCTACAGAGTTCACATAAATTTGCTTTCAGAAACTGTGAGCAAAATTTATTTTTGATAAAGTAGAATCAATGCAAAGATTTTTTGAAAGGTGGACATTTAAAGGATATCTGACCTTTTTGAAATAAAAATGCTTCTATGTGAGTAAAGGTCTGTTTGATGGAATTGCCTTGTAACTGAGGGGAGTATGGCCATCTGGGTTGTTCTTGTTTTGTTTGTCTGTTTCACCAGTCCCTCATGTGATATATTCTGAAAGCTGCCAGATCCTCTCAAATCCTGGGTGGCCTCGGCCTGAAACAATAAGCTGTCCAATTTCCCATAGTGTTGCACTATGTAGCCACCAGTATATTTTTTTGCCTGATTGAATTTGGACAGAGAGATTCCAAAAAAAATGTATTCTTGCTCGGAGAAAATGAATCAAAATATCTTTTCCTAATCCTTCTAAGCTGATGAAGTCCATGTTCGTAAGCCAGAACTTGTGCCATATGATTTTTATAATCAGTCACAACTAAGATAAATTGAAGCAATGGGAGATCAGTCACTGTACGAAAAAGCTGAAGCTAAACACTTTTGTGAGTATTACTCTGTGCTTCTTCATGTATATTTAGTGGCTTCAAAAAAAGACGATGGTAGTAAACAGAAATATTACTGCAGGAGCTACAATTTAATTGTAGTGTTTTGTTTTTTTTTTTAACAGATTCTCTGAATTTCATTGGAATGTATTTCATAGGAGTTGATTTTTGTCTCTTTTTGATTAAATATTAGTGAAAAAATTGTGTAAGCAGTTGAAACATTGTTCTAGCATTCATGGTTATTTCTGATAATTCTACTGCAATAAAATTTCAATGGGGAATTAGAATGTCCTTTGAAGTTGTCAAGAGAAGGTACATTTAACATTTTTTATTTATTTCAATGAAATAACAAACTAAAGGACAGTCATGAAATGTTGGAATTTCCCATGCAACAGATATTTGGTACTGTGACCAGCCCAGAGAAGCGTTTGAATAGTTGTTTGGGTTTTTTTCACCCTGTTCATAGCATTGTGCAAATATTAATGCTCTGTGTGCCTCTGGCACAGGCAGGGGATGGAACAGTTCACATCTGCTGTGAGGGACAGCACAGCTTCTTTGCAGTACTTACATTTCAGAATGGTTTTCATGGCTTAAGGAGGGTGCTGAGCACAATGAATGCCAGTCAGGTTCTGCAGCTGAGTGCAGCACAAACTGAGGAGTAAGCCCCACTTATATGGGCTGAGAAAAATGAGCACATCCTCTTGCTGTGATTTTATGAGTTCTTGACATGCAATGGATGCAGGATGACAATAGTTTGAAAAACGGAACGATACATTCTGGTGTATGTAGCTATCCCAGTGTCCAGTTCTGTAATCAGCAGCTTAATTGTTTTATAGTCTGGTTCAGGGCCTGCAGAATTGTCTGGTATCTCAATGAAGGCTGGTGAATTTATCCATGGTCTGATCAGAGATGGCAAGTGTCATCAATCAGACTGTGTGGGAGCTTGGGGAAGCTGTTTGTTTCTTTGTTCTTTTCATTGCAAGCATCTGTTTAAGGAGACCCCTTGTGATTCTGAGGAAGCATTCAATTGCATATAACTAACCAGAAGCCAAGTTAAATAAGCCAAAAGTTGTGGGTTGTTTTTTTTCAGTCAAATATCAAGCATTTGGGACTTGCTTTGAATGCTAAACAATGGCAACCAAATGCAGGAATGTGTTTCTGACCCATGATCAATTTAAAGTCTCTTTAAAAACTGAAGCCACTTCCTAGAAAAATCTATTTACCATTATATTATTATTTTGCTTGTGATGTTATAGTATGCAAGTTGTGTAAAAAGTCAAACTCGTGATATTTCTTCTAATTAATCCAAACAATAGCTATTAGTTAGGAATTCTGACATTCAGAAGCAGCTCTGACTTGAGACTTGTATATTTATCCTGATGTTTATATCATACATGGTAGATGCTGGCAAAAGCATCCCTTTCCTTTACCCAGGAACATTTAACAATGATTAAAAGACTTTTGTAAAGGCAAGCATAGTTCTTGCCATGTTTATGCTTAGAAGTTCATTGGTTATTTTTTGTTTATGGAAGTTGTCTTTGTGGCTGAAAATAATAAAGATATTAACCATAAGCCACTGGTGACTGGTTTACGTCATCGGTATCTAAACTTGCGGCTCTGGGAATTGCTCTTAATGGCTTGTGAGACTGAATGTGGTAATGGTGCTGCCTTAATAAAGGATAGCACATGATGATCTAGAGAGCTTCATGGAAGAGTAAGTTATTTTCTTTATGGGAAAATGTAAGGAATGCTCAGCCAAATGTTCTTAAATATGTGAATTTCTGTCTCCATTGTGAAGAAGTGCAGCCTTTCAAATATTGCTTTTTTGAGCTTTGTGTCCCAAGACTTCTATTTTAGCAAGCCACCTCTGAGATTTACTTTGAAGGGGATACTGTGAACATGTGCACAGGAACCCTCATGCTAATTTTTGGTGGCAAAACAAACCAGGAGTACAGTGCTACACAGCATGCATGATAGCAAAGAACATGCTTTATGCCCGTTGAAAATTGGACCTTTTTGCATTACTAGGTTCCCACTGATGTTGGTAAAGATAAACAGTATTTCCTTACAGCAGTTATTCAAGGTATCTGGAAGCAATGACTGTGTCCACTGTCACCACCTCAAAAAGACACAGGGGTGTTGCAGTCTTCCCTGACATTGTGGCTGCTCCAAGGAGGTGGTATCTCAGGAGATACCACAGCTTAAAAAAGAAGAATTCCAGGAACCCAAAAGGAGCATTAGTATTGCATTTCCTTGCCTTCTGAAGCAGAATATGAGGAAGATCATTATAAACAATGGAAAAAGGACTTTAAACTCAAAGGATTGGGTGAGGAAAAGATGTAATTATTCCCTCAGCTTTGTGTATTTTTAATTGATATCAGTGTGCTTCATTTAGCTGACACTTGATGCTCAATAGCTGTGAATCATTCTTTAAGTAATGAGAAAATCTGACTTTTTGTGATTGTCCTCTGTTTTAAAGAATAGGAAAAAATACATCAGTATGCTGGAGACAACACTAAACTTCAGGAGTTCAGAGCTGGCCACAGAAGGTGAGCATGGGTCATTTTGGAAGAGGAAGGGTTAAAGAGGAATTTGAGCCACTCAATAGATCGGATAGTTTAATGAGTATTTGATGAACGCTGATCACAGAAGAGCCAGAAGGTCATAAAGTCATTTTTTCAGGTAAGTGTGACCCTGCCTGGAGAATTAAAGCTAGCACTTCCAGTTTCACCTTCTGACCATAGGGCAGGGCAAAGTAGATTTGATGTAATGTGCTTAAAGCAGAAAGCTGCATTCCACATCAGCCTCAGTTTTGCCATGAACTGTAGCTACACCAGTTGCACAGCAAAGCGCAGGGATTTAATCTCTTGAAAGCAAAGCTATTTTGAAGTGCAGAAAACTGGAGACTGAAACTGTGAGAAACATATGAGCTGTTACTCCTCTTTCCTGTAAACTACCGTAGTTACCTCATCATGTGTTATGCTAGTGATTTTAGCTTATATAGACAAATAGCATAGCTGTCTGCAGTTCAAAGCCCTAGCTGCCCCCAGTAGTTTTCCCTTGAGAAATTTTGTCATGCTACTTTGTCAGTACAGATGATGGAGACATACTGGGAATACTGGAGAGTAGGAAATGTAAAACGAAATGTAGTTTCAAAGTATATAGCATGGTGGCTTCTGCTCTGGTTGCCTAATTTTTAAAAATAGTATTTAATATTTGTAATTTAAATGAAACTGCTCCAGGAAATTGCCTGTCAGAGGACATTTCCCAGAGCTCTTAAGAGGAAGCTGGGTGTGTCTAGATTAAGAGAAGAGCAAATGTCATGCTGGATAGTTAGCGAAAAAACCACCATCCTTCTATTTCCATATGAGAGGGGACAGGAAAGACATTCCACTGTTGCACTAAATGCTGCTTCCTTCAGAGAAACTTGTGTTGGGGTTCATGCTTTCCTAGGATTGCTGGTGTGAAGTCCTGCCTGTGTGTGACTGTAGTATACCTGGAGATCCCACCAGCACAAATTTCTCCCACAACCTGCTACTGTGTTGTAAGCGGAGGGGACCACCTTGTAGGAACTTGAATCCTGACTCAGATGATTGGGCAGTGTTGCAATAGGAATAATCATCAGTTCAGTGGTGCCTCTCTCAGCTTTGAGACAAGATGGCTTGGCAGTCAGTATGTGCTGCTAGATGAACATTAGGGACTCGGTGCACTCCCAACATCCAGTTCTCAAATTTTGGTCCATGGTATTACATAAGCCATATTGCTAATGTTGCTTCAGTTGCTTCCTCTTCTTCTAATTCTTCAATTTATTTTGAGATAGATACTGCAGTTCCTTTTCCATCCACTGGATAAACCCAAGGACAGGTGGAGGTTTTGGCTTAGCAAGACGCCTGGGACTGTGGATGAGGCTCTGTTTGCCATGCCTGCTCCTCTTTCCTATAGGTTGTCAGTGGTGATAACAGAAATCTGACTTTTCCAATAAAGTGGTAAAGCCTTGTTCTGTCCAGAAAGACTGCATGGCTGGAAGACTGAAGGAAGAGTGTACTCTGACTGATATGTAGCTCCTTCCACAGAACCACTGGTTACTTTGGCACAGTCACAGTCTGCTCTAGTGGGTTTCTAACACTGGCTCTGCTATTGCATCGTACAAGAAGATAGGGTGTGATGCAGGGAGCTAGAGATCTCATTTTGAACAACTTTGTTCCTTTTTGATTCTCTCTATAGGCATGCATTGTGGTCTGAACTGGTTAGAGCTTCTTGGGTTTGGATGAGATATAAGGATATATATATGACAATAAAGTATAGCACAAATAGGCTGTAAAGTGGTGACTCTATTCAAGCTTATGCATGTGCTGTATGAATAAAATAGGGACAGCAACAGATTCACTGTTTGAAGCAAATACCAGTGGAATTGGGTGTTCTTGCCAGCGGTTTACCAAGTATCTCTTCTTGATTTTGTTGAGTAAGCACAGCTTTCTATTGACTGAGTTGCCTTTCTCTCTATGCCTTGCCATTCTCTAGGGACATGATCATGGAGAGACAGTTGCAAGTCTCTCCATGAGACTTGAATTTTGTTTCAGCAGTCAGAGCTGAACAGGAGACTGAAGCAAAAAAATCAAAAGTATTGATTTGTGAACATAAGCACGTGGGGGGCTTTAATGGATGTTGCCCACTGAAGTTGTGTTTTTCATTTGAGTACAAATTGGTGACTGAGACCTAACCTTTGCTCATTGCCTGAGCCAAACTGCTGAAGCTGAATAGTTTATTAGCATCAGAGCAAAAAGTGGCTTGGTTCTCACATTGCCCTAACAATAGGATATGTCAGAGAATATTGATTTGATTAGGCTGACACTTTGTTTACCCTGGTCTAAGTGAGAGGAGAATCAAGGCCAAGGAATATGCCTCACCCTCAAATGCCTGTACCAGCAGCTGTGCAATTTGTAACTCAGTTGCTAAAGTAAATGATGGCACCATCTTTTCTGCCTGGAAAACAATACTCAAAATAAAGCCAAGTTTACAAATAGGGAGCACGTACAGTACAATTTTTTTGAGTAAATG
Source organism: Apus apus (assembly GCF_020740795.1). Classification (NCBI taxonomy): domain Eukaryota; kingdom Metazoa; phylum Chordata; class Aves; order Apodiformes; family Apodidae; genus Apus; species Apus apus. Next base: position 140,200,005 of record NC_067282.1, on the reverse strand, counting down.
CACTTATTTTTCTCAAATTAAGGCAAATTGAGAATATGCACAAATTTTCTGAGCACTGCTAATTTCATTGCATGTAATTTTTCGTGGCTGGCAATGAGTGGGGTCTTTAGAAAAATATACACATCTGCTGTTCATAGTTTGTGCAAGTGAAGTGGGCATGCCCTTCAAGAAAAGAGGTGTCCCTGAGGGCAGAGATCCCTTACCATGTATTAGCCTGCAGAAAAAGTATATAAAAGTCCTACTTTTCAAAGCAATCCAGAATAACCATTTTTCTTTTTCCCTTTTCTACTAATGAATAAAGGTGCTGTGAAGGCTCTGTTCTTTGGGGGGCACTGTGTACTTGTAGCTAGACTTAGTTTTGTAGTGGAAAAGTGCAGGTATTCTGTTTTCTTCGGGATATGGGCCACTATGTCTGTTTTGCTTTTAGAAAGGTAAGGTCGCAGTGTCCATGATAAATTCTTCCTTATTATGGGTAAAGTGTCTCTTTCTAGCAGGTTTTGGGATCCCATTTTTTGTTTTGATCATTCTTTTTAGTGTATATATGTGCTTTGCATATATTTAGCCAGAGAAACCAGGAGAAATAAAATACCACACATAGCAAAAATGGGCAGATACGCCACACCAAAATGAATGTCAGTGATACATAATTATACACCTACTTTTTTTTTTTTTAATCCAAGATGAGGGAATGCTGCTCTTGGCAGCATTGGACTGAACCCTGCTCTCAGGGTGTTAGGTAAATCTAGCTAGGCAGAGAGGTTTCTTCTTTCTCAATACGTTTATGCAAGCTAGAACTGGTACCATCTTCTGCCCTGCATTCCTTGCTTGGATATCATGGTGTGGACTGGTGCATGGCCTTACAGGAAGGAAAGGGAACACAGTCCTTGTCACTCATGGGGAGATTTGTGGCACTGAGTGGGAGGCTTGGTGTCTTGGGTTTCCTGCTTGTCAGTGTAACTTCTATGAATGTGCTCGACATCCATGACACAAATGGCCTGTTGGAAGACTCTGTCTCTTTCACTGAGGATACATGAGTCCTAGGGATACTGAGGCTGGCATCTGTGTTAAGACATGCATCCCTCTCAGTATCTACTTTCTAGTCCTTGTTACTGTATCTAAGCAGCAGTAGCTTTTTATGTCCAGCTGTCACTGTACTGCACATAACCCTGTGTTTGAAGAGATGTTAGTATTTTCTCTGCTCTTTTGTGGTAGCTTTTACACCCTCTTTGAGGCACTGGTGGCTTTGAAGTCCTATGGATTGTGCTGTTCCAGGCCAAAAGATTGCCTGAAGCAGCATGTGTAAAATTTTCCTAAAATTTACCTCTACCTCTCTAACATAGAAGCAGCTTGTCTGTGCCCGGGAGGTAATCATAAGGATGACCAAATCTGCTCACAGTGTGTGGGCTTCTCCCTCACTCCAAAGCAATCCCCCAGACAGACCTGCCAGCTGGGTGGCTTGCTCACAAGTCTAAGCTTACTCACCTTCATGTCAGACGTGCACAGATGTGAGCACAGCCATCTGGGCTGTATTCTCTGTATGTAAGATTAGGCTGATTTCAGATGAGCTGTGGAAATGGCATAGCCATAGCATGATTCAGAAATCATCTGCTGGGGCAGAGGAGAAACCTGTACTGTGACATCTTTATGTTATGAAAAGGGTATCAGAAAATGTGCAGAACCAAACCTTGCCTTCTACTCTGGTATGGAGCAAGAAAGGAGGTGTGAGCCAGCCCAGGGTGCACAGCACATTTTCTGCTCTACTTTACCAAGAGAGGAAATAAAAAGCAAAGTCTGCTGGAGAAAATTACCCCACCAGTTGATCTTGCATCTGACCAGGCTACAGAGGACAGAGTGGAAGTTGGTATCCCATTTCCTCAACTGTTCTTAGTGCTCACTCTTCTAAGGGCATGCTTCTTATCTGACCCAGTTCCTAGGGCACTTGTGTCCTTGGGGAGCCAATGGAAGCTCAGTTCTTCCCTCCTGTTCATGCAAGCAACACAGGACTTGCCTATCCTGCAAGATCCTTCTTAGCCTAGATGACCATTGTGATCTCAACAGTTCCCTTCGTCTTTGATAATGACATTACATTTAGAGAACACATATTCTGGAGGAGCTGAAAGTGAAGAATGATGCAGTCTTGACTGGTATTTCAGGGATGCTTGGAGATACAGAATCACAGAATTGCTATGGTTGGAAAAGACCTCTGAGATCAGAGTCCAGCCATCAGCACAAAAAAAACCCCAATCCAACCAAACACACAACCACACACACTCCACCAAAAAATACCCAAAAAAACTTCCACAACCTCAGCCACTACAGCACACCCTGAAGTGCCACATCTACGCATTTCTTGAATACTTCCAAGGATGGTGACTCAACCACCGCTATGGACAGGCTGTTCCACTGCCTGATGACCCTTTCAGTATAGAAATTCTTCCTAATATCCAACCTAAGCCTCCCCTGCTGCAACTTCAGGCCATTTCCTCTGGTTCTGTTGTTATTTGAATGGGAGAAGAGGCCACCACCCACCTCCCTACAACCTCCTTTCAGGTAGTTGTTGAGGACAATGAGGTCTCCTCTCAGCCTCTTCCTCTTCAAACTAAACAACCCCAGTTCCCTCAGCCCCTCCTTGTATGTCTTGTTCTCTAGACCATTCACCAGTTTGGTAGCTCTTGTCTGGACACGCTCCAGCACCTCAATGTCCTTTTTGTAAAGAGCCCAGAACTGAACACTGTACTCAAGGTGCAGCCTCACCAGTGCCAACTACAGGGGCATGATCACTTCCCTACTTCTGCTGACCACAGTATTTCTGATGCAGGCCAGGATGCTATTGGCCACCTGAGCACACTGCTGGCTCATGTTCATCTGGCTGTCAGCCAGCACCCCCAACCAGCCCTTTTCTGCTGGGCAGCTTTCCAGCCACTCTTCCCCAAGCCTGGAGCATTGCCTGGCATTGTTGTGACTGAAATGCAGGATCTGGCACTTGGCCTTATTGAACCTCATACAATTGGCCTTGGCCCATAGGTCCAGCCTATACAGGTCTCCCTGTAGAGCCTTCCTACTCTCAAACAGATCCACACTTCCACCCAATTTGGTGTCATCTGCAAACTTTCTGAGGGTGCACTCAATCCCCTCATCCAGATAATTAGTTAAGATACTCAACGGGACAGACCCCAAAATGGAGCCCTGAGGGACACCACTGGTGACTAGCCAGCAACTAGATTTGATCTCATTTACCACAATTCATTGGGCATGGCCATCCAGTCAGTTTTTTTACCCAGTGAAGAGGACACTGAGTTGAATTGTCCAACAGAGTGAGGAGCAGTAGGGGCTTGTTTAATCTTGCCAGGGAAGTGAGTCCTACCTTTCTTCTCAAGACATTGTACTTTGATATCTCCTTTAGCTCCCTAGATAGTTTACAGGGTATGACACTGTCTCTGCCCCTGCTCTATGCGGCTCTGATCCTCCAGGGACATATTTTGTCATTAGAGGTGTTGAAACTCCCTTCTCTCCCTGTTCTGCTCAGAAACAACAAATGGCAGACTTTTATTTACAATAAACACACTGCACAGCTGTGAAGAGTGCGGTGAAGGGAATCCAAATGTGATAGCTAAAAGTGTTGCTGGTAGAGTCTGAGGGTGCTCACTGGAGTGAGGCCAGTGTTCAGCTGCAGCTGTGGTTGCCAGGACTCAAAGGATGTTGACCCTTGCTGCTGACAGGATTACAACCTTTTGTATCTGTGACCCATGACAGCATTCCAGTGTGTCACACCTTTGTTGCTGGTACCAGGATTGGAAATAAAGACTAGTTTCTTGCCAGCAGGGCTGAGTGACATCTTCATTAGCCTGGTACCAGAGGAAGCCAGCCTTTTTTGTGTCTGTCTTTGTGCTAAGGAATAGGGTGGGTTATTCCTAGCAGAGACCTTGCTACTGGGGTTCTCCTAAGAAGACCTTTGGTCTCCCAGCCTAAATATGAAGCATCTGTACTAGTTACAGGATGGGACTTCCTTTCTAAAGATTTCTGTCTTTATGCTATGAGCACTAAGACAGTATGACTCACTGTTAGATGTACAGCCCACCAAAAATTAGATACTGGGGATGTGAGGCCAAATGGATTAGGTACATATAGGAAGAATGGCTTTCCCCATAGTGAATTTGATGCTCTGAATGCACCTTTCTGTATTGTGGGAATGTGCAAGGGCAGGGAACTTCTTTGTTTGTGAAATGGCAGCTGAAGACATTGTAACATCCATGGTGGGAGGCTGAGCACTCCTCAGTGATGACCATGTGCACATCAAATAAAGAAAAGAAAAATAATTTCAGGAAGCTCAGTAATAAAATGAGAATTCATTTTGAAAAGCAAAAGATTATTCCTCCCCAGACACCCCAAAGACTTTTTCCGGGTAGGGAGCACAGCTCTGACATCACAGCTGCTTTGGGAAAAAGGCAGTTGGAGAACTGGAACATCAATAATGCAACTGGTCACTTTGGTCATGGCTACATGCTGAGCCTTGAGGGCTTTGCAGTGCCAAAATGCAAGTTCTTCAGAGCAGCTGTATGCAGTAACCAGACCTGCCTCCCAGGGGATGATTGATAGTGTACCTTCTAGACCACAGACTCCCCTCTGCTTTCAATTGTAAATTTTGTAGGAAAAAATTGATAAACCTGCAAGAGCCACAGTCTCGACAGAGATTTCCAGGTACTTCTAACATGATTCTTCTAAGGGAATGACTGCAGTTTTAGGTCTCCAAGAATGCACTAACAGCCCAGCACGTACAGGCACTTTGGCTCTCATCGCAAGCAGTCTCACCCTTGCTCTGAGTTACTGAGCTCAAGAGCTTAGCATTGAGCACTTGCAGTGCCCTTACTTACTGCAATAAGGTATCAATATTAAAACTGTGCTTGCTTTGGGGTGGGGTTTAACTTCTTCATATACTATTTTTTCTATACCTATATCAGTAAACCAAGAGTTGGGTTTTTGCCTCTGAAAAGGTTTTCAGCTCTGTGTTAAGACTCAAAGAGGACTGTGAAAGCAGAGGGGATAGGAAGCTGTGGCTAGAGCGGCACCCCTGGTAATGAGGGCAAGGACTACCAGGACAGTTCTCTAAATTCCTGCAACAATGGATTTAGGCATATTATAACTATATTTACAGCAGGCGCTCACTGGTGACTCCCAGACATAGGATGCAAAGGGACTCCCACTAGAATCTAACTCAGTGGTGGTCATAGCTCAGATTTCCAGTAATATCTCCAGGAAAACAATGGTAGTTTGTTGGCTTTGAAATTTGAAGTAATGGAATTCAAAAGTTTCTCAAAGTGAAATTCAGCTTGGTAAGAACGATGCAAACTTTTCATGGCATTATTTCCAGAATTTTAATGGAAAGGTGACTTGGAACACAAAGAGTTTGGGATGCTTTGACATAGAAGCTTCACACTCATGGTTAAGTCTCTTTAAAAAAACCCCAAACCTCTGCTTTCAGCTTTCTGTAATATATACCTGCTAGCTCCCTGTTGTAGTGAACACTGAGATCACAAGGGTCAATGGCTGTGCAGGTGTGAGAACCTGAGGGTACTTCTAATATTGTTTTCTGGTCTGACTATCAGCATCCCTTAAACCTGTTTACTCCTCAGCCTAGATTCTGCAGTGTTTCATGTTCTAAAAATCTAGGGGATGGTAAGATCCAGTAGAGATTTGTAGTTTCTTCCTAAATCACATCACTACCTCTTTTTATTTGGTCATTGATACATAGGCTAATAATTTTTATACTTAATGGGATGACTGAGAACAAGGACTTTGTTCTGCTTTGTCTAGTAAATACTGCAATACAAAGTTACATGTGTGCTGTATGAACAACTTAATATTTGAAACTGTTACAGCAGCATAATGGGAGATGTCTGACATTAAGAGTTTCCAAAGAATTGTTAGAGAAAAAAAAGATGGCTTCCAAAACCAAACACCACTTTTTACTTTATCTAATAAAGCTGTGACATTTAAAATGACACTAGAATAATTGATTTCTTGCTGTAAATCTGCATAGATCTGGCTCTCTGAATTTTTTTATGCTGTAAAGATTAGTTTACTGTCTGTAGACTGAATCCTTCTTGCATGACACATGTGACTAAATCCATGGGGCCCAGTGACCAGAAAAAAGACCCAGAAAGGTATTAAAATAGTTTAGCTCATTCAGCTGCAAAGTCATCTTACACATATTTTCCTCCTAACTGGTTTTGTGTACGTTATTGTCAAATATGAATCTGCAGAATATCTCCTGGTCTGGAATCCTGTCCTCTTAGAGCAGTCAGCAGTTCTCCTGCAGCCTTGCTTAGTGTCTGATATATGCATGCGTTAGGAGCTATGTACTGCTCTGTTTTCCTAGGCAATAATTTTAATATTTATTCTCACACATTCTTTGTTAGTTTATGTAGCTTGTTTGTTTCCACCATCAGTCTGCATCTGTATTTTCTTTTTTTAAGCTCCCTGCATAATTTGGAAAGTGACCAATAGTGTGCAATCAATAGAGCAAAACAAAACAGCAAACAAAGACAAAAAATAACCTAAGCTTACTTTATCTATGGTATTGAACAACAGTGAAAAGTCTTGGTCAAAATATGTAGGTATAAGGCTATCCTCATAGTAAATGAACTAGTTTTAGTGTCTAGATAAATAGCTGTATATCTATAAACCTATTTATCTGTCTAGTCCAACTTACTAAGGATCATCATCAAAGTTTCAAATCTCTTAAAAAGTTATTTTTTCTGAACATGGATATTCTATATGTAACTTCTGTTGTATAATTTGAAATGGAAACAGGCTGTGAAGCCTGCCAACTCATCTTTCATGTGCCTTTCCCACTGGTCTCTCTCTCTTTTTGCAGAATCAGGCTTGCACAGCAGAGCGTTTCTGTTCCCTTTTACATGTGGTCCTTGTTAAAAAAAAATAGAATGAAGTTTAGCTGTGGTGAAATTATTTATTTGATTTTTTTTTTAACTGGTGCAAAAAGTAAATATGTTTACTGTCTCCCTTTCCATTCAGTATATTTCCTTTTTTAAGCTCCATTTGTGTTCAACAAGACAGCCTCTTTCTCCAAGATTAACATTTCTTATGATTGTTCCTGACAGAGGATTTACTTTCAGAGGCCCTGCTAAGGATAACCAAAAAAGGGCATGTAGCAAGACAGTTTTGGCAGCTTGCACGAATTTTGGGAGCTTTTTAGGTCTTGGTTTTTCTGATGAGTGGCTTCCTGAGCATGCCTAGGGAATGACAGGCATCTCTGCAGGCAGGCTGAACCCACCTTGGCTTGTGCATAGTCATTGGCTGCCTATTAGAATAAATTGAGGACAATGCATACCGCTGCCTGCCAATTGTAAACATAAGGGATATGTATTCACTTAGCATTGACTTTTGGGAGGGGCCAAGGAAAAGCTGTAGTTTTATTGAATAGAGCTGTGTGTGAGGCTGCTGGTTTGCCTTTCTTGCCGTGCTCCTGCCCAAGCAGCCAGTTATTCATTTCCTTCCTACTAGTTGAAAACTTTTCAGCCGCAGAGGTAAGGGCTTGGGATACGTGTTTGTTTGGGAGGGAGCTGGTCTGACTGTGTTTGCGTTACGGCGAGAGATTAAGCAGCATGCGAAACCTAACGAGCCGTGGAAATAGTGCAAAAGTGTTGGATACTATTTTTCCTCCTTTCCTCTCTCCATGCCTCCTTCTCCCCCCCTCCCCTCAACCCCCCCCCCTTTCCAGATGTTTGCTGTGACCTAAGGGAGATATCAGTGCCGGGCGGGTGGAGGGGGTGCATGCTCACCCACTTCAGCACCAAACGGGGAGGTGTGGGGGCAAAGCTTTGGGTGCAGGGCAGGATCTGTGCCTGACCCCCTCCATATTGAGACCCTGCAGCAGGCTTGTTAGGGGAGAAATATCCTGTCTGCCCTTTATTGATTTATTTATTCATTTTCAAAGGAATTGCGATGGAAAAATTGTGAGCGTGGTAATGTCTGGTGATTTGTTTTTAATTTGGCAACCTAACACCTGAGCTTTCAGGGCAGCCTGGCTGTAAAGGCAGCCTCTGGGTGTAACTGATCCAGATACAGTGAAGCTCTGGTTCATGTAACTGACCCGATACTTGCTGCAGCAGATGTCCGTCATGGCAGCCTTTCATAGGAGTATTGTTGACAATAGACGGCATCCGTTCTTGCCTTCAGCCTTCAACAGGCGCAGCAGCGTCCTGCCAGAACGTTTCTTGTGAAGTTGTCTTTCCTGCTAAGAGGGAGAGAGAGAAAAAAACAACCCAACAATAAAAATACGCTGGGGTGGGACCGGAGCTCTTAAAAGTCTGAGTCTGCGTTTGTGTCAGTCAGAGTGGCTGCCGGGGCCAGCCAGGGAGCAGGCTCTTCTTCCCAGCTCCTTTGACATGCTCGGACAGTTCGAAAGCATTGTGCAAGTCTGCCTGCTGGTCGTATGATATTGTGTGTAGCAGGGAATTTCTCGCAGAAAGAGCTGGGAAAATGAAGGGGAGGGATTGAGGCTAGCTGCAGATGGATACTTGGGAACAGCAGGCACTAACCTCTGGCCAGACCAGCAGCAATAGAATTGACTTTTCTCATCTATCATATATTGTTTGGCAGAATGGACAAGATAACTGTTTTAAAATTACTTTTGGTGGAGTATTTATTTTCAGAGTATGCAGTTTTTATGCGGTTTTGCCTAGTTGAGAAGATGTTTCTTGCTAAAAGCTGTACAGGAGAATAATTTGTGAAAATAACACATTCCCTCCCTGGCAGTAGCTCAAAGAAAATAAGGAGGGAGAGTTTCTTACGTGAGAACTGTGTATGTATTATAATTTGTCTATTTTAGATACCATACTGTGAATTATTGTGCTTGTATGATCTGCCATCAAAGAACTCTAGGACGCTGCACCCATTCTTTCTCTGTCTAGTTAAATTTAGCAGTAGGTTCTCTGTGAGCACCTGTGATAAAATTTCATTTCTTTTTCCCCTGACACTAAGAGACAGGATGGGATCCTAAAACTGTACACACCAAGCCAAATGAAATGATCTGTTTTAACATAAATTGCAAATGGAACAGTGCTTCAAGGAAGTTAAGTGGTCCATTTGCTTAATTAAATTGCCTTTAAGGTAACGTGGGTCTGAACTATTCTCAATATATTTGAAGAAAGTACAGGTCTGCCTTTCTTTGGGAGGCTTTGTGATAGGCAGATATCTTAGTCAATAAAACCTGCACACATTAATGCAATATCTAAATTGTCATGGCAGGAGAGAGCCATTAGATAAGATGCCCGTGAACAAGAGACCATGTTGAAACAACTTGTATTTCCTGAGAACTCCTCTTTGTTGCAGCATGCAATGACAAGGGGATCAATTCCACCGCCTTCATTCACAGGATTAGTCTTGATGAAATAAATACCACCATTATCAGATGCAGGATCTGATGCAAGGGGAGTCCTGTGTACTCTAAATACTCTTTGACAGTGAGTGATGTAAGCATGTATTAGGAGAACAAGGGATTTTCCACAATTGATACTTCATACACTTACAGCACTTCTCTGACATGGAACAGCCTGAGAAAAAGATAACCTCCCTTGTGCTTTTCTTTCTTGTCCAACACTGTTACACAGTGCAATAGTGAGACTGAAAGCTAGGTGACTTGAAAGGAAAGTGGGGCTGTGAGTTCCTCTGGCTGGGGGAAAATTAAAGTGCATTAAGATGGGAAGACTTTTATTCCTTAAAGTCTCATTCTTGGAGACGCTTGTGACATTGAGGTGTGCTGGTCAGCATGTGTCCGGACCCACACGGGGCTAAGGCCCAGTGCTACTGATTCCAGTTGGTGAGACTAGCAAGACAGAGCAAGGTGCTTTTTTTCCTGGTTGTCTTACTGGAGATAACTTCTGTCATTGAAGAGAAATATGCTAGGGAGGGTCCATCAAGAGCCTGGCTAAAAGTCCTACTTCTTTCACCCTTCCTTGCCCGCAGCTGGAGTGGCCCTGCCTGTGGGGCTGGTCTTTTCATTGCGGAGAAGTGAGAGCCTGCAGGGCAAATGGGATTTAAATGCCCTGGGACTGCTTAAAATACTCTGATTTATCAGTGGCTGCCTACATGAGACCTATACTGTTGTCCGCCTGAGTTTTAATGTGTATTAAAGGTCAGTGGAGCTGTTAACCCCTGTTTGCCAAGGATATAACTTGGTACATTTGATAGCTTTGTGTGAACAAAGAGGGACAGGAAACCATATATGCTTAAGAAAGAGAGAGAGCCAAGAGAGCTGCATTAGTTGTCCATCTGCAGTGCTTGTCTGCACTGTCCTGGGTATCAGAGAAAGCACCAAAAAAGGTAACAGGGCAGAATGGGAAGTGCAGTCCTGTGAACATTTCATTGCCTTTGAGAGGAGCTTTATGGGGAGTTTGCAGGATCGGGCTCCAGGTGTACAAAGCCTGAGGCAGATAGTCCTGTGACTGGGAAGAGTGGGAGTCTACCTTCAAAGCAAGTTTTCATTCTTTAAAAATTGTCTCTTCTTAGTATTTACCCCCTGGCACCTTGTAACAAGCAAGCTGCTTCCTTACTAGAGCTCTCACCTTCATAAATGTGCATGTGCATGGGTTGGATTGCTGGTTTTATTTCTAGCTCCTGGGTGGTTTAAAGCCCCAAGACTTCATGAAAATGGGTTTTGGGGGCAACTACTGGAAGCGAGTCACCTGCCTCTGTGTTGGCACTCACTCTTCAGGTGCTGGCTCTTGTTGGGAAGCTGTAGCTGTTACATGCTTCCAGACTGTCAAGGATTTGGCTAAGGCTGAAATTTGACTAAGGAGCATTTGAAGATCAGATTAGATCTGACCTTTCTGGATGAAACACTGAGGTCATAGGACAGCTGAACTATGTAACAATTTCTTTTTGCCTTTCCTGATGCTTTTGTACAGTTTGGCTAGCCCAGAGGGGCAGGACACTCAGTATATTGTAATTTGGGATCCCTCCCACCCCCACGAGAGAGCTTGCTCCTAATTTTCTTGAAATGGATTTGATTAGTCTGAAAGGTTAGGGCACAGAACACCGTTACTTAGCTGCTAGCCCTGGTATGTTAGCTGTATGCTTTACATCCTGTGTAAGAAAGTGTTTCTTTTCATTTATTTTTTCTCTCACTGTGCTTAGTGCTGATACATGATGTGGGGCTGGCAGCCTGGCTGCCAAGCGTGGTCCCTGCCATGTCCCTCTCCCCAAACACCACTAGCTGCCCCCGCAAGAAGTGCAGCCTGCTCGACTTTCTCACTTGCAAATGTCCTGGCTTCTCTATCTGTCTTTCAGCAGCTGCTGTGTGCACCCAGCTACGGCAGTGCCCAGGCTTCCTGGGCTCCTTGCTGGTGAATTGGGTGGGATCTAAGCCAGGGAATCCACCTCCTCCACTTGTGGTCAGGAGCCACCACTGCTAACTGATGCCTGTTACCCCCTCGCTGCCCCTTGAGAGGGGAAAACTCTGTTAATGAAGCATAGGGCACCTCCTGATCCAAAGACCCTGCCCATAGCCATGATCATGGGACTTTGGGTTGAAGCCAGGAAGAAGTCCTTGTGGGGGCTGGTCCTGCTGCCCTGCAGCGGGGGCAGGAACAAATAACTGAGGAAGAAAGCAGAAGAGAGAGTGGAAAAAGGTGGCCGTATCTGAAGCCACTGGAGTAATTTCTCCTTTGCATTTTTTCCTGTGGTCATAAATACCTGGTGAGACACTTAATGAATGTGTGCCTGTTTCTGTGTCCCATGCCTTTTTGGATTTAGTCCATGTGGCTGCTTCATTAGTGTTTATAAAGAATTTGTAACACAAAAGTGCCAAGTTTAAGCACTGGCTAAAACCTTATTTTTGACTGATTTTCCCAGCAAGGACATACATTTTTCTGTTTGTTCACACAGATATGTATTCTACTAAGAAGTAACTTTTTTGTAGATTGTGGGTATAAAACTGCTTAAGTCCAGTGGATGAGGTGGAAGATGGTCCAGGCTCAGGAGTGACATTGAACTGACACATTGAGGGAATTTCTTGGGTACTTGCAGATTTAACTGTGCTTGCTGCATCTGAGACAGAGCTTTCCTGGGAAATTGTTTTGTTTGTATGAAAAATGCAGGAAAACAGTTTTTACTTACAGACCAGCCATAGTGTCATCAACTTGGAAGAGAAACTACTGAGCAAGCTGTTGAGCCTTATCTGCTTGTCCAGTTTCATGTTGATGAGTACATTTGAAATTGTAAATCCTGGGGCCAGGCCAGGCTACAGTGGGGAAAATGTTAGAGAAAGATTTCAGGCAATGGAAACAACATTACATGTTTCCACACCCTCTTGTGTACAGAATACAAATAAAGAACATTTCCCTTGAGACTTGCTGTGGAGGGTGTGAAGCAAAGTGGAACCCACCCGTTTGCACATTTTCTGGTTTATGTCCTTAAATGGAAAAAAAAAATAAAATAAAAAATCTTTGGAATTTAGCTCATAGAAAGGCTATAAATAGATTTGTGGAGATAAAGTTTTGCTGTAAATGCTCAGGGTTTGGATCTATTCAGAAGTGTAACTGCAGGCCAACAAGTAGGGAAAGGGGGGTATTGCTAAATGTAGGAAGACAATTTAATTGCACAGAGATGTGCTTTGTACGTGTGTGTGTGTACAGGCACACCCCTCTCCACCTGCATGTACCCTCCCATTCTTCCTAGAAGTATGTGGAGATCTAAGAAGGGTGGAAATTGCTGTGTGCACTTTTAAAAGTTAAATAACTTGGGGTGAGGAAGAACTAGTGTTCATGATTCATCAAATTGCTAGGGAGCCTGAACCTATGACAGCTCTGTAAACAAAGGTCCTGAGATCTGTTGGCAGCTTGTTTTATGTTCTTCTCTGCAGCAGCTGGCTCCAGCTAGGGAGAAGCTGTGCGAGGCTTGATGAACACTCTGTAAGCACAGGAGCAGTGGTTCCTGTGCTCCTTCAGAATTCAAGGTTCAGTCCTCCAGACTCATGTCAGTTGGATTCCAGTAATCTTCAAAGGGAGCTCTGCCCAAGTGAAGGAGTCTTGTTTGTTTCTTATTTGCAAGGCTTTGATGTTCCTGTTGTCTTTCTGTGATTGCCACAGGGCATATTACTACCCTTTTCCCACTTCATTCTTTTCTTTGACAGGAAGGTCCCTAATGGTGAAACGGTCCTCCTCCCGTCCCCAGTTTGGTTTTTTTTTTTGAGCCACAGTGTTCAACATGATAAAATCTCTCTCTCATCCCAAAAGCAAAGGCAGGACATTTTTGAATCCCTAACCTTTTCAGAGGACCTAGCAGTGCTTCTTTGATAGCCCAGATCATCACCTTCTACTACCAGCAGTTGCTCCAAGGACAATTTCTGCTTAGTCTTCTGGGATCAGCTGCAGAAGGAACAAAGGCTAAGGACTTTGCACTTTCCTAACGTGACCTAGTGTTAACTTACTTTCTCTCAATGGCAATTTGAAAAGCCATTGAACATAGGGAGAATTTGGTTTTCTTCTGGCCTGGTTAAAGCTGTAGGCTTGGAAAATAAATTCCTGGAGCTTGGCTGCAATGTGTAGAAATGGAAGCAGATTGGGTTATCTCTGAGATCTGGGGAAGAGTTTGGTCAGTTCCCATTTACCTGCTGAGCTGAACCTTCTGGTGCTGCAGGATTACTGTAGTCAGCATCGTTCATGGAAGACTTGGAGTCTTGGGTCCTCAGAGAGGAGAGAATTTGCCTTGTTTTATGGCTTTGGGAAGAGCTTAGCCTCATATGCAGAGCCACACCCCTGCTATGAAAATGAGGGGTTTCATTCAGATGTCTGATAAGCCACAGCTGTTGCTTTGCCACTTCAAACAAAACTTGGATTATAAAGACTGAAGTGCAGCATTTTAATTGCTGTAAATATGAATAAGAGTGTTTAGGCAATCCAGATGATACTGAGCCAAGCATTTCGTGGCTAACGTATATTACACTGACAAAAACAGGCCAGCTGAGAATTTCCCTGCTGCTATCCCTAGTAGCCTGAAACATCAATTGTCTATTTTCTGCTGCATTGGTGAGGGAGAAGTTTTAACCTGGGCAACAGTTGGCCTGGATCTGATCTTGCTTTCAGCAGCTGTACAGTGATGTAAACTGTCTTGTTAGTTTAAAAAAAGTTATATATTGAGTCCGATCTCAGTTTTTTTTGTGCAAATCTGTTTGATTTCCTCGAGTCACTCCATTCACAGTGGGCTGCTTGCTATCAGAAGCCAGCCCTTTTTTGTTTGGCTTTGTACACAACCCCTAGAGAACGATGGCAGCAGGAAATTGGATCAAAATCCCAGCAATGAGTGTTCACTGGGAAATTATATTTCATACAAGAGAGGGCACTGCAAACCCAGAAAGCCAGTAAAATTCCACTGCTCATTTGCTCCCTGGTGATTAAAAGGCCCTGCCATATATGGGAAAGGTCTGAGCTTCATTCACTCCAACCACAATAGTAAATGGCTTTTTCACTGGACACAGTGTGCAATCTAGGAGCAATGTCTTATGACAATAAAAAGGAAAGCATCAACTTTTGCTTGCAGTTTGTTTGTAGTTTTCTCTGCTGTGTGTTATTAAAAGCTCTGTAACTTTTTTTTTTTGTTCCTTTATTTAGATCCCTGTAAACTGCATTCAGTTTGGTTTGCCACTTAGCCCTCCCCTGTAAAATCAGACACACCAGCCTATTTCCTTGACTTCCCCCTATACAACCCAAACAAGAAAAAGCCATTTCCTCAACCAGTATATATAAATGTAGCTCCTCTATCTTCGATGCATCTATTGTGGATTTACATTCCTAAAGTCTGGGATTGGCAGAAACAATCTTATTCTCACCAGGTATAGAGCAGTAACTTTAACAAAAGCAATGATTAAATTCCAGTGTATCAGAGACAATCATGGGACCACAGGAGTGAAGCAAATAGGAAGTGTGTGTATATGAATAGGCATGAATTTGGGGAGAGGAAGGGAAGGATGTGCTTTGTTGCAGAAGCAGAGTCCCCAAGTGCACCATGCAGCCTTCAGGGTTTTTCCTCCCACCACATCAGTTTCTGCAGTGAAACCCCACACAAACGACATTAAGACACGAAGTCATTGGTGTTTAGTTGTGTTTACATTCTTGCTTTTCAGTTTATTTTATTTAAGGATAAGTACTCTCTCTGACATCAAAATGATGGGGATAAAGTAGTCAGTCTAGTTGCATTTTATTTTTTAAGGAGAAAGACAGTTAAGTGACTCTGGCAATGGACAGTGCACAGAGTTCTCTCCTTGCTGAAGATTTTCTGGAGTTTTTTTTATTACTTGTGTTACACTGAGTACCTTAGAAATATGTTTGTGGTAGATTTAGAGATTGTCTGGTATCCTACCCCTATGTAATCTTGATGAAAACCCACATCTTCATGGCCAGAAAGGTTGATTGATCAGTCTGATCTCCCTGGCTACATGCCTCATTGCACACCATCCAGTAACTCATGTTTTGAGGCCACTTAAGCTGACACAGTTAAAATGCATGTTGTAGTCAGCCACAGGACAGGTTGGCTTGTTAATGAAACCAGTCTTCTGCTCCTCCAAAGTGCTGTTGTGCCCCTCTGGAAGGACTACACAGCTCTGTAACAGAAGTGATGTTCAGCTTCTATTTCCATATACATCTGGGCACTTCTACAATTTTCAATAAGCGTAACTGGTATATGAATTTTTGTCCATGTCAAGAAAGCAGAGTTTCTTGCAGTTGACCTTGATGTTGGGTGGGAACAGATTTACCTGGCAGTTTAGGCTATTGACCATCAGCATTCAAGTGGTTTGGCTTCTCCATACTAGAAATAGCTTTTTGACATGTGGCACTGCTTCTTTTTCTATACTTAAGCAAAACTGACCTTTCAGTTCAGTAGTCCTTTGTGTTTGATACCTCTCTTCAATCAGAAGAGGTGGATTTTGAGGTTTTTTATTATTTTTCTAAAGGCGAAATTGGCTTCCTTAAGGTAAAGATCTTTTAAGTCAAAGAGAGGATGCTTTTCATATCTGGATGGCAGTACTTCTGAAGACCTGTCATTTGGCCATTATCATGAAGTCATGCTAAGACGTGCCTGCTGAGGAGCCTGAATGCAGCCAAAAGAAGCACTGTCTGGTTGTGACAGCTGGGTAATGCACTAGTAGCACAAGTGAATACTTCTGTTTTCCATGTCAGGGATAGCCAATTTGGAGACCAAAATAATTAGATATCTAATCCTCTATGTATTTCTTTATTCAGGATTTGGATTGTGAGAAATCTTCCAGGATATCAACTTCATAAATGGAGTCTTAGGCCTTTGGAAAAAAGCCCCTTGAATAACAAACACATTGAATGCAATAAGAACTATTCCATAGTTGAAAAAAAAATTATTCTGTTTTTACCATCTTCAGTCTTCCTGAGCCCAAATGGAAAATGTGAGACTGCTTTGTTTTTCTTTTTCCTCTTAAAAAGAGGGAAGTGTAAATGATGCATGCTTTGGAGTAATTTCCCTCTTGCTTTCCTCTCCTCTAAGTGATTTGTGGCCAAGCTCGATGTTTGTGTGATCTTGTTCTGGCTACCTGTAGAGATGCTTTGCAGAAGTTCATGGTGTTCAACTCTGCTGCTCTGCAATGGCCATGACTGGGAGTTCCCCTTCCCTTTGAATGTTGGGGCCCTTCAGTAAAGGCTGTCAAACTCGTAATTTTTCAAGATAAGTATTTTTCATTTGCATTAGTGTGTTTTAGAACAACACCCTTCCCTGTCGTGCTGCTTGTAAACTGCCTTAAAGCGTCTGTCCATTATCTACTAAAGGGCTTCTATGGCCAGTAAAGGTGTTTATTGCTTCATATGTCAAACCAAAATGTCATGTGTCATTCTTGGGCCCTCTGCTTTAAAAACCCAAATGTTTTTCCAAAATAGGCAGCAATTTTTTTTTTTTCTGTTCACTACCTTCTGAAATAGATGTGAACTCCTTTCTTGTAGTCAATATATAGCAAGCTGTAATACAGTAATGCTGTGTTTGCCTTCTGTAGCAGTGTCTGATAAAGATCAGTTCATCTTAGTGAAAAATGAAAGGAATTTACTGTGTGTGTAGGAAATATATTTCATTGTAAATGAACAGATTGAAGTGGTGACAGATTATGAATCTGACTTTTATGACAAAATACAGTTATACAGCTCTGAAAGCCTGGAGACTGGTGTGATGAACTGGAAAAAACATTATCATCTGAGCACGTTATTTCTCCCTCTCCTGTGACCCTTCAAGACAATGGAAAGGCACTGATGGAAAGGCTGTTGGCATTAGCAGGTATAAAACTGTTTTAGTCAATCTTGGTTCAGTGCTTACAGGTTACTGAGGATGAATTTAAATATACATATTCAAGATTTTTCCCTTATTTAGAATTAAATATCGGAAGCTGTAGGCATATCCCCCCAAAAAAAACCCCCAAACATAACCCCCAAACATCCGCACCACGTCCCCTCCCCCTCCCAAACCCTCCCACAAAACTAAAAATGAAAACCTGGGAAAGACATATTAAGTCATGTTGTCCTTTTCCTCTAGGCAGTGCAGGATGATTCCCTAAAGTATATTCACACATGTTTTGTCCATAAACACCTCTGTTTATTAACAAAATACAATAAGCTGTAGTTTTTCAGTGAGGATTGGGATAGTTTGCTGCACTTTCTAGTTTTAGAAAGGGGAAATAGCTATCATTCTAAAATGTGTTTCTTGGCCTGTGGATCTTGCTCATGTGAATTCAAGCACAAAAACCTTAATGAATGGAAAGTTGTAGAAGAGTTAACAGCAGCTGGTTTTCTTATGGACTATGGCTCTGACATGATCTCATACCAGTTTAATACAAGTGTTACCTCACTGAATTCAATGGAATTCATAGAATCATAGAACTATTCAGGTTGGAAAAGACCCTTGGGATCACTGAGTCCAGCCATCATCCCTACTCTATAAAGTTCTCCCCTAAACCATATCCACCAATACCACATCCAAATGGCCCTTAAACACATCCAGGGATGGTGACTCGACCACCTCCCTGGGCAGCCTATTCCAGTGTCTGACCACTCTTTCTGTGAACACTTTTTTCCAAATATCCACTCTAAACCTACCCTGTTGCAGCTTGAAGCCATTCCCTCAGGTACTACCTTTCAGGTAGTTGTAGAGACTGATGAGGTCTCCCCTCAGCCTCCTCTTTCTCAAACTAAACATTCCCAGCTCCTTCAAGTGTTCTTCATAAGATTTATTCTCTAGGCCCTTCACCAGCTTCGTTGCCCTCCTCTGTACTCGCTCCAGCACCTCAATATCTCTCTTGAATTGAGGTGCCCAGAACTGGACACAGTACTCCAGGTGTGGCCTCACCAGTGCTGAGTATAGGGGGACAATCACCTCTCTGCTTCTGCTGGTCACACTATTTCTAATGCAAGCCAGGATGCCATTGGCTTTTTTGGCCACCTGGGCACACTGCTGGCTCATATTCAGACACTTGTCAATTAGAACCCCCAGGTCCTTTTCTGCCAGACACTTTCCAGCCACACTTCCCCAAGCCTGGAGTGTTGCCTGGGATTGTTGTGGCCCAAGTGCAGGACCCGGTGCTTGGCCTTGTTAAAGCCCAGACCATTAACATTAGCCCAACAATCTAATCAATCCAATTGGTTTTCATTTGCAAGGGAGTAAATGAGACCAAATTCAGAGAGAGACCTAGGAAGACTGGCTGGGAGAGGGTTTTAGTTTGGGAGTATGTTCTTTGCATACATATATGTGTACACATCTTCATGTTGCAGTAAATGTGTCAGGCCACCTGGGAGAAGGGGCCAAATTCTGAACCTGTGAAAATCCAAAATTAACTGAAAGGGTAATGTGCCACTGAGGGCCAAAGAAGTATCTCGTTGTCTCTGTCTGTTGTAGGGGAGTTGGACTGATGACTTTTGGAGGTCACTTCCAATCCAAGACATTCTATGATTCTATTCTATGATTTTTTTAAGTTCTGGGCTGAGGTTCTTTGTTACTGGGATTCTGATATTTCCTTGATGAGATTGTTTGGAAATATAACAGAATAAGACTCTTCTGCAGGGAGCTGAAGGGTTCTTTTCTTCTTAATTTCAATCATACCAAGTTAAAAGAGAGGTTGTGTTGGGTATTGTGAAGCTAGCTCAGACGAAAGTACCACGTGTGTGGTTATTCTGCCTTGAAACTATCAAAGCAAGCAATGAAATTAAGAACCATGTATTTCTGGAGTCAAACTTCTCTTCAGATTTGTGCAATATTACATTCTTCTTCAAGCTCAGCATTCAGCTTAGCTCAGTCTAGCAAAACTGTAGGAAGGAGGCTGTGTTCTATTGAAAATGTCTCAGAGAAGAGCTTTGAAACCTTGAAGTCCAGCAGTGGTGTTGCTGTACAAGCAGGATACTTGGATACTACAGCAACAGTGTGCAGCTTTATCATTGCTCTGTGTATGAGGAAACGCAGCTGAAGATGTGGCAGGTATTGATTAAGAGTGAAGAAAAGCCAGGAAGAGAGGTTTTGGTGTCTTGGTTTCTTATGTTTTTGCTGGTCCTGCTTGCTGCTTTCCTGTACAGCAGCGCCTGAGGTGCAGGCATGTTTGGAACCAGCATCAGCAGCTTCCTCGGTATAAGCTTTGCAATGCTGTCTTTTAGGGTTAGAGTTTAACACAAATGCCTTTGTTTTAGCAGGATTTTCCACCAGCAGATGCATTTTCCTTTGCTCAGTCTGAAATGGCAATGTTTACGGGTGCGTGGCATAAAGGTTCCTTATATTGTGGTTTGCAGTGTGATGCTGTGCACTCCCACGGATGGAGAGAAAACATTTTAAGACTATGGAGTTATGTAGTGTTAACATTCATTTTTACTTGACTTACGGTCTTGAAGAAAAGCAGAATGATGGTAATTAAGCTTGATCTTTAGGCAAAAATTGAGGGGGGTTGGGGAAGACAGTAAAGTATGCAGAATGTTTTAAATGGTCTTATCTGCTTGTTCAAAAGGGAGATCTTATGGAGAGGGGTTACAAGTATTTCTCAGTCTATTATAGGGTTCTTACTGTTCACTATCTAATTATAGTGTCCACAGAACAAGGGCAGCAGAAGCTAATGTCCCTGTGGTTCATGCAACTGTTAATTATTCCCAGTGGTGACGCCAAAACAGTGTTCTTACAGAACTGATCTGAGGTCATCAAGTTGTTTCACATGGGATGTTCTGCCATCAGACAGAAAATGAATTCTGCAAGCTGTAATGCTTTGCCAGATTCACAGTGGCAAGCGTGAAGTAGAGACCCTATTTCTCAGAGGATCTGTGATGAGATTTTTAGTCCTCTCTTGATCTTCCTCCTAAGCAAATAAAGTGCTGCTGAGAGAAACTTCAGTGGGAGAGCTCTTGTTAGAATACAGCACAGAAGAGTTTTCTCCTGCTTGCTACTAGCATGTTTCTGTCCTCCCCTCTATATTCCTATTTTAATACTGTCTTCAGCTGAGTAGAGCTTGCCAAATTCAACCTATATATGCTAAATAACTTTGTGTATGTTGGAGGTCCCTTCACTGGGACAAAAATGGCTGAGGTTGTATGGAAAGTCAGTGAAAGAGGTAGGGGCAGACACCAGGACTTGTTTCCTACAGTAATATGTACAATTCTAAACTATGCTGTCATCCCAGGACATAATATTCACAGGCCTACTATTTACTTGACTTTTTCACATAGCTCCTTGAACTGCCATACTGACTGTAAAGGAAGAGGTAAGTAAGAAAGGGAATTCTTGTCTGTGAAGCATGGTTAAAATTTAAGAGCAGTTTAAAGACATTTAGATCTGTTAATGGAGGGGGGAAAAAAGCTGAAAATATTGAAAACAGTGTTATCTGCTGAGCAATCTATGTGAAGAGGACGTAAATACATGTTTTCTAGTGACTTAGATATTATGAGATGTGATGCCTTTTACTATTTGCTGAATTTCTCCTCTGCTATTTAGTTAAGTATGAGGTTATTATGAAGTTATTATGAAGTTATGGTATTCTGTCCAAAATAGCCTGGCCACCTTTGATCAGTTTTATTTTTGATCAGTAAAAGTATAGGGTAAGTGATACCAAACCAGACTGCTGCTGCTGGATACTTGCTGCTGCCAGGAATACTATGGAATACTAAGGTGATCTATGTCCATGGAGCTCTAGCACACTTATGGCATTGGTCTGCTTTTAAGAAATTATTTTTTTCATCATTTCCATGAGGTATTGTCAGCAAATGGGCCATAGGCTCTGTAAGCAGGGCACCTGTCATGCTTGCTTCAGAAAGTAGAGGTGGTGCAAAGTTATTTGGCTCTAGAACTGGACTTCAGTGCAGGAATGAAAACTATGGGATGGGGAGTTAGCAGAAGCTCAATCAGATGATGTTGAATCAATTTTTGCCATGTCTAAATGTGTCACATTAGTTGAAATGAGTGTGTCAGAAATGAGCAATTGCAACTCTATGCTGAAACATGTCTGTGATGGAGAAGGACAGGAGGCTGCATGGAAACAGCTGTATTCCTCAAACACTCTGGTGATGCCTGTTGCCCAAGGAGCTTAAAAGTATCTCTGATATACTAGAAATAAAAACTTTATGTACCACATGTGACTTCACGTTTATACAGGTGCAAGTGGCTTCAGCTGAAGGGCCATTTTGATGAGAGATGGAATGTCTTATATCATTGATATAAATTACATCTTAACATTTACACAAGTTGTAGAAAACAAACACACTCCACTTGTATTGGTGTTCTTGTGTGCATGAAAGAAGACCTGTACTCCCTATGCATATGCATTTTCTATAAGGACATAATGCCCCTATTCAGTATTCATAAAGAGGGTAGTGGCTAACCAGCTTGGCTGCTTGATGAAGAGAGGCAGTTGCAGAATTCCACCCAGCTGAAATCACTGACTTTTGCACATGGAATTATTGATACATTTTTTCTTCGTTAAAAAGAAATACAATTAGTGGTTTACAATGTTTGTATGGGGGGCATCATCTGAATCTTGTTCCAGTCCATTGCATACTGTTATAACATAACCTACGATACACATTATGCAAAAAATCTGACTGGAGTGCCCCAAGTTAAGTGCAAATTCCCAGTGCAAATGCGAAGCTTTGCCAAGCTGAATTAAGTTCTTTAGGTGATATCAGTAAGGGTTTTGTTGGCTTGTTTATTTTTTTGCAAGGAATAGTGATGGAGGAGACTGAATAGAAGTAAAATGGTATGTTGCAACTCTGAAGGATCACATATTGAATTAGATTGTTGTCCTGTATGTACAGATACATCAACATACACCTTTTCAATTCAGTGATCCCTAGAAACTTTTTGGGGGAGTGAGCTGTGCATTTAGCAAATTTCTTCCATAACAAAGAAGTGTGTCAGTTAAAAAATTGTGGGTGTTCCAGCAGTATTAAGAGGGCATCAAGTCTCAAACATGATTTGTACACAAACGAGTCACAACGATATCCCAGATTGTTTCTGCTTTTACCCAATTGCTTTGTTTTGTATGTGTTTTATTTCACTTCAGCTTGATGATCTATTTCTTCTGGTTTAATAATATCTCAGCAATACAAAGCTTCTGGGCAATTTATGTAGTTTTTGGGCAATTATACTGTATCATTTTACTGTTTCTTGCATTTGAAACCTGAGCAGTCTCAGGCCAACTTTACCTCTGTTGAAGCTTATTTGATTTCTAACTGCTTGTGATACTACAGAATACATTTCTGGAAGTGGTGCAAAAACAGCAATTGTTTCTCTTTTCCCTCAAGCTTAAAACAAGCCACTGTATTCGCTAGAGGACTGAAGGCAGTGTTCAGTAGAGAAAAATGCACATTATTTAGAGACAGTCCATACAAACAGTGAAATGCATTATTGGAGGTGTTGCTCATCAGAAATGGTAGGCACTCTCTTATACGCTAGGGCATGGTATTTTCAACAGCTTTTGAAAGCTTCATTCCAGTTTTGGGGTGCCCCATGACACATGCACAATAAAATCTGAATTTCCCCAATACAGTGCTTTCGGGAACTTTCAGTCATCATAGTTTGGATTGGGAATTTCTCTCCTAAAAGAGCCATTCTTTGGCTGTTTTGCGGGTTTTCATCAATGTCTGTTCAATTCTGTTTCATTATTTCTTCTCCTAATAGCTGATGCAAACCACGCAAAGAAACATGTGCCCAGCTCTGACGTTTACCCATCTGAATGTTGGTCAGTGGCTTTAAAGTGCTCGATTTGTAGTCGTGCTCATCACTTGTGACTGAGGGAAATGGGACCTGAAATTTCATTCTGAATGCTGCTCTGCCATGAAGCAAGCAGTTCAGTCACTGCTGTAGTGCCAGAAGCACAAGATTTTGTTAGGAATCTCAGGTGTGGAGTCAGAATAATGCCATTGCTCATGCATAAAATGAAGCGGATTGACAAAAGCTACACTTAAAGGAGCCCACAGATTTAGACATGGTAGGTGACTGCTGGTTAGTTATCAGAGCCTTGTTAGTGTGATGAGGAAAGAGAGAAAGGAATATACTTAGAACTAGAATATAACAAATAGAGATCCTGCAGTGCATGCTAGCTACAGTATTTCATTTTTAAAAATGCACGTATGGTTAACAGCTTTAAGCAGTGAATGCTGTCTTTGATTATAACAGTGCTGAACTTTATCTGCAAAATTGAAACCTCTGATTTTCTGGTACATCAGTAAGTGAAACCCAAGCACATGTAATCTGTAAAAATAAATGTAATTACTTTAGCAAATGTATTACAGCTGGCCCAGTTTAAAGTTAAGATACCTGTTTCTTATAGCCAGCTAGTGTCAGAAGACAGAGGTGATGGCTTGATCTGTGCTCTGCAGACAGAATGGAGAAGAAAAATTATTGCCCTGCATTCTTCTGGGTGTACATTAAAGTGAATTGAACCGAGTTGCAGTTCTGACCTTTGACATTTCTTCCCACTATTTTCTTCTGTTTAAAGCATCTTGGTGAGACTAGCTTTTTAAATTTCAAAAGCTGTGGTAAAATTGTGGCTAAGTGGGCGGCTTCAAAATTGAACACTTGATAAAATGTGCAAGAACACCTTAGGCATCTGAAAGCTGTCACTGATCTCTTTCAAGGAGGTAGCGTGACAGAGCAGGAGATGGGACTTGGTTGCATTCGATTTCTGGTGCTGCTTTGGTTTTGTTTTAGAAGACTTTTTGGCCTTGTCTTGTTGACTTCTCTATAAAAGACAGATTTCAGGTTTCTGTAGTAGCAGAGGGGTAAAGGGCTGGCTGCAGGAAAGCACTTCAGTGCAGGTCAGTGATTGCTGTGGTGATAATGATAAGCTCATAAAAGCCTGTGGAAGGTTTCTGGTCAGACCACTGATATCAAGTGCTGCTTGCATGGGTGTAACTCTCTTCATTATTCTCCAGATTCTCCACAACAAACTCTGGTGTCATTTCCTACTGTGGGTAGGACCTTATTCATCAACTACAAAAGTATACTTAATTCTGATCTTTTGGAAATTTATTCAGCTAGAAATCCTGTTTCACACAGGAATGTTGTGACTTGAGACTTAATGTCTACAAAATGTTTAGAGGTCCTTTAATGAAAAGTTCACTGGAGCTGATAAGTGAATTGTGATATTGTTAAGTAAAGTGATGCCCACAAGAACTACTAGCTAGATAAGGCTATCATCAACTGCTGAGCCTTTTCTGTTCCTGGTCTTTGATCTTGCAGGTTTCTAATTCCTTCTTTTCAGCAGTTTTAAATTCTCCTTTGCAAAGAATGTGTCTTGCTGAAGTGACTTGGACCAAATGATTTTGGGTCACCAATCCAAACAACTGGAGCAAATTATTAGGTTTTACAATTTCAGTCTCAGTTTAGAGCACTGGGGTGCTGTTTTTTTGTTTGGTTGTTGTTATTTATTTATTTGCTTGTTTATATATTTGCACTTTGGGAGGCTAACTTTTAGGAACTACGGCTTTGAGTAGCTAGTGTAAGCTACTGTACATGAGTGCCAATAAAATAAATAGTAGTTAGTCTATCAAACTATTAAAGTACTCTCCACCACCTTAGAAAAACAGTGTAATTTAAAAGGGTCAAGGATCTTGGTATTGCAGCCAGCCCAGCTGGGGTGCGATGGCTACAGTAAGAAGGGGCTCAGAAGAACCTCCTCTGTGTTGCACACCACTGCAGGAAATAGCCATAATCTTAGTGTTTTTACTTCTGTGGACAGATGTATCATCATCCCTCAGCACTGCTCCAGGAGAGGGAAGCATAATTCCTGGTGTATGGACTATACTGAGGCACTGGTGCAAGGAGTAGCAGCCACTTCATCTCCTACCCCTGTAGTAGTTCTGCTCCCTGAGGAGGCTTCCGTGGCAGTAACATGTGCAATGCTTGTAGGGGTGCTCCAGCTTGCCTTGGGGCCTCATTGGCTCCTCTGTCTCTGATTCAGGGGTGTATAAATTGCTCTTTCTCTGCCTTTGCTCCAGTTTGGCTCTGGGACCAGATCAACTTGGTCGCTGCTACGTTAGAGTTGAGGTGTGTGGTTTGTTCTTCTTTGGGCTACTCGGTTGGAAGTTAGCAAAGGAGGCAGAGTACATGTGGGACCTTTGAGAGGGGGCCTCATTCTTCTGCTCACATGTCTTGGTCTTTCCAAGAGTTGTTTTCATCCTGTTAGGTGTTACTGGGAGTGTTTTGTGGAGTTAGTAGCAACACTGTACCTTAATCCTAACCTTTCTGCCTCTCATGCAGGAAAGAAAAGCTGTGGTGAAGGCCTAAACTTTGTGGGTGTGGATTTTGTTTTATTTTGCTTTGGGTTGTCTTTTTTTTTTTTTTTTGAGGGAAAATTGTAGTTTTTTAATGACCTGCAGACATTATGTGGGCAAAATTCCTGCTTTGAATCGTTCCCAGGGTACTCTGCATTGTATATGGCCCTTAACAGCAAGCCACTTGTAGCTGAGATTTGTTTCATTTGCTTACAAAAAAAAAATCAATATATCATGATGGGCAATGCATGGCACATCAGTCAAACTACACAAATGACTGAGGATTTTTGTGTTCTTCTGTTTGTCCATGGATAATATTTAGAAAACAAAGTCCTTTGAAAAATTTAAAGAATTTTGGCTGCTTTTCAGAAATGGTGGAGTTAAGTCAATAAAATGCTCAGTAGAGATTGTGTGTCCCTAAACATATTTTATCCTGACAGGTTATATACTATTGAGAGCTACAGCCATGACTCAAAGCCAAGTTAGTAAAAGAACACTTCTGTTACAAGGCTGCATTTGATGGGAATCTGAGGAGGGGAAAGGAGAGAAATAGTGTATGCTCTGGGAACGCCAAATGCAGAAAGCTTCTCTAAGCTGGACTCCTGGCTTGTATAAATCATTGTAACTCTGCTGGCATGAGTAGGTCTTTACTGATTTACCTCTCTTGGGCATCTGGTTTGTTTTTTGTTTTACACAAACCTAATTGCTCTGGATTCATGAAAGGATGCGGCTTAATAGAGATTACATTGATGGGTGGTAGCTTGGAGTCTAAGTACTAAAGTTTTTCTAATTGGTATGATTTGCCTGAAAAGCATAAAAATAAAATAAAATGGGCAAATGGGTTAGAGTCTAGCCTCTGAGACCTCTGCCTGAACCAAACCAATACACTTTGTTTCTCTGCACTGATGTAGCTTTATTGCAGTTTGCTCATCAGAGCTTGCTTTTATGAAAGGGTACGACTGGAAAGAATAAGCGTTCTGGGTAGGAAGACAGGGTGTTACTGGAGTTATGTGACATAAGAACAGATATTTTATGACTCTTTGGGTCCTCCCATCTGAAAGGAACATGAAAAATTAATTCTAACAGGAGGGAGGATAAAATCCAGCTTTCCATGATGCCTGTTGAATGAAGCTCAATATATCTAGTCACACTATTGCATGATTAGAACTTTGGGTGTACAGAGACAGGGAAGTGGTGTCTGTAACAATTGGCTAATCTCTGTTTTCTTGTATCTAGTCTGCAAATTACTAATTTGAAGGCCAGCTCTTCTTTCCCAGTGAGAGATGTAATGTAAAGGGTGTAGTCTGAAACTGGGGGTTGCATTTACTGATAGGAAGGTGTTTGCTCACCTCTTTTTTTTTTTTTTTTTTTGGGGGGGGGGCAAGGTGGAATTCACTTTGCAGGTACTATAGGGAAGTTATATGCAGGCAGGACTTAATGTGTTTGGGCTACAACAGCATACTGTCAAAGGTAGGGAAGAGTAACTGAAGGGAATTTGGATGCTACCTTTGACCCACTTAGCAGAAAATGAAGTGGTTTGGGGTTAAAATCCTGAAAGAATTACAAGGGATTTAAATTGACATCTCAGTCATCCTATATTGAGTGTTGGCAAGAATTTTAAGAAGGGAGTTTAAACAGTCTGATTTTAAGAGAGACAGTGCTCCTGAAACTGGTGCTTTAGGAAATCTTAATTATTTTAGATCTTGTAAGAAAACACTGGTGGTCGGAGACTTCTCTTTTTGATTGTTCCTTCAGAAGCCTGACTTGTAAAAGACCTTGAGCATGTTTACAGTAAGGAGAAGCTACACTGTGTGTCTATCAAGCTGAGTGTCATAAAAACAAAAAGGACTGTAAGTCACAGAGCAGTGTGTACTGTCCCAAAGCCTTATAGGGTTATGTGCAAAAGTTTGTATTCTAAAATTAATCGAATGGTCCTTACACACGTAGACTGAATTGTTTTTTCTTCAAAGAAATACCTTGAGAACATGTGATTTTGCATTGCTACTATTAAAATAGATGTTTTTGACAGCTATACTACTTTGGTTTAAAAAAAAAAAAAAAGATTGTAGGGTTGTTTATTTTTTCCTCAAATGTTCTGTCCTTGAGGTAGTGAACAGTGGTTTGAAGCTGATAAGGGATGCAGTTGAAAAGGCAGCTGTTGACTCCGGTGTGGAGGCAGCTGTCCAGAATTAAAGACCTTTGAGGGCCAGCACTTCAGCTGGTGTAAGATGCCAGTAGATTTCAGTGGCTTTGCAATGTAAGTCCAGTGCTTGGTAGAAATCCCTGTATTTTTCAACTCTTTCACATTTTTAATGTAAAGTGTTTGTATGATTTATATATTTGGAGGAACTTGTTCTCTTTGGAAATCCACTGGGGAGAAGTGCTGTAAGTGAGAAATGCCTTCTCTCCCTGCTGCTAGTTTACCATTAAATGACCTTGTTAAGAATTGTTAAGGTGCATATCTTTTTTGTTGTTTGGTGGTTGCTTTTTTTTCTTTTCTCCTCCACCCCTCTCCACTTGGGCTATGCGCGTTTGGCTGATAGAGTGTTTAATCTTTCCCTAAAGGCCTTCCTTTATCCATTTAGGTTCAGTCAAATAAATTGTATTTGCTGGGGTGTGTCTTGGGGGAAAGTTTGCATATGAAGTGAGATTGACCATTTAAATTATTTCTCTTCATGTAAGAGGAGAAAGCAACATATATATGACTTGGAAGTGTTATCTGAATTAAATACAGAACACACCCATTCATTTTTGGGGGGTGTGGGGGCATCCAAAGCTAATGCTGACATTACTTGCAGGGAGGTTTAAGTGGATGCAAAGCTATAACTTCCTCCACCCTCCCCAAACACGACTAGTGCTGTGTTGTGTAGGGTGCCCTCTCTGTGTCAGGAGGTAAGTACCAGACAACCTTTTCTTCTTTTTTCAGTGTTTACACAGTGGAGGCAAACCTGGACTATTCCACAAGGGCTGGGGCATTTGTCTTGGCATGTGAAGACTTACAGCTAGCTACAGGATTGTAGTAACTTTCGCTAAAGGGGGATCAATCCCTTAAGTTCCAGGAGTGCCAGATATAAAGCATAGTATGGTCAGTAAAGTGCAAGCTGCTTTTTTGATTCATGGAGAAGTCCTAAGTTTGAATTAAAAGAGCTCTGACTACCCAAAGACTTCATTGAATCTTCGTTGTTTATTTTTCCCCCCTTCTGATGACTCTGAATATTGAAAAAATATTTCATGAGGCATTAAATGTTTAATAACTAATAACTAATAAAATATACCAGCAGCTTGTAATTACATGCTCCTTTTGAATTGTGTTCCTGCCCTCTACTTGCATGGCTCATTTTTGGAGCGACATCTGGTGAATGAGAGTGCATAATCTGAAATCTGGGGACTGAATGGCACAGTGTGATGCAGAACTGTAAGGTCAGATCCAGCTGATGTCAGAGAAACTTGAAAAAATTGTTGCTGTTTGACAGCTCCACAGTGATTTAAGGCATGCAAAGCAATATATTGCAGCAATGTTCAGGAAATGCTTTCCAATTGAGTTCTTAGGGCATATTCTTCCACTACACCCACTTATAGTAATTCTAATCATTAGTAAATTATAGTGCAGGATTTAGTTTTATCTTCAGGGAAGCATAATGAAGTCTGCACTGCTTAGCTTCTGCCATAACTTTTTCTAAACGGAGGACTTCACATTCAGGTCCATCTACACAGCATCTTTCATCAGCACTGATATTCACTCTCTTTGTCATGCTCTGAAGCATGCATGCTCAATGAAGCTGAAAGAACTCAATTGTGCTGAAAGAGTGAAACCTGTAGTGCTATGAAACAGTGATATCAAGTCAGGCAGGTCTCCCAGAGAAAAGAGAGTTTATTATAATGCATATACTTATATGGACATGACTATGGTTGCATAGGACACGACTGGCTTCTTTACTTTAGAAGCAACTTGCTTATTTGTGTTTTCACAGTGCCATTTGGATGGATTCTTCTAATGCAGATTTTTTCCATTGTTGAGCTATTTTTTTGCACTCAGCTAAAAGTGACCAAATAGAATCTGAGGCTTTAATTCCTTCACATTTTTTCTTCACATCTTTTCTTTCTAGTTGTTGAGAAGTTGCATGATGGTGACTGGCAGGACAAAGAAAATCTAAAGCAAAATGATTGATATATGATTGGCACAGATTTTAAAACATGAATATTTCTTCTTTGAGCCAGCTGAAGGTAGTGCTGTTGTTCCTGAAAAAGTACCACTAAAATCATGAGCAAGTTTTAGTGAAGTGGCATATTGGGTAGGGAGTCAGGGTTTTTTAGAAGTCACACCTCACAAAAAGCAGACATTCTTTTTTTGCTTTCACTGGTAGAAATCCAGATGCGTATTTTAAAACTCAGTTTACTCTGGATCTGTACTCAAATAAGCAAAGGCAGAATATTGGTCGAGATGGGAATGCTCAAATCACCAGCCCATATCTTCATTTTTCCCATTTTCCTTCAGTTCATCCTCCCTTTAAAATCCTGGCCACCCAAGAAAGTTTCTGAATGCTGTGATCTGGAACATTATCTTAGAACAATTATTTTGTTCTGTTTTGTTATTTTAGATTGCTCATTTTTTGCCATCCTTCCTGGGATTTTTAGCTTTTTAGTTCTTTCTGCAATGATTCTTGATGTTGGCAAGCCCAAGGCAGTAATAAAAAGAAGCAGCTAGTCTTTCACTCAGTACTTGATTGTCCTATATCCTCTGATTTCCCTCATGGGACAACATGCTAGTAGTAAGGTACTCTGGTGCTCAGCATGGTCATTCATATCGTGTTTCTTTAAAAATAGAGTTTTGTGGAGCTTGCTTATAAGAAGTGCTGGATGAGCTGTGTTGAAATGAAATTAATTTTCTTTCCAGAAGAAGATAGCCTAAACAGAAGCTTTTATCAGACTTCCCTCCTGCCCTGAAAGAGCCCAGCTGTTAGGAAGAAGAAAAGGATGTCTGCAGGCTTCATACTCATGGAATGGTTGGACTTTTTTTAAATGCAGACTGTCAGTAGGGCTTCTCATTTGTAAGAACTATCGTTGTTTTTCTGGTCAAGTAAAAAACTCAGGGTCATGTCTAAGGAAATCACATTCTGTTGGCGCAAGGCATCATCAGGTGTCATGAGATAGATTAGAAAAAATAAATTTGCAGATTTTTCCAGCCATTTAGCCCTTGACTGTTATTGTAAAAAGGCTGAAGATACTCAAAATACACATTCTGCTGGGTTTTCTTTCCAAATCTGAAAAAACAAATAGCCTATCTAAAGCCTCTTTAATGGAAAATGATTCCCAAGTGAATAGAGAGCTTCTGGTTCTTTTCCAGTAACTAAAAATTTAGCACTGAAACAGGAAATGAATATAAATATCTGTTCAGCAAATACACTACATATTTATATAGCGAAGAGCTGTAGAGGCTAAGTGTGTCCCATTGGCACTGGGAATGCTCCAAATTTTTCAAGCTTACAGTTTCATTATTGTGTTTGAAACCTTAGGGAAAAATATAAGTACTTATCAAATATTTGCATTTATTCACCCTCTTGCAAATCACTTGCAAGAATGATATTTTAAAGATTTCCTTGAGTTTACTTGGTGGTAGTGGAAAATCTGTGGTCTGGCCTGTCTCATGCCTACAAATTTTGGGGTTTCCTTAGTTGTTCCTTCTAACATTTCCAAAATAATGAATTAGAAAAAGAAAAATAGTTAACACAGTGGAGCTGGGAGAGGAGTAATCTCCTTACCATGTTCCCTACTGGAAAAAGTTTTTACAGAGTGGGGGCTGGGGAAAGAATTGTGACTTGGAAGCTTTGTACATAAAAACAATGGTGGGATATATTCCAACATCAACAAAATATACTGTGGATCTACTTCTGTAACCTGTAACTCCCATAAACACTCTCTTCTGATATGAAAAGTACCATAGCTCCAGTGGGATTGTTGAAGTGCAAAGGGTTAGCAGGGGAGGCTTGTCTCTTTCTGACGGTAGTTATGTTTGGTAATCTTCAAGCAGATGGTCCCCCTGGAATTCAGATGTGATTTTGGGGAACACGTACCAGACACGCTAATCATTCTTGAATAGCTGTTACACTAACAGACCAGAACTGGAAATCTCAAGAAAAAGTGAAATGAAGAGCAAAAGTTAAGGAGAGATACTACTGGGAGATACTACAGCTGCTACTACTTATCGTGCAGATAAAAAGCTCAGATGATACCAGGATCCAGGATGGTGAGTGGATAGTGAGCAGTGATGAAGATGAGGCAGCTGTACTGTGCAATCTATATCACTCAATATAGTAAGTCTATTCAGATAAATTGTTGTAATGCAGCCAAAAGCAAAATCATATATCCAGGAACAAGAAAAACAGAATGAGGGATTGTATCTTCTGGGTATGAACAATATAGAAGGCTCTAATAAAAATCAAATCTTGGTACCTCCTTGGGGAGAGATATTGGCTACTAACAGGCTCTATCATTCTAGCAGAGAAAATCCTATCTAATAACTGGAATCTGAAGCCAGACAAGTAAATTAGACACAAAGTTTTACACTCAGGGTGATAAACCACTGCAATAATAAGGTTTGGTTGATTCTTCAGCTCTTGGTGTCATTAACAAAACGTGACATATGCTTTATGTTGCAGAGTCCCACTTTTTTTGTCGTCTTTCTTCAGTAGTGTGCTATGTGTAAAAACTGGTTTTGGAGCTACGTGTGCACTAGTGTGACAAGTCTGGCCAGACAAGTTAGACTCTTTCTGATCATGTCTAGAGTGCGAGTGTGATGTAACAAGAGTGTTGAGCTTGTTTAATTAAAACCCTGATAGAAATACTGTCTTATAGGGATTAAAAAACTGCTATATCATCTGTCTGGAGAAGTTCTCACATAAAAGGTGTCCAGAGACATCTGGAAAGACCAGAAACACAAAATACAGTGCATGGAAGATATGAGCTCTTACAGGAGAAGCATGAAGGCTGGTATTGGCCTACTGCAACATGGCTTAGAGGTCCTGTGCATTAGGGAACCAGAGACTGGGAGTGACCAGCAACGTACGTACTAGAGGCACCCACTGAATGGGTGCTTTCATGGAAGGTTTCAGACTGGAATTTATTCTGGGTTGAACTGTCACATTAATGTCTCACTAGTGTAAATTAGAGAAAGATGACATGAAGGAAGATATGCTGCTCTGCTGCATCGCCTGAACAACAGCAAGCTTTTTTTATGACTAATGATATAATCTGGAATTAGAAAATGCTTCAGTAGACATTAGGTATCTCTGTGACATAATAGAACAAGAAAATGTTATTTAATACTTACTTTAATTTACACCTTATACTGAATGAAAAGAATTCACTTTGAGCTATCTGTAAATTTCATTAATATTTTTTTTAGAGTTTTAGGAATGAATTATTACTGTCTAACACTATGTATTTATTGCTAGATTAAATCAGAGACTGCTGATTAACAGCTCTATAGCACAATGTGGACATGACTTAAAAAATCAGGAAAACAGAACCCGCTCCTTTTATAGTCTTTTATATGCAACCTAACTTTCCCTCAGAAATCAGGGTGGATGCACTTTTTGTAAGTTTTTTTTCATGTGTGATATGGTCCAAAAATTGGGGTGAATGGAAGAAAGACTAGTTCTGCTGTGGCGTTTATAATCCCAAGTAATTGGGAAGGTTACAAAAAAAGTGCAGGAGAATCTGCAAAGCTTGTGGGTGTTTTTTTCAGTTTGTTTTTGGTTTGTTTGGGTTTTTTTTGTTGGTTTGGTTTGTTGTTTTTTTTTTAAGTTTATATGCATACTCCTGAGGAAGGCTAAGACAGGATCAGTCTGAAATAATCTGTGTACAAGGGGATAGGAAGGAACAAACAGAAGATGAATAGGTGATTGGAATGATACAGTCATGCAACTGAGATCAGTGCCAGCTCTGGGCACTACTGGAGGTGACAAACTAACGGATTTTGAAGGCTGTTGTGTTTTGGTTTAGGTGTGATGTTATTTAGTATGTTGTAGCCTAGCAGTGGCAATTTTTAAAATTATGGCACTGTTCCATCTGGTGGAAAAAATATTTTTCACATTTAACATGGACATTTCACATATCTGATGGTAAAAAGTGATTCTGAGTGGAAAACCCCCATATTTTAATGGGCCAAGAGGAAGCAACAACACTTTCCAGACCTGGAAAAAAAAATAGTGCAAGATACTTACATGATGTCAGATGTGTGTTTTATATAGATTCTCTGCCCTCTACTCCAAAAGTTTTTGATGGTTGTACACACTATATTCCTTTTCTTCATCAGTCTTTTGGTAAAGTAGGTTTGTGTCTTGTACTTTTCTGCAAACCTCAGTCAATTCCCAGAGCATTATACCTGCATGCTTTGGCAAGAGCAGAGGCAATCACATTTTTTGAAGTCTAGGACAGCTTTTGCTCAGCAGAGCAAGTCAATATGTGAATGTCAGAATTTCTTTTTGTGTCAGCTATCCTATTATAACTTGAATGTGACATAGGGGGGGCTTGCATTGCAGTATCATCTCAAGCTCCTGCTTGATGATAGCTTGCACACATGAGAAGCTGGAACAGATAAGCTTTCAATGAGAGAAGCTGGGTATTATCTGTTTTGTCCTTGTATGTTGTTAGTGTAACAGAGCTGATCCTCTGTTCTGTGTTATCTGTTCATGCTTAGTGTATGTCATAAGCTTTCAGACTTGCTGTGTTCTGTGGCAGGTCTCGTTGTAGTTCCACTGTTTCTCCAAGCTCAGAAAAAAAAAAAAATTGTTGATGATAACACTCACTTTACAAAAGATTAGAGCTTCCAGCTCTTTCTTTTCTTGAAAAACACTAAAAGATGTACAAGCTAAAATGTTTAATTATCTCTATCCATCTGGACCAGGTCAGAAGGAGGGTCTGCCATCACATGAGACTTCAGGAGTGAGCTTTCATCAAAGCCATTTTCAGTTAGCTTGAGGCAGACAATCCCATATGTAATGTAGAATTTGTCATCATCTTTGTATCTTCAGAATTTTTGCTTCCATTCTTTGCCTGAGAATTTGATGAGGCTTCACTTCTTGATAGGACTCCATGACCTATTTTTAGATTTTTCTCTTGTGACTTGAAACTATATTTTTAAATGAGTGCGTGTGTAGGTTTCTCTGCATCTTTCATCACCTTTTCTTGATGTCTCACTGTAAATGTCAGCCACTTCATCAGCTCTATGACTTCATGTACCTTCATGCAGGGCTGGTGACCCTGGATGTTCCACAGGTCTGCATATATCCTGTCAGCGCCAGTTGTGCTTTGGACCAGGCATGCTTCTATGTAATGCAGACAGATGGCCAGAAGTGATTTCAGCAGGGCCCTTGTTCCATGACATCCTTCTGCCTAAACTTGCCTTGTTTGATTTGCCTGCTGTTGGATCTGACAGTGTCAGTGTCCCAGGAATAAAGACAAGGGGAATATTAGCTCTCTTTGACTGTGAGTTGGGTAACATGTTTTCGAACCAGTTTCTGGCCACTTCAATCGTGGTATCATCTTGACATCTTTGCAAGACCTGTCCCTCTGTCGAAAGATGCAATGCATCCAGGTTTCTGTTTGGCCATCTTGCTGTGAAATGTCTGTTTACGAGGATGATTTGTCATGAATTCATTGTGTTTGCCCTCCTCCATGTGGTTTCAGCAAGCCATCACACAGTGATTGGCAAGAGTACCTGAGTGGTAACAGTGTGATAAGATCCACCTGATCAGCACTGCTTGGGTTTATGTTGTCACTCAGCATTTCACACAAAGCTTTGATGTCTGTGTGCTCTTTTTGAATCTTAGATAGCTGCATGGCTTTAACAAGTTATTATTCAGTTGTACTTTGTCAAACTCCTTTTTCTCTTTCTGTGTTGCCAAGCAATACGTGTAATTTTGTTGCCATCTTCCATCTTATGTGGTATGCCTGGCTCTATGAATTTCATTGCATTGCAGTATATATTAAGGGTATATTGCATTATATAGCTTTCCAAGCTTTGTAGTTTGGCAGAAACAGTATTGCACTGTGGATTGGTTGGTGATTTGTTGGGTGTAACGAATGGAGATTGATCATGTGAGGCAGTGTTCTTCTCTGGAGATTGTCAGTCAGGTTTGGCAGTGTTATCTCAAGTTGAAGTGGTGGGCAAATATCTGCTGTACCGGGAGCAAGTGACTGACGCTGTGGTGTCTTGTATTTTTAACGTACGTTTAACTGTAAGGGCTGAAATATATAAACTAGTAAGTGTAAAAGACATGATTTCCCTCTGCTGTGGTGGTTGCCATTTCACATAGTAATGGTACATGATGCAGGCTGGAATAAAGCCTGGATTAAAATTTGGACACTAACTGCAGTCCGCATGCGTGGGAATAAAATCGAGGAAAAAATTCCTTTTTGATAGCTGATTTTTGCAGAAATGCCTTTTGGTTGAAGTACTAAATGCATTTTACAAAGTTCATGTACCTCTGCAGTTTGTTTTAAGAGATCTGAATTATTTGATGTAGATTTGTTTCAATTATCTAATCAGAAGCAGACACATAACTTCTTAGGCTGTCAAAGGTATTCAGGAATGTATGACAAACTTCAAAGGAATGCATAAGATCTTGCTACACATATTACCATACATTTTTATAGAAAAGAGTTAATTAAATTTTCTCTTTCTGCTCAGAAATTACTTTTAGGCTCAATTAGGTATGTGGGGCGGTAAGACTTTTGAGTGTTCTCTTATTCTGCTTCAGCTTTGTGACTGATTAAACAGCCAAATGCTTATCTGGATCAAAGAAGTAATAAGCAAAGGGGCATCCTTAGGCCAGTTAACAGCTGAAAACAATCTTAACTGTCACATATCCAAGTCTTAAAGCACATACTCAACTGAACGGATTAAGCAATGGGGACTCTGTGTGATACTGCTTACTTGAAATCAAGAAACTTTCAGAGGCAAAGAAGTGCTCTTTCCCAGTGCATGTTTTTGTAGGAAAGTGGTTTTCTGAAGAGCAAAAGCACTTGAGAGTCCTGCCTGGTGTCGCATGTGGTCCCAGTCAGATGAGACACGAGTTTCCTTGTTACAGAACAGCCTTCTTCCCTGGCTCCAAATTGGGAGTGCTGTATATTCTTGGGTTAATTCCTGTGGAGGCTTAATTTATGTTCACTCTCTGGGAGGGAAGAAAAAAGAGCTCTAGTTATCTGAGTGTACAGTATTCAAGTATGTTTGCAGGGACAATATTTCAAGTTATTAGTCTCAGCAATTTAGATAAGAACATGTACTTTCCTATGAAAGACAAGGAACAGTGTCTTAATATTAATACCTGACACAGAGTAACCCTATGTGATAAAGTACCTTGATAGCACAACAAGGGGTGAATTAGAAATGCCTGGGAAGACAGATGGTGCCATTAGTAAAACATACAGATTTATGTGTGACATTAACATCTCTAAGGCAGCAGAAGCAGAATAGTCTTACTAAAGCAGCATAAACGTTTTGCTTCCCCCAAGTGCAACAACAAAAATCTCGGGGAAAGTGTTATCTAATGGGAAAAGTACTGCCTGTAATTTCCAGACCTATCATTCCCTTCAGTTCCCTTGGTATCCTCTGGCAAATGACTAGGATTCAAATTTTTGAAATCTATGGTTGATGGCCATCATGAGAGCGGCATTTTGCGTGGGATGAAAGGCAAGAGTTGGGTTGCCCATTCTTGATGGTTAGGTATCAAAATACCTGATGGGAGCCCCTGTGTACATCATGGAGGAGAGTTAAGCAGAAAGGGTGGCCCCAGAGGAACAGGACTGACCAACAGCAAGCACCAAGCTTAGAAGTCTTCTGAAGTCCACTTCTTCTTGAGCTCTTCCACCCCAGTGTTAGGAAATGGTTGAATGTTAACTCTGTGCAAATCAGCTTTGTTGCATGTTTCGTCTCCCGTGGCTGCAGGATCAGGGGGATGAGAGAATTGATGCATCTTCTCCAGTTGAGCCCTTTTCTGTTTTATATTGCTGCTGCTGTGAATTACTCATGGGTTTTTTTTGTCATACCTGGTCACGCTTTGTCTTGCATGCACATAGAGTGGATCAGCAGTGACATGTCCTCCTTCAGCTGTGGGGTAATCCTGTACCTCCTGCAAAAAAAAGAGGTTTCATTGACTCATGTTCATTATAATATAGAGAAATGTAGTCACTATTATAATCCTCCCATAAACCTGTAGTTTTAAAATGTTCTTTTCTATGTTGGGAATTTCTTGCTGCACAAAGTTAATT
Organism: Apus apus; assembly: GCF_020740795.1. Taxonomy (NCBI): domain Eukaryota; kingdom Metazoa; phylum Chordata; class Aves; order Apodiformes; family Apodidae; genus Apus; species Apus apus. The sequence goes on along the minus strand of NC_067282.1, from coordinate 140,161,975 downwards.
CAGTTGAGCGACAACTTTTTAAAAATACACCCTTTCTACAATGTAGAGACAGAGTTAATGATCTAAGATTCTTGTTCCCACTTCTTGAGTGTGACTGTGAAAGTTAGCAGTCAGTCTATATTGTCTTACAAACAGAGAAGTAAGACAAAAATGGTTATGGAGCCTTGAGTATGGAAACTCTGAGGAACAGCTCAGTTTCTAAGTAGAGAAAGTGGGTTTCTCTTGAGCAGATTATCAGTGTATAGTAAACTGAAGTATAAATATTCATTGAAATTGTTATTTCCTCCTCTTTGAATCAACTGTTAGTGTTTGTATATAAATAGAAGTTATGTTGTTTTTAAGGTAAGGCAGTTTACTTTTGATACAAGGCATTGGTCATTTGGAGAAAATAGGTGCTACGGTAGATGTGCAGCATATTGAAGAGTTTTGTCAAAACAGTTGATAAATATCCCCAGAAATCTGGAGATCAGAAGTTAAAGCTGACCTTATCCTTTCAAGCACACAGTTTGATGAAAGTAAATAAAAATAAAAATGCTGCTTATAATAGGAAGGAATCATCTTCTGGCATTCAAGTAGTGAGTTATTTTACAGTTGGTGAAACATCACTAATAATACATTACATGTAAAAGCACTTCTCATCTAAAAAGTCTGAACAACTTTACAGAAGTGAATTTTGTGCGAAACCTCACTGAAAGTGACATTCGGATTACACAGAAGAGACTGAGGTGTGTAGTAAGCCTGAGAATTTTGTCTTAATTTCCCCAGGCCATAAGGAAAATGAGAATCTTGATTTAGAACTAGTAGGCTAGTTACATGACAATCTTTTTTTTCCCTTGTAAGCTGGAGGAAAAAAAAAATACACCTATCTGCTGCATACAGAAAGGGTATAGATTTGACTGTCAGAAATGCTGACTTTGCAAATTTCTGATGCATTTTCCACTTTTTATGAGAAAAGCTGGCCAGAAACAGCTCCACGGTGCATAACTCTTTATTGTTTAGGGGTTTGTAAGTTTCATTTTATTGTTTATGACATTTTTTTAATTTTGTAGTATAAAATGGAACAAAATCTCACTTTTATGATGTGTAAGCATATATTTTACATTTATTTTCATAATTTCCAATGTAAAGAATCCCTCCATGGAGCTGTAGTTGGGTTAATAGAGCTGGAGTCTGAGGCTCCATGAAGCACTAGTGGAAGTCCTTTAGCTCCATTCCATAGCATGGATGTTCCTGGTTGTTTTACAGAAAGATGTAAGGCTGTAACTTGGAAGCACTTTTTCTCAGTAGTCACAGAGCCTGGTGGAAGGTTTTCAGTGAGTTTTGCATCAGATTATGAGATTGTCTATGAAACATCACAGAATTTTGATTAAAAATAGGTTTTATTGGAGACCAGGCTTTTTATATTAAAAGAACACACACAACCTTCAGAAATATGGTTGAAATCAGTGTTTGTGATTCCTTCAGTCAAGAAATGAAACTATTGTAGTGATTCCTAAGAAAAGTGAAAGTTTGCATGTAAGAAACAGATGCTGGGTTTCTGGTCCTGTTGAAATTGGTGACAAAGCTTCTCTCCTGTCCAGTTGTAGTTCATTCTCAGATTTGGCAGTCTTACTTTTGTTTTTGGCTGTTGACTGTTTGTAGCAATAATCTCTGGCTGTTATACACTGGGTTTCTGGATGTTTCATACCCCTGGCTTCTGGAGGTCTGTACATATAAAACATGTACAAATGTTTAGTGCATAAATGCAGAGTGTTTCCATTTCACAACCTAGTATGCTTGATGCTTCAGACTGAATCCAAGTGAATACAGTGTCAATCAGTGCAGTGGGCAGCAATTCTAATTCTATAGAAACATTTCAAATCTATTTATTTTGACTTGTTCTTGGCAAATTTGAGGACTCCACACAGAAGTTGTGAGGGTTTAGTCAAAAGTCACCATTTTTTCTAGAGTAAAATGGATCAGTTGAACAAAATCCCCATAAAAATCTTAACTCCACCAAAATGAATGTGTGTGCATAATTTAAAGCTCTGAGTCTTATTAAATTCACATTTCATACTGTCACAGACAGTCATGGGATGTAAAACAATAGTTTGGCTCTTGTGAAAAGTCAAAGGTCTGTTTGCTCTTTCATATTTCTCCTTACTTAATTTGGCAAGTGGACACTCTTTCTGTCAATGAGAAGAGGCCAAAACAAAGGGCAGATTTTTTCCAAGTTATTTTTGACATGCCTTGATTCTTGGATGTCTGATTAGGATATTTTAGACCTGGCTGTCATTACCCTAGAAATCAAATGCTGTCACAGCAGCTTAATGCAGGCAGCCAAAATAATTAAAAGCTTTTGAAAAAAATAATCTAAACATAGTCAGGTTTTGTTTGCGTGCACGAAGCAGCAAGGCACTAATTTATAAGCTTAACAGAGGATTCATGTCTCTCTTACATACCAGTTTTTAACCAAAATTAAAAAGTATGCCCTTTAAAGGGCTAAAGATGGGGTCCATTGTATTCTCCTTTCTGTTGTCCTCACACACATCCATACACCTTTTTCTACATTAGAAAACTCTTTTTGTGCTATCTTCTTTTATGTGTGTATATAATAAGCCAAATAGTGAAAGACTGTGTACTGTGCTTATCTGACATTCACACAAGAGAGGAGCTGAATTCTCTGGGAGCTTGAGTGCAGGACCTCCCACTATGACAAGCTGGGCTGTGTGCTTCCCTGACCACTCAGTGATGAGTACTTCCACTGGGTAAAAGCATAGCATTTGGGGTGAATCTCATTAGCATTGTCTGGAACCTAATGGAAGAAGCTGTGGTGAGCTCAGGCTTGTCTGGTGCTTGCAACGTGGATCATTGGGTGACCCACAAGCAAAATTGTTGTATTCAAAGGAGGAGACTTTCAGCAGCCTATCTGCTTGTTTTTTTTTAAAATGCTGGTTCTCAAATATCGGCCTGGGATTATTCATGACTTGTCTCAGGTCTGAGAACATAGGCCCTTCCTGGGTTTTAAAGCAAAGGTTGTTCTTTGAATACATTGTTCCATATTCGTATTTTCTCAGTATTTCTCAGGGTTTTGCTTTCTTTATCTGCCCTTGGCATAAAAACATGGAACTGAACAACTCTAATCAGAATTATTTGTTGGAAACTGACAAAGCAACAATTCATTTGAGATATTACATGAAACTCTCTTTTAATCCCAAAGCAAGTGTTGTTACAGTGAAGGTCTTTGGGTTTGGAAAATTTCCTATACATGGATGACAGTTTATCTCACTTCGGACTCTGATAGGTCATCTTGCCCAAACTCAGGTTACCTGCCTGCAGAGAATAGACAGTTATTCTCAATAACTTTCAACACAATGTAGCTGTAAGATGTTAAATGGCATCGTATTTATTTTTAAAGAAATCTTTAAAGGATACTTTCTTTCTATATTGTAAAATGGCATTAAGATCAAGCTGTCGGGCATTGCTTTTCCTGTGTCGGAGAAGCCTGGTATTGTTTCCTCTTTTGTCAGTCTGAGAAATTGAAGCACAAAAAAGAAAAATGACTCCTGTGACAGCTCCAAACTGGAGATGATGCCAGCTAATTGCTTTGTCCTCTACGTCATGCTGGTTTTGAAAGGCACTAATCTCACAGTCCAACTAGTATCAAACATGCTACTAAAATGATTGAAATGTTATTCCTTAAGGAGATAGATGTGATATAAAACCAGGAAAAATACTTTATTACAGTAGTCCATGGCATCATAGACCTGTAGCAAATGACAAATCTTTTGAAAAATGCAGCAAAGGGCAGAGTTAGATTAACTTTTTAAGAGATTCAAGTAATAGCATAACTTGTGCTCTGTCACATGACATTTTTTTTGTGCACAAGTGAGCCAGACAACTATGTTATTTTAACCCACATTCAACATTCCTATCAGTAAATCTGCTTGAAGGGCCCCATATCCATATCTTGTGTTATACTGTCGTTAAATCTCCTTTTTTTTGCTACTGCTTGGAATTTCATTATAAACCATTAGTGATGTAATACTAAACCTATGGAATCTTAAACATGTCTTAAAATCTCTGTAATAAAGTAGAGTCCTACCAAATAGATGTCGTAGTACCAACAACAATAAAAAAAAAAACAGCATCTTTTTCAAATGGCTCATGCAATTCTTTTCCTGAGACAGGTTTCAACCCAAATACCTCAGAATAAACTTCCTTCAGTAGACCTGTTTGCCAATAATTTTATTTTTATTTTTATTTTTTTCCCTGCTCCCCTGTTTGCAATACACTATCTGCTGGTACATTTACTTTTCCTGGAATTGTGAGATTCTGTGAGAGAGACTTTTTCACCTTTATATTCTGAGATCTCCAATATTTTGTGAATAAGTTATGTGCACTGTACCAGTCTGAAAGGAACAGAGTGAAATTTGTGTCTTTGAAAAGTTCTGCAGTTCATGAAGGAGGGCATGATTTACGTTCTATCAATTGGTAAAAATAAAATAAAGTTTTAAACTCTAAAAATATACCTTTAATTATATGGGAAGTGACTCAGAGATGTTCCAGATTCTCTGTGAAATGTTTAGCAGGCACAGAATCATTGTTACCAGAAACAAGAGTGAAAACTGATGGGAGTGCTTTAAAAGCAGCAGATCTTCAGCAGCCAAACAAGGAAAGAACTCCCTGCTCCTGACTTTTAGTCTATAGAAAGGCATGTGCGTGTGTTTTCTGGAAGTGCTACAGAAGCTGTTCTGCTGGAGTTGGTGTTTAGCATTAAACCAGTGCTAGCTAGATGTTGAAAAGCAGGATGAAGGATACTGGCAGGAGCGCAGCATGCTTGGGGGTATAACAGTCTTGTGGGTGGGGGGGAGGTGCTGCCCCTTGTGCTCTGCAGGGATGTGACAAAGGATGGACCATGGGGCAAGGGAGTTGTGTCCTGCATGCTCATTTATATGCTTGGCTACTAGGACTGATCAGGAGGTATGCCTAGGAAAAATGACTCACTGCTGGCTCCCTTACTGCGATGTGTGGGAATGAGCTGAGGGCCAGAGCACTCTCAGCCACTGTGTGAACATCCATTAATACTCTGTCTCCAGTGCACTTGCTGCCATATCTGCTTGTCTAGCTGTCCTCTTTGCTCTGGAGCAATGAGCTGTAAGGCTTTGCCATCAATTCGCTGCCGTATCTTGGCATGTGCTTTCATCGCTAGATGCGTTGGCTTTGGCAGCTTTGTGACAGTATTATGCCTTCGTATGGCTGACACAACCTTCAGTCCCATCCAGCTCTTGGCCTGTCCCGAAACTGTGCCGCGTGCCTGCTGTCAACACAGCATTTGTTCAAATTAAGTATTGGATGCTCACTGCGTTCCCTACTTGTAGAACTGTAATTGCCCTGCTGATGTCTGTAAGATGACCGTTGATTGACAAACCTCGCATTTTTAGGAGCAAAGGCTAAGTTTCAGCACTGTAGCAGTCTCAGACTAGGCAAAATGTTGTTTGGTTTGTATTTTATTCCTTGCATCAGCCCAAATTCCAGAGAATTAAGTGGAGAAAGTGAGGGGTGAAGTAAAAATTATCTGTTTTGTAGTATAGACCACCAGTGTTCAGTTTAAATGCACAGGGAGCACTTCTTAGATCTGCCAGTGTGTACCAAAATTAGGAATAACCCCAGGGATGGGAGCTGGAGTAGGGGTGAGGTGTTGAGTAGGGGTGAGGTGTTCAGCATGGTGTGACTGGATGTTAGAGATCCTTCAGAGCAGACGATGATTTCAATTTCACTCTTCCTTGGTGATCCTGATGACAAGCTTGTCAAAAACAGCTTCGCAGATTTAAACAACAAAACCAAACAAGACCTCCCTCCCACAAACCTCTGTCTCTTCAGAGTTTTCTTTCCTTTGAGCTGTAAATTCACTGCTGATATTGGCTTAGGAGCTGGCTGGCTGCCCAATACAGTTGTCCCACAAAAATGTACAGAATCTCTATCTTTCAGACGTTTCTAGAGAAAAACATGGAACAAAAATGTGTAAAACAGGACTTGACCTTCTTCAGAGTAAATATATGCAAGACTCAAAGTATCCTCAAAAAATTAATTCTTTTCTAAAATGTAAATGTGTCTGTTGATGATTGATACCAGAATTGAGAGGCAGTAGGATAAGATGATGAATGGTGGGAATTCTAACAAAAAAGATCTGATCAGAAATTTTAAAACAGGGTTCTGCCTGCACATCCAGTATTCATGCATATGCTGTGGTTTTGTATGTTGTGAAAAAATAGATAACCTGCATTGCTGTTGTGTTTTTTTTTTTCCTGTTGTATGATTGAATATCACATGTTGATGTAAATTGCCAGAAATTCAGCTTTGTATTTGAGTTATGAAAGGGATTAAAATCTGTACTTTGGGCAAGGTTACGGCTAACTGGTTTATTTCACATCAGTAATGGAAAAATGCTGTGGAAAAAATAAGTGCTACTCTCATTCAGGTAAAAGGCAAAACTGCTTTAGGTCTCTAAATGCCATTAGAGACAAAATAAAAGGACTTATTAAAATAGGTGAGATAAAAGTGTAAAAGAAGTTACCATAATGTGGCAGGCAGAATTATTGCTTTGCCATTTTAACTGTGTGCCTTTAACCAATTATACATATAACTTGTGAAAAATGACATCTTAAGGGAGACTTTCAAAAGCACCTGAGAAGTCTGCAATCTATTATACCATTTTGTCACATTTCTGTCTTCAGCCCGGTCAGCTCTAAAAGTTGGGTATTTGCATCTGAGGGTGACTACCCTATTGAGCATTTCAGATGTGGTTATGAATATGTGTGATTCTGCACTGTGTGTTGCTTGCTGCCAGGACATCAAAGAGGAGCTGCTGCCTGTGACTGGTACTGGTTTTCCTGTTGTCTCTTCAGGTGATCTTAAGTGGAAGATGGTGTTGCTGGTAGTACTGAAAGATATTTTTGCCATTTGTCTCCTTTAAAACCTCTGCAGCCTGGATTCACTTGGGCTGTGATGTCTTTTGATCTCAGGAGCTGAATAAAACCATGCCAAGTAATCCCTGGGAACTTCTGCTTCCAGAATTGCTGGAAAGCAGAGTAATTCAGCATGTACAGTGCTTTCCTCTGAATCAGCACCATACCTGATAAGGTTTCAATGAGTTGTTTGGCTGTTGTTCACGTCTCCTGCTTTCACAGCCCTAAGCCAGAACTCCAAAAATGTTCAGAAATCGAAGTTTGATTTCTATGAGTGTTGAAATGTTTATGTCATAATGGGAGTAGTTGTCTTCAGCATTTTGGCTGAAGAAAACTTCAAAGGCATTGGCTATGGCATTTCATGGGTATGGCAGTAAAGTAAGGCATTTTGTTTCCTTATTTATGGTATAGAACAGAGGATCAAGCACCTTGCAGGAGAATGGAAGTAGGTGGCCCTCAGTGCTATTGTTTTTGTTCGCTAATGTAGACTCTACCATCTAAGTGTTCCCACATTTAATACCAGAGAACAGGCCCACTTGGATTGTTCTACTGTGAGAATTTACGGTGCCTCAACCCAATTTCCAGTCAGCATGTAACATCCTGACGCTTACTTACTGGTGCAGGAAGAGACTAGTCCATAGGCCCCCATGTTTGTGAAAAAGGATTGCTTGAAGCCCTGTGACTCATTGTCCTTGGAGATTAGGCCTGGTTCCTGTGCTCATAACATCTGGGTTGACCTGATATCAAATAAGCAGCAACGTAACAGTGAATGAGATGTCCTGTTCATTCATGTTGCCAAAACTGCCCAATCCATTAAAATGTGGTGCTCTAAGTTGATCTGGACAACTTATAGACACTCCAGGTTTTAAGGACTAGCTCAGAAAACTTAGAAATGCTTTTGTAAAGTACCATTAATTTTTATTTTGAGGAAGGGGACAGATAGACAACATATACTTGGTTGTTTTGTTTGACCTACAAAGAATCATGGAGTTATACCATGTTTACATCTAAACTTGCTCCAGTATGCAAAAGTGACTCACAGAATCCAGCTGGGTGCAGGGGCACCTCCTTCTACAGCAGGTTGCTCAAAGCCCCATCCAGCCTGGTCTTGAACACTTCCAGGGATGGGGCTTCCACAACTTCTCTAGGCAACCTGTTCCAGTGTCTCACCATCCTCACACTAAAGAATTTCCTCCTAATGTCTAACTTAAATCTCCCCTCTTCCACTTTAAAATCATTACCCCCCATCCTATCACTCCATGCCCTTGTAAAAAGTTCCTCCCCAGCTTTCCTGTAGCCCCTTCAGGTACTGGAAGGCTGCTATGAGGTCTCCCCAGAGCCTTCTCTTCTCTATGTTGAACAGCCTCAGCTCTCTCAGCCTGTCTTCACAGGAGAGGTGCTCCAGCCTTCTGATCATCTTTGTGACCCTCCTCTAGACTCGCTCCAAGAGCTCTGTGTCCTTCCTTTGTTGAGGACTCTAGAACTGGGCATAGTACTCCATGCGGGGTGTCACAAGTGTAGATTAGAGGGGCAGAATCACCTCCCTTGACCTGCTGTCCACTCTTCTTTTGATGCAGTCCAGGACATGGTTGGCTTTCTGGGCTGCAAGTGCACATTGCTGGCTCATGTTGAGCTTTTCATCAACCAACACACCCAGGTCCTTCTCCTTAGGGCTGTTCTCAACCCATTCTCTGCCCAATCTATATTTGTGCTTGGGATTGCCCCGACCCAGGTGCAGGACCTTGCACTTGGCCTTGTTGAACTTCATGAGTTTGGCATGGACCTACCTCTCCAGCCTGTCACGGTCTTTCTGGATGGCATCCCTTCCCTTCAGTGTGTCAAGCACACCACACAGCCTGGTATCATCAGCAAACTTGCTGAGAGTGTACTCGATCCCGCTGTCCACGTCATAGGAATTGTCCTCAGTTTTTCTTTAGGTGTGGCATCCAGAAATGGCTTGAGTATGAACAAAATAGATTAGTTTTGAACAATCTTCTTAGTTGTTGCTGTCCCTTGACTTTGATATTTTGCAGACTGTATGATATAAAACAGTATACAAGTATATCAACAGTGGATAAAACCCTCCTCTGGCTCAAATTCTGCCTAGTCATTAGTGTTCATTAATTTGCACCCTTTGATTTCATCGTTGTTTCATTATTGTTTCCTTTTAGGAGAGAATTCAGGTTTTTGTAGTTTTGAATACATAAACACAGCCTTTATGCATTGAAAATGTCATTGCAATTAGGCAATAAATGCCATGAAATATATATATATGTATTTATTATTTTTGTTTTTCACTGAGAAATTCTTGAAGATGTGGCATAATGGATTTATTTTAAAGTTTTTTAGTACTGTGCTTTGGACTACAGAGTAAAAGCAGCCCATGAAAGAAAACCATGTCCTTGGTCAGGTATATGTGGGTGCATGTATGTTTTGGCTCTGCCTCAGCGAATCTGTGCCTAACTTCAAGGAGGTGAGTAATCTTGTTTTTTGAGGAGAAACATGCGTAAGTAGCTTGTGAATGTGAGCACTTAAGAATGTCTTGACGTTAAGATATCAAAGGAAACAAGGCTAATTGAAAGCCCTAGAAGGGAAATGAGATGTTCTTCTGATTAAGACTCATGTCCACCTTTGATGGAGCTTTATCTCTGCAATATCTCTGCAGTCAGGAAGTTGCAGAATCTAATGCTGTTTATTGCACCTTTGATTTTTTATTTTCTTCATCATAAGTAAAGGATAGTATATTGCTTTTTTTTTTTTTTTTTTTTTTTTTTTTTTTCATGGCTACTGTAAATTATGTTGGGTGAGCAGTGTAAAAGCTGAATTCCTCCTTGAAATAACTGGATCACTTCATGTAGCTACATGACTCCTGAATGGCATGTCATTTGGATTTTATTAATGACTGGAGCAGTTTTGCATTTTATTGATGCAAGGACGGATCTGGATTTTTCTCTGGATTTGAACATTCAACTGCTATTGACTTTAATGGGAGTTTTACTGAGACTCAGTCTAGAAACATGGACCTCTGCAATGCTCAGAGGGAATCTGCATTTCTTTCACCATATCTCCAGGATCTCAGAAAAAGTGGATCTGTTCAGCACTTACTGAGATGCAGGCTTAGGAAGGTCCAGAGTAGAGCCTTCTGTAGGAACTATCACCTCAGCTGGACACAGCTGTGATGTTTCCAACAAAGGTGTTTCTTGCTTTTAGAAAACAACAGTGTGCAAGTCATGTTTCACTATGGTGGAGCACAGCACTGCATGTGTTGTGGAGACTTCAATTCTCCTATAGTCCCATTGCATACTGTCTTCATAACACCTCATTTGACAGGTAGTGTAAAATAAAAAGAAACCCCTTAAAATTACCTAATGTAAGAACAGTTTCCTCATCCCCCCAAACTACTGCTTCAGGATTGAGAAGAAATGGTGCAAAAAATACAGGGTCACTTGCAAAAGCATCATCTACTTTTACAGAGCTCTGTCAAATCTCCTGCTCAAGCCAGGTGGTCTAATGAATGTTCTTAAACCCATCTGGTGATTGTGTTGATTAGGTGGAGAACAGGCACAGTAGAATGTGTATTTGTCTAATTAAAGGCTGATTGTGAAGCCAACTCATTTTTGAGACATCTTTCGTCAGCTGGTTTCATAGATGAATAAAATTTTTCTGGAACTTGTAATACCAACCTTTTGTGTTTCAAATATAGAGGCATTTGGAAGTTCTGGTTTTCACTGCCTCTGTAGATGAATGGGGCTGGGAACCCCCAGAGCAGTGTCCCAGTTGGATTGCATCACTCCAAGTGGGATATCTGAGCCCATTCCCCAAGGAAATCCTTGCAGTTTTCCTGCTGAGACATCGCTCAGAGGCAATTTCTAGTCTCATGGCATACTGCCCCAGGTGTTGTTATTTGTCCTGTGTGTTATTTGGAGATGGCTGTTCAATCACTGCAACAGTCACAAAGTGGATAAGTACATGTGAAAGTAGACAAACAACCTGCCACCAGAAGCAGTGTAAATGCACTCCAGCAGCTATGCAGAAACCAGCTATGCTGGTTTACAGCCAAAACAAATAGGGAATTACCTCACATATTTTTTGTGAAGTGAATCATGGGGGCATAATCAAGTTTGGCTCCATATTAATCATTGCAGTTTGGCTATTAAAATTCTCAGCTCTGTGTCTGCTGCTTTTCAGGCTCTTTCCAGGATTGCATTATACTGATTTTTTTTTTTTTATGGTTATGGCAGCAGGATCAGGTGAATGGAGCAGTTTTACCTACAAGGTGAAGCAACCCTTTTCCTTTACTTGGATTTCAGGTGCATAGTGCAGCACCTTCCAGAATTGCTCTTTCTCACTTGGGATTTTCTTCTTCTTCATGGGAGCTGCAAGTCAGCTTAGTCAGTGGTGCAGCAGTACCTAACAAGGTTCAAGATCTGGTCTTCTGCTTTATAGATCATCCTTGCTATAAAGCTCTTCCCCTTTTGTTGCCCATTCTCATAAACAGTTCTGTCTTTCCAGTGCCTATGGTATTGCTTCTGTCACTGAAATAATCCCTAGGGAGTTGAAGAGGCAACATCTTCCAGGCTCAGGGGTGCCATAACTGGTGAGATACCCTAGAAATGCATTATTTTTTTTTTTTTTTCCCCTGGAGGTATTTTCTGTTCACTTGAGACAATTGCTACCATGAGCAGCACTTTAGTGATAGCTTAGCTTCCATTGGAACTCAAGGTCAGGTATGGCAGGAGGCTGTTCTGTGCTGTTTAGTATCCAACTTAATTTAACACATTTAACACATTAGAATGATACTTTATGATAGTCCTTGGTTGAACTAACTGTCAGAAATTAGTTGGGTATTTGGGAATGTTCCACCTTCTTAGCTTTTTGTGTGCTAAGGATTGTGAGTAAGTAGGTGCACAGTAATCTAGCTTTCTGGAACACTGGAGAAGTTCTTCCATGTGGCTCCCAGGGTCCCTGGACACTACCTGAATGGGAAGGAAGCATTTCTGTCCTTGAGGAGGCCTAACTCTTGCTTGTCTTTGTTATTAAACCTACATGTGTTCATCTTTGCACACACACATCAGTTGTACACACAGGTTACAGACTGAGGTAATTATTTCAGCTTGACAGCCATAGTAGTCTTTCTCCTAGTGAAAGGTTATTAATATGGAGACTATTATATGTCATTAAGATAATAATGTTGCTGAATATGTTAGCAAAATCAATCACTTTCTGTTCCCTAGGTGTTCTGGTTTTAGTTTGATAGGGACATGTAAAACAATTCTGCTTGCCAGGTGGGAGGAAAATTGCCTTTCAAAAGATCGTTGTTGCAGCACTTGACTGGAGTCTTGCTAAGCAATGATAATGATATTAAATGTTCCCAGGCTACACTTGTTTTATACTTGGTATTTAGCACAAATTGTTCCAAGTGAGGGAACTCCATAATTGGAGGTTGAAGGTCATGACGTCATGTGTACCAGATTCACTGATCCAAAAAGATGGGACATCTATGTAAAATAGTAATACAATACCAAGTTATAGTAATGAAGACTAAGAAAAACAATTAAAAGGGGTTTAAAGCTTAAGTGAAGAAGCTACTTCTTGAGGAGGTGAGGAAGAGACTTGCTTTGAATAGTTTCCCTGTTTGTCAAACATCTCTCTGAAATGACTGGCAACTATCAAGGGCTGTGTTTTGGATGAGGGGTATCACAGATCTGATCTTGACCTTTCCCGTGAGGGTAATGTTTTGTAGGTGTCCCAAGAAGTCATGGTCATATATATGGTGGAACTGATTACTGTGTCTGCATTAACTCTAGAGAAGAGCAAATGAACCCTTGCCTTTGAGTTATGCAGCCAGTCTCATGCCATTTTTCTACTCAACATTTTGTGATCATTGGTGTTCATCAGGCAGATCCAGGAGTCCTAAGCAGCACAGAGACTCAAGAACATACTGAGTTTGTGTAGTCAGCTGTAGCCTGTCTGCTCTTCTGGCTCTGGCTACCACAGCCTGGGTCAGGGGATGGGGGAAAGCAGAAAATAAAGGACAAGCTGGGCTAAAGCCAGGAGTAATAGAAACCTAAAAGTGATAGTTTTTTTTTGGACAGTAATAGCTCCCAAATATTTTTATTTCTTTACGTATAGAAGTGTAAAGGCTGTAGTTTCAGTCCTTGGGAATAATTACTCCTTAAACAGTGGAAAACAATGCAATATACAATTGGTAAGCTGTCCTGACAAAGACATGTCAGAATGGAATTATTTTTTGAGGCTGTTAACTATGCTGACTAACAGAGTTGGTTAGTTCTGTAAGGATAATGTTTTGGGCAAATTCCCAGCCTCCAAATGCCTGCAGGCAGACTTGTCCATATTTGTGGTATATTTGAGGTCTATCATTCCTCCTTTGGGCCATATATTTTGGGGGAAATTTTAATGGAAGGAAACATTGTTACAGAGTAATAGCTTTCTCTGAAGCACTTTCCAAAAAAATGTTAAGGCCAGAGGTCTTGTTTTTACAGGGCAGAAGATGTGAATCCTCTAATATTTACTCAGTTATAAATAGTGATGGGTAAGGCTCTAAGGGTGGATTCCTGGGAGATTGTATCAGGGGTTGTTATTTCCCAAACTGAGCAAAGACAACGATTTTCTTTAATTGTTGCATCCTTTTTTTGGCACAGAGCACAGTGATATCATTAAACAGATAGCAATAACTGTAATAAATCTTTTGAATTTTTCATTCCTCTGCTCAGGTGCTTCATTTCTATTCAATCCTAACAAGAACAAAAATGTGTCTTATTTATAGTATCAGATGAGAGTTTGACTCTAGGGGAATCTTAATTCTAAATATTTTGGTTCTCCAGCTACAGCAGCAGTGATGCAGATTATAGCAGCATTAGAACCATGCAGATAGTAGGAGAAAGTGCAATCCAGTGGGAGGAAGCACCTTACTGGGATGCAGGAGATGCTGCTGTTGAACCACTAACTGGGCTTGGGCAGGTAACTGCATTTATCCCTGCCTCTCTTCCTCCATCTGTAAACAGAAGGAAAAATGAAAGCTGCTGTTTGAAAACATTGTGGTACTTTCAGCAGGAGCGCAATTGCTGATTTGCTTTCCCATTTTCTGTATCAGGAATGAATGTGTAGTAATTAAACTGAATGGAAAATGTGTTTGGTAGTAAATAAATGCATTACCTAAGACCTCAATGGCCTCTAATAGTTATTAGGTATCATTCAAAATCTTGCAATGTAGCTTTTTTTTTTTTTTTTTTTTTTTTTTCCCTACTCAGGACAGTTTTTTAACTTTTTTTAAAGTTATGGCCAAACATTGTAAAGTGTTTTAAAGTTTAGGGAACCTGACAGATATCCCACTGTAAACTGTTGTGCGCTATACACACCCAGAAATAATACTCAGTATGCTAGGGAAAAAAAAAAGTCACACAGATTAAGTTACAGGATTGCAGAATTGCTGCTTTTTTTGGTGGTTGTTGGTACTATCATATAAGCTAAAGTCATTCCAGCCAAGGGCATGTGGCAGTAATGGAATCTGATGTACAATCAGTTTTAGGGAACAGCCTGTGCCTTGTTAATATAATCCATAAAAGGCTTCCAAACTTCCTGAAACCAGTCCCTTCTGTTTCCAAGTCTGCAAATGATCTCATAGGAAATGATCTGGGAGAGGCCAGCTAACCTTTTGCATAATCAAGGTAACATTGTTCTTTTAATACCTAAAGTGACTTGTTTCACTGGTATATGCTCAATGATCCACTTTTCCTCTGTTGCCAAATCCCTGTTATCAGACTTCACAATTATTATTTTAGTGGCATTAGATTAAAGAATAAGTGAGACGACTGAAGTGTGACTTGAAGACTGGCCTTGTCATTCATTTGTTTTGTCACTCTTTTTTGTTTCAACTGTCTTAAAAATCCTAAACCGCTTGCTGCTCAGTGAAGTCTGAAAGATGGGAATGCAAACCATAACACTAGTGGGAAAAGTGTATTTTGCAGCTGGTTTAAAGACAGAGGCAGGTAACCAGTCTGAGCCTTGCCAAGCTTCGTTAGTGGCAGTAGTAGCACGACAGTGAGCAAAATACCTACAGTGGATACAGATTTGATATTGTAAAATCTCTCATATGTACATTAGCAGTAGCAAAAGAAAGTGTGTTGTCGTGTTGGAGCCCTTTAAAACCTCCTCTTTCGGGGATGTTTACATAAACCCGGAGTGTCTCATACATTGTGTTCTTTTATATCATCAGGATACCCAGGAGCATCTATCTCTGAAAGCCTTGTAGGGCAGCTAGTGTTAATCTTCACTGGTGGGGGAGAGAGAACAAAAGTATTTGGGGTCTGTAACTGTGCAGAAGTACAATTATGGTCTAGTTCATGTGAACAGGTAGTAACTGCACCAAACTGAAATTACAGTGAGCCTAAGCAGAGGGCTCTGTGGCACTCTGCTTACTGCAGAGTTGTTAAATTTGGCACTCTGCTCTGGGCTGCACTCAAACATTTTCTTAACCATATTAGGTTATATGGAAATTGGCCAACCAGCAATAGTATTTTGATCTACTTACTGTTTGTGCACATATTTTATGGAGTAGACAGCCACTGCTTTCCTTAAGAACTAGCAGGTTTAATAAAACAAGACAAATAGAACGCTTTAAAAATTGTCATTAAATTTTGGTAGCAAAATAAGACCATCTTCTTAGACAAAGGAATCTGAAGTTGTAACACAAGTTTGTGGTTCCCCTGTGCTTTACATCCATTGATCACTATGTGAATCAGACCCCAGTAAAAGCCCAGTAGTTAAATATTATGGTGTCATTCAAGTGAAAAACAGGAGTGCTGTGATCCTGACTGGCTAAGGCACAAGCATATCTATTCCCTTTGGTAGACTCATCCAAGGCATGGCAGCTCCCAGTAGAGGGGCAGGGTGAACAGGGGGATTGATAACTCTCTAAACTTGCTTCACTTCAGCAGATGAAACTTTTAATGTCCTCATAGACTGTCAACAAGGTCCACTTACATGTCTCTCCTGTTTCCAGGAGAAAACAAAGAGGAGAAGAAGAAAATGCTAAAATAGAGTTGTTTAGTTCATTCAGCATTGCAAATTATCCCAAAGCCCAGTAGAATGGGATCTGGTGTTTATTTTCATTGTTTTTCCTCAGGATGGTTAGGCTAGAGACAGGAGTCACTGGTGAATTCCTCATTTAGGACATTGTTCATCAGTACATGCAGGCTGGTCTACTTGGGTCAGGGAGTTCCTAGTCAGAGCAGCTCTGGGATAGTGTAAGGGCAATGGGCCTGACATGTCTGTGTTGCTTCAGGGTGAAGGACATATGAAATTTCCCCAACCAGGGACAGAGCATTACCCTGCAGGAATTTAAAAACTTGTTTTCAACCTTAAATTTCAAAATAGATTGTTCTCAGGATTTAGCTGACAATTTTTTTGTTCTTCAATGATGAAAAGTTGAGAAGCAGAAGTGTTGGTTAAGCATATTGTCTGGTCTACTCTATACACAGTAGATTTTGTTATTTAAATTATTTTTTTGATCAATAACTGTTTTCGTAATTTTCAATTTACTGCTACTCTCTGTAGTTGTAAAATCTTGTTTCACTGAAATGACTCTTTGCCCTTGCTAATGCTCTTCTAATACTTGCAGACAGTTGCCACGTCCTCTTCTTAGGATTTAGTCAGTCAATGCATCCTCAGCTCTTTTAATCTCTCTTTGTAAGTCAGCCTCACTTTGCTTGCTCAACATTTTATGGCTCTCCTGTGATCTTCCTCTGGGTTGCTGTTGTCATTCAGGAAATGAGTTCTCCAGAGCTGAATGAAGTATTCCAGGTGTGATCTCCACAGAGCTGTGTTAGGGGTATTACCTTTCTGCTGTGTGAGGTTGCCTTTGTATTTCATTTAGTGTTGCTTGGACTCTTTCTGCTGCCACATCATGCGTTATTTGACATGTACTCCTAAGAAACAGGATTAAACATGGCTGTCTTCAAACCCTTTGAGCCTTTTGACTGTGAATTTTGGTAGCAGCTTTCAAAGATGCAAAAATGGCTGAAGGTGTGCCTGTGGTTTGTATGTAAGACAGCACTGTGCTGCCAGGAGGCTCTAATAATCATGTGAGTTCTGATTCTGCTTTTTGCTGTTGCTGTGTATAAACTCACAAGAGTAATTTGACTTCTTGACCCCTGTGTCTGTATGTGTTAGAGGGTGATAATGCTGTAGTATCTGCATTTGGTAAGGCTGCTGTGAGGGTTGGTTCAAGTCTGTACATGATCTCAAAAAATATGAAGAAGTGGAAATATAAAATATCTGGGCAAAAGGTTGCAGCAAACCACATTACATGACCTGTAAGCTTATTTTGTCCAGGCTTGTGGAAATTGAGGAAGGCTGTAATTAAAAATACTGTTTTGCATAATAATTTGTCACCTTGTTTACTAAAAGAATAGAGGCACTAAATCAAACGGGTAAACTGTATATTGGATGTAACCTCTGCAGAGTTCACCAGAGACCCATTAAGAACATGGTTTTTACATGTCCAAATTTGCTTTGTTGTTTTACCCAGCTGTTGATTTTTATTTTGAGACCTGCACAAGCAAGTATACAATCAGAAAATAATCTTGGAAAAGGAAGTGAGCCTGTCTTTAATTTAGGTATGTCTGTATTAGGGCAAAATGGATGCAATATCATAAAAAAAGCAGAGCTGGGAGTGGAGCATGGAGAGAATAAAATATTATTTTTACTTGTACTCTGAACTCATGCAAATGACACATAACAAAAGTTTCTTCTGAACCCAGGCTGGTAATCCACTCACTGACACAACATAGCGGATTTACTGGATTAGAGAAAACTGTGTAATACCCTGCTGCATGAAGTAGGTGGAGCTAGAGGCAGATGTGCCCGACCCTCTGCCCATTTTTGTGAGATGCAAAGCTGGTGAGGTTTTCACTGCAGAACAGCCAGTTGATGTTAATTTGTGAGAAGCTGGTGTTTATTGGTGATACATACCTGTAGAGTTCTGAGTACTGTAACATGTCTGAGAGCCAGGCTGATTCATGGGCACTCTCTTTGATCAGGTCCAGTACTGCTTATGCGTGTTGAGAAATTTGCAGTAAGGGTCCCTGAGGTTTACAAATAACTCCAGGATTTGTAGTTTTAGTAAGCTAAGTTTATATTTGGAAGTGAATCCTGAGGTGGCTGAGGATAAACATAGTTGGAAAAAAAGTTTTCTTAGCAATAGTTTAATTTTTCACTGCATATAGCTGTTTACAGAGTTTGGTCAATGACAGATTACAAAACCACTTGTGTGAGCGTTACTGTCCAGGCAAAAGCTTTTGCCATAGAATGGAGCCATGGATGAGGACTGAAAAGTGCACAAAAGGTTTGAAAGTGTAAAGAGGATGTGCAAAGGCACGTGACCTCTTGGGGCAGGAGGGAAGGAGGTTCTAAGGGACTATTTGTGGTCAGAATTCCCACAACACATCAGATTAAGACAAAATAGATAGAAATACAGCCTCAGTGCTGAATTGACTCAAGGGAAATGGGGAGCAGGCAGAGACAGAAAATATAACTTCTGTTGGTCCATATGTTAGGTCCAGTACAGAAAGGAAATTTGCTGTAGGGCTGTAGTTCAGTTCTTGCAAGAAGCATTTCTATGGAATTTTGGCTTTAGGTTAGGCATAGTTTTAACTACACAGAGTTAGGAGCAGAGGACTGCATCTCCTCAGTAGTGAGGGGAGATCGTAGCAGGGTAACATGGCAGAGAGACCAAAGTGATCCATACTGCACTTGCTGAAAGCATAACCTCTGCTTTGTGTGGCTTTGAGCAGCCTTAGCAGAAATCCTTCCTGCCATATTATTGTTGTCAGCACCACAACTAATTCAGTTGTCACTGGCATCTGCATGTGGACCTTTTCTTGACTTAACCCTAAACCACCAGGACTGGGCTAGTGGGTTGAGGTCTGTGAACAGAGACAGGAATTCAGCAAAATGCCTTCTTTTTCTCTACCTTAGTTTTCTGGCTGGGAATAACCTGGCACGGCAGAACCAGATTAAGAACTATATGCCTGATCAGAAGGAGTATTTTTGTTGGTGACGCTATACTACTTTGCTCATGAAAATAATGAGATGCAATTCCTGCCTGAAGTATTTACAACTTTAAATAGACAAGCATAGGCACATGCAGAGAAGGAGAAGAGATGTGGACTGGCTTGTCTAGGTGACATAGAGTTTGTTTAGAAATGGAGTTGGTTGGGAGCCTGGTCCCCAGAAAAGTCTTCTGGTGGCTGACTTGGTAAACTCCACTGTGGCCTAAATACTAACTACCCTGATAGAGGCAAAAGACAGTTTTGATCTGAACTAAGGGATTTTGGGCCCTCAGAGCTGGTCCCTATTAAGGCCAGGTGACTTTGCTAAAGGATTCACTTGTATGAAGTGAATGTGCCTGTGACAGCAGGAAGGCTGGGGAGACTGGGCCCACAGGGAATTTGGCTGTTTTTCCAAGGCCTAGCTTGAGTCATGATTAGTTGGCTACAGCCTAGGCCTGAACTTAAAATTCTTCAGTGAACTTCTAAATAACTTAGTAGGAGATTTTGGGGCTTGATTTGTTTTCCTGGAGGTGAGCCAGCAGCATGAAGCTGAGCTCTGAATGTGTTCTGGAACCAGCATCCTATTTTATACATATAAAAGGTACCTATTTTTAAGCACTAATTGATTATGACCAACCAGTGTTCTTGAAACAGAATTATTCTGTTGCTTTGGATATTGGTTTTGTTTTTGTTTTTCCTGTATGCCTCCTTCCACTTTCCTCACTGGGTCATGTAAAAGAGTGGACTAAAGAGTTACTCCTACATTTACTTGTGTTTGGGGAAGAAAAGTCTTCCTTTTGCTCTTTCCTCCCCTCCCCCTAGTCTCTTCCAGAATTCTAGTTAATCAAATTCTTGGCAAGATGATTAAATAACTTGGATATAAAAGAAGATTTTGTTTTACAACTCTTAATAAAATGTGTAGATGTGCCTGTGAAGTTAAAGGTAAGCAGATCTCATGCTCTGGAGTGTAAGCTGAATACTGAGAGATTTGGAAAATAATTAATCTGTCTTATCCTGCTTGTTATTGCATGATTTGACTGGTGAACTGTAGGTTTGTCTCATCATCTTCTGGATATTTTGTAGTCACTGTTGGAGGCAGAATGCTGATGTTTGTAGAGTAGCAGCTACAGCTGGCATCACTGATGTTATGCTTATGATCCAAACGAAATAACAGATCAGAGGTCTATAATAATAGGAAAAGGAATTTTATAAACAAATTAGATATGTGGAGAAGTTAAAGTGAAAACAGTAGTGGTTAGTGGGAGACTTTCAAGGAGAGGAACTAGGCATTCAGTGAAAGTTGAAGCTAGTAACTGTCCATTGTATCACTTTAAAATCTCTCTCTAAATTTTCAGGTTCAGATTTTTTTGTTTTGAGGAAAATTAATTAATGGACTGTAAAACCATATGCTCAGCAAATAAATAAATAAATAATCTGCATCTTGAGTTCATTATACAGCTATCCCAATCTGGCTTTAAATTGGGGTTTTGTGTGTTGATTTGATTATTATCTATGGTTAAGAGATTGTCCATAGTCAGAGTATCTTGGATTCTGGGTTTGTTACATCTGTCATTGATTTTCGATACCTTTTGGCTATGTAGATATGCTGACTTGCCAGCTGAATCTTTAGGAATCTTTTTCTGCAAGTGCTTCTGTGGAGGAGGTAATGACTGTGCACTTCCTCCTCCTTTCTGTGGTCTTTTGATGAGTTCCAGTTTACTGCTGTGCTTGTTCAACACACATATAGCATTTATGATGAAACTGACAGGTGGTATTACTAAATGTGGAAGGTAGACTAGAAAAAAAGTTGGAAAGTAATCCAGTTCATTCCATTGGCCCAAACCAGAGGTTACTTCTAAAAATAATTTTTGAGTGGTGTGTCCCATGCAGAGCTTTGCAGTTTTTCACCTTCAATAGTGCTTAAATATCCTTCTCTTTACACAGTTTCCCCATTGTTTGAATTGGTAGGGAAATTTTTCATGTCAAGGGAGAAAAATCAGTCTCCCTTGCTCCACCTTAAGCAGGTTATGCCTTTTCCTGCCCTTAGTGGATATAAAGAGTTTATAATTCTCTTCTCCTTTAATATATGTGAGGAGAACTACCACATATTTTAGGCTAAGCAAATGGGACCCTTCCAGCCTCTCTGCGGAAGCCATGTTTCCTAGATCTTTTAAACATATGTTGCCCTTTTCTGGACCCTCTTCCAACTGGTCCATGGCTTTCCTGAAGTGACATATACCTGCAGATGGACTTGGGACTCTAGCTGGCAACTGACCAGTACTTCAGAGGAAGAAGTGTTGTTTGTAATTGCTGTGTTTCCAGCCATATGACATAGTTCCTACAGTGTGATTGACTATCAGCCCTGGGTGTTCAGTCTTTTTCCCTTTATTTAGAACTGAGAGTTACTGACTTATTTAGTAAATCACTATCTTGCGTTTTTGAAAGCAATTACCAAACCACTATCATGATTTTTGGGGAGATTTAGCCTGCTAGTGTAGGTTCTCAGAGTTGAAAATTTGCTGGGTTTGCATGCTCTGATAGTGCCTTCACTTGAAATTTACAACTTCTAAATTTGTTTTTTTAAGCTATTAATAGTAAAATATGTTTCCAGGAAGAATCTTGATCTTTTTGATCAATGATTTGGGTTGCCTAAAGTATTCAGCCACATCATGACTGAGTGGCTTCACAGGATAGGTTAGACTGAAAAACAAAATAGGCTGAAATAGGGAGGCAGGCCCTAGAGCAATGAGGGAAATGGAAATGCATGTGTGAAATGCTTCAGTGAGTGATTACAACAGCAATTAGAGAAACACTTCAGGAGAGCAGAATGGATCTGGAGCCAAGTTTCTTTGGCACATATGGGTGTGCTTCATTTTAATTTTTCATATCTGTTTTTTGAAATCTTGAGAAAGAAGAGACAGTGCTATGACAGAAGAGTAAACATGTTTTGTTGAAAGTGGAGAGAGTCTTGTGGAAGATGTCATGTTATTACTCCTTCCATATAAACCAAACAGCTTAGGATGAGGTGCTTGCACCTCTAATCCTCCTTGCTACCCTATGACTGAAAGACTGGAGACTTTGAAGTGCACTTACCATAGCAGTAGGAGAATTACCTGGATGTCCTCAAGCTTGGCTATCTGAGTGTCCTTCCTAGATGCTCAGATGATGGTTAATGAAGAGGACAGCTCTTATCACATACATCTCTTAAAGAAGTAAATTGAGAACATCTGCATTGGTGGCAAAGAGACTGTAAGTTCCTAACATCCTTTTGCTGAGGTTTGAATATGCTGAATTCAGAATAGCAGCCTTGCAGGTAAAGGTTAATATTCTTTTATGCTACTGAGCCATTCATTCAATTCAAGTCAGCTTTTTCTACTTTGTAAAGGAGAGGGGGAATGAAAAAGAGTGTCTGTCAGTATAACTATGCAGTAGAGGAAAAAGCTTTGGAAATACAAGGCTAAGGAAATAAAGAATTGAACTTGTAATGAATCATAATGGTAAGAGTTCACAATGGATCTGTTACTATAATCAAGCAGAGAAAAGGCTCTAATCGTTCGAAGAATACAAGTTTTTTACATTATTTTCCCAACTGTGGGTGTGACGGATGGGGCCGGATGTCCGTGGTGCAATTCTGGGCTCTGTGTGGGTCAAGCTGAATGTAGCCAATATTGTCAGAATAAGAGACTTACCAAAGGGATAAGCAGTTGTGTTGGTGACTGCCTAGCTACAGCAGTGGCATTTGAAGATACCAAAATCTACCACTGAAGGTGATAACTGATACACTGTAGATTTTCACTGTGCTAGGAATAGATTATAACTGCTGTTTCAAACTTTCCCATGCACTGAATGAATAAGGGCATATATTTTTAAGCTCACCACCTTGTCTTTCTTTTTGAAATTGTGCTGAAAGTTTTCTGTCTGAACTTAGGAATACACATTGCTGTGGTAAATACATAGACCTCAACTGCGTGCTAGGTATTGTTAAATAGGTTACACTTGCATATTATGTGCATTTACGAAATGTTAATTGAAATCCATGGAAACATGATATAGGCTTTCAATTAGGCTTTGAATCAGGCTCTAAATTAGAAAAAAAAACATATTTGTAACAGTCAACTTTGCAAAGGTAAATACTTGTTTTCCTTTACGGTGTAACAGGAGTGTGAACACATTGAGCATTTGCTTAGTAATGCAATATCTTATTTGTATAAACTTACGAAGAAAAATCAAGTGTTTTCCTTTTCCCTCCCCACCCTTTCCTCTGGGGCATTGTTAGAATGGGTGCATTTTTGATCTGATCCAAACCTAGGGAACTGGAACAATTTTTTCCCACTGACTTGATAGGTTTTGGTCATTTCCCCAAGGCTCAGGCATGCTAGTCATGTCCCTTTCCTTTACTCAGAGCTGTCTTTTAAGAGTTTGCCTCTATTTCAAAAGCCACAATGGATACTCAAGAAACATTCAAATAAAACTGTGGAAGCTGAAGTCTCCATCTCACCAGTAGGTTGTGATTCAAAGATAAAGTAAATTGTACATTAGGGTTCCTAGTAATTTATAAGAAACATTGTAGTTGGGTTGATAGAAATTCTTTCTGCTGATTTCTATTACTAGCAGGCAAATTGACAGGTTAACTCCGTAGTGGCAGAATTTGCGGTGGATTAGGTATTGCCTTTGCTTGCAAAGCTATCACAGAGCTGGAACAAAGGTGTAAGGTTAGTGTAAAATCTATTGGCTAATAGGACAAAAATGTGATCACAGATGGTCGGATTTGCAGGCTTGTGGTACGTCTGCGTACAAACCTAGTGACTGTGAAACCTCAATATAAGTGTAACTGGCCAGCCAGTTATGAGGTCAAACTACCTTTGTTTCCTTAGAATTTCAGGTGAACTCGTGCACTTGCAAGAAATAAAATATGTGAATGAAAGAAACTAACTGCTTGCAGTTACCATTTTGTGTGAAGGCAAGTTCCATGTCTGCCCTTCAAGCACTATAAACACCCTTTAAGGTCTTTCTGTAGTATATTTTTAATGTTGTTTTTCATTATATAGCATAAGTCTACTCTCAAAATCTGGTTCAGCTGACTAAAATACACATTTAAAAATGGAAAAGGGGAGAATCACTTTAGATATCTTCTGAATGATAAGAATGAGACTTCAGATATTAGTGCCTCTGTTTTGTTACTTAGGGTGTTAAAGTTTCTAGGTATATCTGTTAGATTAGGACCTCAGTGTTAACATAATTGCTTTTGTCATTCTGGAAGTGTTGTCTGTGCTCTGCAATAATAATGTTGCTAGGAAAAACAAGATGAGTTGTGTAATGATATTTAGGTAAGGCTGACATTAAACTTGAATGTCATAGCTCCTGTAGTTGTGCTTTGTCCACAGGATTTCCCAGTCTCTAAATACAAATAAAAGGAAGTTAGCTTAAACACACAGACAGGAGTACAACTTGGCAAATAAAGAGCTGGATTGCATCTCAGAGGACCCAGGGTATCCTCTTGCTGTTTCAGACCATTTCCATCTCTCATGTGGGAAAGCTTGAATAGCTTGTGTTAATTCCCTGGAATTTGATCCTGTAATGTATCTCAGTGACAAGCAGCCTGAAGCACGTTTCAGCACATCGTGTTACTGAGCTCTTCATTTCTAGGTGGACTGTACAGTGCTGGTGTGATTAATCCTGAAGTTTATGTTGCAGTCAGGCAACCTTTTGGTTGTTATGTTGGATGCTGCATATTTCATGGTTGATTTAGCTGGGTTCATAGAGCTTTCTATAAGCCATGCAGTTCTAGAAAGAAATTTACGGGTTTGAATGAGAAACCAGTTACACAGAGCAAATGGCACTGTCTCCGATTACTGTATGAAAGGAAATTTGGGTTTACCACTAATTGCAGATAAAAATTAATATTTGCAGAGGAGACACATGATTTATTTATATGTATTTTCTGTTTGCATAATGACATTTCCTTCAGGTTTAAGAACAGTCATTTGGAAGAAGAAGCAGAGGTCTGTGGCTCATTAGTTTCTGGTGGTTGTCAGAAGCCATTAATCAATTGCCTCTTTTACCAACATAGGTCCTAATTCAGCAAAGCATTTAGGCACATGCTTAACTGTAAGCATGTGTTTCAAAGCACTTTGCTAAATCAGGACTTTAATGTGGTTCAAGCTTGCGCATTTTTTTCCCCGAGTCTAAGGTTACCCTGAAATGACAAGAGTACCTAATACATCAGCTAAGGTGCCATGTGCCATCCTCACCTGTCTTTCTAAAAAGTGGCATGCAAGAGGAAGAAATGGGTCAGTTTTTCACTGTGCCCCCTTTTCCCCATCTTCCTCAAATCCTAACTCAAATGGAGGCTTCTGTACTGAATAGTGGGGCCTATGTAATGGTAGCAAGTCAGAAGCAAGAAGAGTGAAATGAGGGGAAAGCAGTTCCCAGTTGGTTGTTTTGAACTCTCTGATCTCTGGTTTTACTAAAGCCCATTTGACTTTGTGAAGGAAAGGGAAAGGCAGCAGAGCTGTCTCCTGATATGGTCAGACAAATCCTGGTATGTAGGATCTCATAAATCTAGGTGGGGTATGCATATGTCTTTATCTACAGAAGAGAAGTAGAGTGGCGGGAATTCAAATTTAATTCTCCCAAAAAAATGAAAATTGCATTGGGACTCTCAGCAGTGATGAAGGCTCAGGATATGTTCTCAGTACCAGCCTTGTCTGCATTGTTTGGTTCAAAAAAGGATGCAATGCAACCACAGCTAGCTTGCAGAGAAATGCTCTGGCTGAAGCAGCACCCCAGCACAGTGCTGGGGTTACTGGCTCCCATGTCCACTTTTCCCATTTTTACTCATGTAAGAGAATCTGAGGGACCTGAGGGTTGTTTCTTTATGTTTATTCATACACAAGTCATAATGTATTAGAGATGATTGAGAGCTGTCAAAAATAACAGCAGTTACTAGACCAATAGGATTGTTGTGTATCAGCTGAAGGTTGGATGTCTTGAGAGTAAAGGGAACCAGTCTTACAGTCCCTTCAGGATTTGTCTGGCATGGGAGAGAGTATAGCCTTTATACATTTTCCCCCCTGTTTTATGAAAGTCAAAGCTCCCCAGCAGTGGCAGCCATGTATCACACAAAGAGCTCGATTCATCATGGACTTTGCAGTAGGATTGTTGCCTGTTGAATCATTAGCACCACTTTTTTATCAACATAGGTTTCCTCTGGATTTCCTCCTCTCAAAAGCTGCTGCCACTCAAAATTGTTTTGCTTGTTAAATCTGACATCATCTCAGCCTGAGGTTGTATGTGGAAAGGAAAATTACTTCATTGATTCATGTTTCCATTTTCTTTCCTTTCTGTATTTGACAGCAACAAGAGAACATGATGGAACATTGCACATAAACCTTTGCTATGTACATTGCACAGGTGGAAATGGCAGCTGAGCTTTGCCTTTCAGACTTAAGCAAAGCCTCCATTGCTCATAAAGGACCTCAACTCTGCAACCTGGAGATTAGTGTGGAAAATTTTGCGTGCTTCATTTGACTTTCTTTTGGTATTTTCTCTGTCCCAGAGAAAAGAAACCAAAACACTTTGTTATCTGTATTAATAGTTTTATACCACACTTGTGAGGAGTTCAAGCACTGTTTATGTTGAAAAGCATTCCAAGACTTCAAGGACTTAAAATCTGACTGGATGAGAATCAAAGGGCAGCAGGGGAAGAAGAACAACTGAGGCAAACTCTTGTCCCCACTCTCACCTGAAACCCTTTCCCCAAGTTACATGGCAGATTTAGGCAGATAATTCTCTTATTGAGTCTCAGGTCACAGCTTTCTCTTTTGCTGGTTAGTGAGTGTCTTTCAAAGGCTCAAACAGTTTTCTGTAGCTTGACTGATAATGGTGGCAGTGGCTGTCTCCTTAGCATTCTTTTCCTCTGGAACTGTAAATAGAATTGTCACCCATGCCAGTGGTGGAATCTTTTTGATAAAGATTTTTTTGCCACTCTAGCATGAGTTACAGAGGTAGATGAAAACAGAGACAACTCCTGTAGTGCTTTTTCCCCCACTTTGAAACATATTTCTTTGAATGATTTTAGTTTTGGAAAGTCAGAGCAGTACTCATGGAATTTTTAGGATAGTTCTCAATTTTTATTCATGCTTTGGTCATGTGGTTGCTTAAAATTCCCAGTTGCCATGTGCTTTTTAAATGTGCAACATGTTTCAGGAGCTTCACATCTGGTACCTCTGCTTCATGGTTTGCTGAGCACCATGTGTTGGAGTATTGCAGATCCATCAGGACCAGAAGCTGTGGGTTCTATGGAAAGCTGCACAGGGCAAGTCAGTCCTTTAGTCTATATTTTTTACAGCTCTGAAACAATCACTTGTTGCTGCTTGACAATCTTTGCTCTATAGAAAGGGGTACATCTGAGAAAGGGGTTCTTTTATAGTAAATTGATTAGTTATTTTCCAGGATAAACCATCCAGTCCTAATAGATGCTGAGTAACCACAGGTAGTCCTTAAAAGTGTGAATCTTTAGCCATCCATAGAAGACACTCAGCAACAGCAGAGATGTGATCTTGAATAATAAAATCAAATGCCTGTATTAGTTACTAGGCCATAAAGTTAAAAAAAAAAAAACAAAATGGAAAAAAACCCAAAACAACAAGGATGGACAGGAACAAAAGGAGAAATGGTGGGATATGTCTGATTAATACAGATTTAACTTTGCTGTCTGTGGTGACAGTATGCAGTGATGAAGTGGATGTGTTCTGTGATTTATTTTCTTCTTATTTAAAGTAGTGGAGCTCTAAAAATGACTAATGAACCTCCTTTCAAGGTTCATATCTATGACCTAATTCATATGTGCAGGAATCTTGCCTTCCCCTTTACTGCAGCAGAGTTGAGGGTTGCTCATCCAAAGAGCATTAGAGGGCAAAGTAGACCCTGGATGGGATCCAGCACAAATAACTGCATTCCAGTGAAAACAGGAATCAGATGTACAGTGCAGATGATAGTCTAATTGGCGGATGCTATTTACCATATATTAATTGCAAGTTGCATTGTAAGTTATGATGTTGATTAAGGCAATAATTAGAGCAGTTCCATGTAAGATGCTGAGTTGTTAAAAATAATTGTTAGAAGCATTTTTTCAGGGTACAATTGAAACTAATTTCATAACTTCACCTGATACAAACTGGAATACGTTGGACTAGTTTCCAGAGAGAAGTTATTACTTAAGGAAGTGGCCTGTTGTGCTTTGGAAGATAGTATGGTTTCACAGAATCACAGAATTGTCATGGTTGAAGACAGGTTGAGGGAGTTGGATTGTTCAGCCTGAAGAAGAGAAGACTCTGGGGGACCTTATAGCGACCTTCCAATACTTTTAAAGGGCCTATAAGAAAGCTGGGGAAGACCTGTTCACAAGTGTATGTAACGATAGAACAAGGGGTAATGGCTTAACGATAGGACAATGGGTAATGGTTGCAAGCTGGAGAAGGGTAGATTTAGGTTGGACATTAGGAAAAAGTTCTTAAACATGAGGGTGGAGGATCACTGGAATGGGTTGCCTAGGGAGGTGGTGGAGGCCCCATCCCTGGAGACATTCAAGGTTAGGCTTGATGGGTCTCTGAGCAGTTTGTTCTAGTTGGAGATGTCCCTGCTTATTGTAGGGGCTTTGGACTAGATGACCTTTAGAGGTCCGTTCCAACCTAAGATGTTCTATAATTCTATATATTGTAAGATGTATCGGTGTATAGTTATCATAAAACTCTACTGTAATTATAGAATCACAGAACAGCTGAGGTTGCAAGGGACCTCTGAAGATTTAGTAGTCCACCCCACCTCTGCTCAAAGCAGGGTAAGCTAGAGCAGGCTGCCCATCCTTGTGTCCAGGTGGGTTTTGAATACCTGTAAGGATGGAGATGTCACAACCTCTCGTAGTTGGACCACTGAACTTCTGGCCTCCCACCAGGTTTCATGACACTGATCTCAACTCTCTGGATCTGACAGTTCTTCCAGTTTTCAATCCATCTCCTATTGAATCTATGCAGATGTTCTATGGTGTGAGATGAGTGTCAAAAGCCTTACTAAAGTTGAGACAAATAACATTCACTGCTCTCCTGATCTCAAAAATAATCAAAAATAATAGAATAATTTGTCCGTGCTTGGGGGCTTATGTCATCTTTAAAAGTAAGTGAGAGTAATCAGGAGTAAAAAATAGGTTATCTAAAGCTGATTCTTTTTGGTTTTTGTTGAAAGCTGTAGACCTTTTTCAAAGACATTTTCAAAGATACAAGGTGCATAAGTCCTGTTAAAACTTATGAGATTTGGGCACTTAATTGTTATTTATGCCTTCAGTGATCTATATTTTGCATCTTCCTAGAAACACACATGTTGGCCAAGCCAAGTACTTGTCTGTCAGAACTCATTTTGGACCTTGAGTGCAAGGCAAGGACAGGCTGTGATATTGAAGAACCTCTTCAGGGTTCTGTGATCAAAGCTTCTCCATTGAGTCCTCTTTAGTACTTTATTTCCAAGTTTATTTAATAAAAGGCTGGTAAGTGATCACAGGAAGTTAAAGTCAAGTTACTGATATGAACAATATATTTTACAGAGATCGGTAGAAAACAGCATTGCTCATTAGTCATGGTAACTAACAACCCATTAACATGCTGATTTCTCTTTAAGAATATGTTCTATCCTATTGTAAACTCTTTATGACTAGAATGCTGATAATTCTTGGGTGCTTGTTTATTAATTTTTAATATTAGCATTATCTGCGTGGGTTTTTTTATTACATTACCCCACATCCAGAATGAAAATCTTGATATTGAGTTTGCCTGTATTTACTGTGGCTAGGTAGACTTGATCTTAAAGATCTCTTCCAACCTAAATGATTCCATGATTCTTCAAATGGTTACCCTGGTTTTGGTCTCCTTTAAAATGTCTAATGACTTGATGTAGCCATCTGTAGCCATAAACAAGGATTGTTCTCTTAGCTATGAGTCAATATTCTAATACTTAGAGCTCCATACCCCCCTGTGGGGATGCTAGCATATAAATTATATAAATGGAGCTCTGGTTATGTCTTGTAGAAAAATTTTACTTATAATTTGGAGGATGCAAATCAGTCTTTGGGCTGTGCAAAGCATGTGACAAGGACTGAGCCTCTTGTGTTGTCTGTGTGGTGTTGGGTACTTCATAGTAGAGGAAAAAGCAGGGAAAAACTGTTTCAAGAAAAGGATCAAAATGGTGAATTTGTCCTTCAGACTAATCCAGCAGACACATTGCTGTAGTTCCTTTCTAGTACAGAGTAATCCCAGGATTTCTTTTTCTGGGAGACTAGCTGCAGCTATGGCTGTGGTAGTTTGTATCATTAAGACTGAGTTGTGCTTCAGCAGTATCTCACTGCTCACATTCTTGAAATGACTTCTATTCAGGTTGCTGGTCCGAGCCCCTTCCCATGGGACATATAAAGATACAATCCAAAGGTAACAGAGCTAATCGTATGATTGCACTAATGAGTGTGGTGGGGAGGTAGCAGAAAGTGCACAAGCAGAAATCTCATGACTTTTCTTTTAGCGTATAGTCTTATTCTCAAAACTGTACTGAAACCCCTACCTTTGGCACATGCTTGTGGGTACAAAAGTATACTTGTCAGGTGTCACCACACTTCCCTTATACCACAGTGCTGAGGTTTCCCTTCGCATCTAAATCAGAAAGGAACTGATATTCTGTGTTCTACAGGCAGGTAGTCACTCAGCATCATGTCATTACAACAAGTTTTCAAGCTGTACTAGCAGATATGAAGAAAAACTTCCTTTTTCTCTCCTTAAAAAAAATAATCTAAAACCAAAAAGCAAACACAAAACAGTACTTCACACAATCTAGTGAACAGTGTATATTGCTTGGAGAGGTTGATTTATATCTGTTCTCTCAAAGTGGAAGGAACTCCAAGTACTGGAAATCTCCATGTTGAAGGAGAAGCTACTTTGATTTACATCATCTTCAAAGTGTTCAGACTTCCAGTCACACTCTGCACTCTCAAACTGAAATAGCTATGCCTATCCAGGGATTTGTAAAGGCTTAGCTGCATCTGTTCAGAATTGTACCTCTCTCTGAAGTACTGCAGCTTTCTCTTCCTTGAAGAAGCTGTCTGCAGGTCAGCCAAAGGCTGCAGTTGTAAAGAAAAGATTGAAGTGGTGAAATTCTGTGTTTTGTTTTGTTTTTTAATTTATTTATTCTTGTTGTTTCTGTTTGTTGGTTTTTTTTTTTTTGCTTTTCTACTTTAGCAGGAAAGTTTACTTAGATGGTGTGGTCATAATTACTCAGCAGTGGGCATGTTACCGGGGATATGATGAGCAGGGGACCAGAAGAAAGCAAACAGTGCTATGACTTATGTACGACCAAACATCTATGTATTGAGGCAGGTATTTGAGAACCATGACAAACCAATCCAGAGAGGAATATACACCTCTGAGAATGGACTAATTTTTATCAGTGTTTCCCTAAAACTAGGAGACCTTGGTTTGCAATGGGTTAGTCTGCTCCTGAGTCTTAGGCCTTGGACACCTCATGGAAGAAATACAAATAGTTCAAGAAGACTTGAGATTTCATGTCAAAGTGTAGATGTACATAACACATATGACTTCCAAATGTGTGAGGGGAATATCTTCCTCTTTAAAAGAATGCAGAAAGTAGGAACTTCTTAGGCTTTGTGTCTTGATTTCAAGAATTCCAGTGAGGCAAGATCCTTTAAGACTCTTGCACACAAGTAGAAAATTTTGATTGCAGCCAATCTTACAGCTTTCTCATGAATGACTGAAATCTTATTAGCTCTTTCTTGAAGTAAGAATGTTTCACAGTTTTGGGGTTGGTAAATCACAGTCTCTACATTAAATATATAGAGATTTTTAACCATCCATGATCTTCAGAGAGGTCAGTTACCAAGCACAGGTGATCCTACTTGCAGTTTCAATAGGGTATTAAAGATATTGCTGTGGTTTTGTATGCTTAGAACAAGACAGTACTTAGGGCTTATCTGAAGCTTCTTTTCTCCTTCCTCATCCTCCCATTATTTTTAATGGTTTGGATGTAATCTATGCATGTATGTATAAAGCCCTTCAATCTGTGTAAAGTGTGTGCTTTGCTTCTGGCTCAAACAAGGAAGTCGACGGCAACTGAATTGCTATTTTTAGAGCAGACAGCAGTTTATCATCTTCTGCCACATTCATCACTGCCCTCTCCCTTTTCAGAGCATAGAACTGAAAGAATTTGACAGAAACAAGTTTTGTGTTTCTAGGAAATGAAGCATTTGTTTCTTTCAGAAAGTTGCCTTTTTACCCATCTGTAAAGAAAACCAAATGAAAAAAAGCAAAAGCTGGTCCACTGTTTGATGCACTGATCCCATGAGAGGTCTTCATTCACTGAACATGTTTGTGACTGCACAAGTTACTTATTTTCCCTTTGTTACAATCAGCTTATTGTAAAATGAGAACAGAAATTACTCCTTTCCTCATTGGTTTGTTGTCAGATTGAGAACAGAATCACTCAGTATTGCAGTGGAAATCATATGAATACCATAGACAGAAACAAAGAACTTTATTGAGGTTGAATGTTGACTAAGAGATATAGAGAGATGTTTGTGTATTGCAAGAAACCATACAAACACAGCCAGGGGAAGAGATATAATGTGATACCTGAAGCCTTCCCTGTGTGGAGTTTCAACCATGTTCCTCTCATGCTGGGATGCAGTTCTTTTGATTTCCCATAGATATGCAGAGGGAAATGCTGTCTGTGGCATCAGTGATTTGCTACTAGAAGAATCACTACAGCTACTCTCCTGTGCTGGCATCCTGGATGGAAAATGCAAAGTAGCCGAACATTAACCGGGAGTTAGTCTGTGCCATAGCTCCAGTTGTTGCTGCCAGCGCTCTGTCAATTTTGTAGATCAGTGAAAGACTTCATTCTATGAGACTGCTAATCCTACATCACTTAGCCTCAGAATTACTTATTTTGTTGTTCCCTTCCCCTTCAAATTCAACCTGGAAACAAGTCATTGCTCAAGTACAGAAAGGGAAGCATACTATTAGTTTTCACACTCACGCTGCCAAGTGATTGCATTTGGCACTGTCAGAAAGAAGGCAAATTTCTGCAGTGTGGAGCTGGCATTCCAGGCATTGCACTGCGATAGAGAGGTCTATGGGAAAAAAGTTGAGGAACACTGTCTGGAGGAATTATGTTGGCAAGTCCAAAATCCAGCTGAGGAATCCCTAGATGATAATTATTTAGAAAGTTTCTGCTCTCTAGTGGATATAAGTCAAAATTAGAAAAATATCTGAGATGATGAATGGCTTGGAGGAGAATGCTAACTGTTTTGTAGATCAATCTTGGAGCTACAACACTAGCCATCTAACTTCTCAAACCCTCATTCCCCCCACACTTTTTTTTTTTTTTTGCTTAGCTATTTTTAATCTGTTTCTGGAAAGATAGGTGGAGTGAGCTGTGCTGCAGAAAGTATGTTATCATAAGGCTTTTTGTGCAGTCCTTCTATCTGACAGTAAATCAACATAGATTTCTTATCCATTGATATGTGGGCCTCTTTTCTAGATGCAAAATCAAGCAGTGCAGATCATCTGTCTTTTTGGTGTCTGTAGAGGGGGACAAGCACTCCTGGGGATACTATAAATATAAAAGGTTGTGATAGTATCTTGATTGTGGCACCATGCAGCTGCAACAAATCCCAGCCTCAAGCTGGAAGAGCCATAAGAGCTGCTTTGGAGCTCTAGTGTAATGGACCTAGCTTAAGATTACTGCTAATCTTGTACCAGATAACCAGTTCTCAGATTGGTTTTATTCCCTTTGTGCCAAACATTGTCTCCATCTTTTTAATATTTTTTTTGCTTCTGTATCATTGCTGCTCTTCCTCTGTTTTTAACATCTTTCCCATTCCGTTAACATCCATGTCCTGTTTTCTTCCCTGTGTTGTGTGTTTTGACTAGATTTTTTTATCTAAAGCATAGGGCAGGTTTCTTTCTACAGCTACTCCTTCTGTCAGCTTCTTTCACTCAGCCACCAGTGGTAATGTTATTCCTAGTCTGCATAAAGTAGAAGCAAGTTGTGTCTGGTAGGGTGGTCTGATAGGTTTAAAAGCATTTGGACTGTAGAGAACAGAGTTCCTCTCTCTGACTTGTATCAGAACAAATGACACTGCTGCTAACTTCATGTCATTGTCATGATATGACATTTATTCTGATGGTGTAGGCCTCTGCTGTTTCTATTAAAATATTTACTTTCTGAACTGGAGAAGTCATAACATGTCATACATTGAATGGATGAGTCTAGTCATCATTTCATGTATGAACTACTTCATTCCCAGATTTTCAATAGGGCCAGGAAATGAAGGCGGAGCATATTAAAATGAAAATGTTCTTTGCATTGTGTTCTTCTATATTGTGTAGTAGGAGAAATTACTGGAGTGGGAGACTGTTGTTTAGTTTTGTGCATTTCTACAACTTAAAGATCAAGGAAATCCTGAGGGTGACAAAGGACTCTGTCTTAAAATAAGGAATACATAAAATTTAAGTGTCAGTCTTCTTAAATTCCACTTAGTGAATGAATCCTGATGTCTCCATGATACTTTGCTGTTTATTAGTCTAATACGACCCTTATAGAAAGGTTGCTTTGGACAAACGGCATCAAGACATAAAATTAATAAACTCTCCCTGAGTGTTGCTAACAATGAGAGCTGACAATAGACAACATCAACTAGTTTCCCATGAGAAACAAAGAAATATCAAAGGACTGTAAACAGCATTCCATCTTCTGTTTGCCAGATGAAGATGGGACGTGTAGATTGTCTTAAATGTTTTGCCCATTTTGGCATATGTTTGCATTTTAAGTGGTCTAGCTTCTCATTCTGAGATTTAGAAGACAAAGCAGTGTTTTTACCATCTGACAAGAGACTCCTAGCCTTTTGAAACACAGCAGAATCATTGAATTGTTCTTCACTGATATTACTATTTTTCTGAATAAAGGGCTGATGGCATTTGTAAGTGACTTTATTGCAACTCTTTCTTGCTAGAGAGGATCTCTTATATTCCATTTGTATTTTTGAGTTTCAGTTTTGTTTTCCTGTCCTCAGCAGTTGTGTGATTGTACGTAATTCCCTGCCATTATACAGGCTGTTGAACAAGCCTCCCAAAGTTTTTACTTTGTTTTGGTTTTTAAGTTTGAGTTGTTGCAGATCTTGAAGAAATGCAAAAATACTGTGGGAAGGGTAGTAGAATCTTCTATAGTTGTTGGAATTAGGAAGTTGCTATTTTGATGGTCAAATAGTCACTCTATCTGGAAGCAGAAAAGTTTAACTGAGGCTCTCTGATTTCTCTGTTTTCATATAATACTTAAACTCAAGCAGCAAGTGACCATCTGAAAAATGAAACTACCCCTCAAATCATGTTTAATTCAACTGAATTCTATTCTTACATGGAAAGCGGTGTAAAACTCAAAGAGGCTGAAGTGTAGCTTGTTTAGGTTCCACCAGTGCCAAGCTGTTCTTCCCCCCCAGACTTTCTCTTATTTCTAATGCTGAATCCAATTTTGTGTTGCCACGAAGAGAGAATTATTGTTCATAGAAATAGTTTCAGCTCTGCTTTGGTGCTTAATTTTTCAGAAAAGTAATTCTCTGTTGTGTACTGTAGGTCACTAAACTGTTTAATTATATACATTTGGTTGGGATGAGAAAGGACATCTGAGTTCCAAAGACTTCTTAATTTTATTTAATTTTATTTTTTTTAATATGGTTTGGGCAATGATGACTTGAACTCTCACTACTTGCAGCAACATTTTTTTGTGAGCCAATGTCCTTGAGACAAAACAAATACATTGCTTTGCCTAATGTGGTTTTCTTTCCTCTTCCAAAAATATGCAAAGCATAAAGAAAAATGTCCTACAACCCAGTATTCTCTTTCTCCTGTACTTACTGTTGCATCACAAATAATACACATTATGCTATTTAGTTAGCTAACCTTATGTTCTGTGGTCAACCACAATTTTTCTCTGGAGTCCATGGAAGATTCAGATACTAGAGTAATCTGGATGTGAGTCAGCAGATACTGACTAGAGCTGGCTGAAAAATAATTTCTGTCTTTATGTTTTCACAAATTCAGAACCTTTTTTGAAATGCAATGGGATGCATAGAAAGACCTAATAAGGTAGAAAAGTAGACAAAGAGACGCTTTCAGTCTAATCAATTGGAGAAGTCTCCTTACAAGACTGAAGGTGCAGCTGTGCAGCTTTGATGGAGAGTGGGTCTGTGTCTCTGGATGCACTGACCATCCTGTACCATACTGTTCCTGTTCAGGACTCTTTCTTTATAGAGCTGCTCTGAAAAATAATTAAATATTCTCTTCTCTCTGCCAATGGACTTTTTTAATGCAAGCTGGAATGACTCCATATAGATGTAAGCTAGTCCTACCACAGAGCAGCCATTAGGCTGGTGACTTGCTGTGCATGATGGCACTTACCTGAAATGCAGGAGGTATATGCAAGATAAGATTTTGAAATGTGATGTGGAAGCAATGTGGAGAAATAATTGTGATAAGGCTGGTCTGTGGCTAAGATTTCAGTAGCAAAAAGCTTCTCTGAGGTCAGGCATAATAGAAGCACACAAGAAATGTAGAAGATAGATTAATGAAAAAAATAGGGGAGAGAGGCTAATGAGATAGCCTTTAAAAGTAGTTAACTTTTTAGTACTTGGGATATTTGAAAAGCCTGAACCAAGTCTTTGGATTCTTTGGTTTTGTTCTGTTGGTGACTTCATGGTCCTGTTCATGAAGTGGGAACTGCAAAGAAATAATGTAAGATCTTTAGTGATCTTGAACATAAGCAGATTCCATAAAAAAATAGGACAAAACCCCTTATCCAGGCATGAATAAAAGCTGCTTTAGCATTTCAAGAGAAGCAAAGCTGAACTTGGAAGGATTAATGTTGGTCTGCTGAAACTTTCATTACAAGGGTTGTCCAGAGCAGGCCTTTATCATGTACATGTGCAGTTTCAGGCAGTGCAGTCATGCACACTTGTATAGCTAGCAAGGAGGTCAGCAGTGAAGAAGAAATAGTTAAAAAAACTGAAATGATAATATCGGACTGTTTTTAATCAAGGAGATATTAATGTGAGTGAAAGGGAATGCCTTAAAAATAGATGACTCTGTGTAGTACTGCATGCTGACCTAAATTTTGTGACCGTATCTTTTTGCAAAATATATAAATACTTATTTTTTCTGGGGGTGGGGTGAAGGAAGGAGAAGAGGGTACGGAGGTTAGGAGCAGAATGAGAATGAAGTAAAACAAAATTCCTTCTTTTTTCCCCCTCTTTTGAAATGGAATGCTAACCAATCCCTTGGCAGCAAAGCCCATGTTTATTTTTAATTAAAAAATAACATAGCTGGGTTGACTTCAGTTTTCCCAGCTGCTATTCTTCCATCACAACAGCTCTCTGGCCTCTTTTCCCTTGCTGATTTCTTTCATCATTTGCACTTAGCTTATATGTGTTACATGGATTTTATGTAATATTTCCTACCATTGAAAGCAAGGCTAACAGTCTAAACAAGGAGATGGGTCTCAGCCATCTAGATTTGCATCTACAGTACCTGAGCATGCCCTTCCTTTTGGAAAAGTAATAGGTTGACCAGAATAACATTTTTTTTAAAATTCTTTTCTCCTTAATTGTGCGCATTCCTTGATTTTTATATGGCTGCCAAGTGAGGAGAGATTTAAACTGCATATTGGGTTTATGAGTTGTAGTTCATTTAAAAAAATGCAGTGGGTTTGGCAAAGCTCAGGTATCACTGAGCACACAGGTAGTGTTTGAAGGCTGACAAGCAGCCTCAGTGGTTTTTCTTTAGATGATCAATTGCAAACTGCCAGGTTTTGTGTTTGCACATTAGCTGAAAAGTTAGAAAATAGACATGCTTGCCATGCCTTTTCCAGCAACTTCATTTCCTCTGTCCATGTGGCAGAACAGGAAGTCAGAGTGATGATTGTTGATGTCTCAGCATGTCGTGACAGAGCTGGTTACTTACATAGTGGAGAAGATGGTGTTCATCTGTAACAATTGATCTGGTTTCCTGAGTGGACTAAAATTTAAGGCTTTGTGCAGACATTTGAGATTATTTTGGAGTATCTGGTACTTTCTGCAGGCATTGTTAAGTTAATTAAAGTTGAGATAGCAGTGCTGTAGCCCTAAAGGTTGATGTACCAGTCTTCCATCCTAAATGTTGCTAGCAGTGGTGTGAACTGACAACATCAAAGCCACAGCTATTCCCAGACAGAAATGTAGTAGCTAGAATAAAAGTAGTAATTTGTTGGGTCACTGGACCATGGAAGAAGATATAACTAAATATAGATACAGAAGATATAACTAAATGTATTAATTGCTAAGAATGTTAGTCTTTGTGATGCATGGTTTGCAAGCTTTCCATATATAATATAAACACTTTAAAAAACAGTTATTTGCACTGGCTATTCCTGAATAAATGGCAGCATTCTGATGTACTATAATACTTTTTCTCTGTGGAAGTTTAGTTCTGCTCATCTTGCCTCAGTTAGAAGCCAGAAAGACAAGGACAAATGCATATGAACTATTATGATATGAAGAAATAAAGCTATCAGCATTTTTAAGGCCCAAAAGGGATTTGCGAGATCGGAGATTTCTGGAAAAACTTCTATGATGCCTCTTATTTTACCTGGACCAGTGTGCTCTGCTCTTATTGTATACTTCTTGAGAAATGCATAAATGGGTGAAATATAAATAACATAGTATATGCTGCTCTGGTCTAAGGTGGAGCTATCATAATACATGGAATGGTTGACATCTATTGTGTTGCTACTGTGAGCCATGTGATGCTTGTTCTGAGAGTTCTTAAAAAAGTCAAGATGTCTCTTTAATTTCTGATTTCTGCCTCACAGTATTTGCAAAAACTTTCCCTGATCCAAAATGACCATGTTAAGACTGAATGTATATGCTATTTCAGAAAAGGTGCTTGCCACCTTAATGTTTCATAGGTGGTAAAGTTTTCTATCATGGTGAACTATGGGATCAGGCCAAGAAATTGAGAGGTATCAGATACCAGGAGGATAGCAATAAGCAGTAGGAGGAAGTGGGACAATAGCATCTGGGACAAGAAATTGGTTAAATTCTGTTGTAGAAAGAATGTGAGCAGGAGTATGCAACAAAGAAGCTGGAGAACACTAAGAGAGGAGGGAAAATACCAATCAGGAAAGTTAAGACATTATGCAAATGAGGTGCCTGAAAATTGCTGGGAAGAAGTTGCTGTATCTGTATTACTTTGTTATCCTGTCTGAGGAATATGACTGAGAAGGGATGGAGTGGGTGAGAAGAACCACCTATCTTGCTTTCTTCTTCCAATTCACTTTTCTGGGAGATGGTTCAGCAAAGTGGTGGGTGCTTCCTGTGTGAACTGGGATGGTGTGGTCCTTTCCTTGCTTTTGCAATGGAGCAACATTTGCTTATTTCCAGTTTTTTGTTTTGTCATGTAATGCATTAGCCCTTCTAAAAGATTATGTACTTGGGTTTGTACTTAGGAATTTGACAATAACAAAATGAAACACAATGCTTGTGGTCAATCTTATAATTTCTCCCAAATCCTTTTAAGAGATTAGAGCAGTGAGATTTTGGGTTGGGCTAGGTGTCACAGGAGAAGACTTGAAGATTATCTTAGTAGGAAAGTGGTAGGAATTGGAAAACTAAAAGAAAAAGTTATTCAGTACAAGCCTGAAATAAATCCTGAAGTAAAGAAAGTAGAACCAAGTATTTGTCTCCACAAAGTTTGGGAACATTCAATCTTAGAATTTCATTTTGGCTCATTATAAAAACGTTCCCCAATGTCTAACCTAGAAAACTTGAACCAAACCTTCTGCACCCAGGGGATGGTGTTCTCCAGGGACTTTCTGCTATCCCATTGCCACAGGAAAACCCACGTGAAGGGAAGCTACAGAAGAGGTTCACATGAACCTTCCCTGATGTATTTTTATGGGAGCTGTGAGCTCCAGGATCCACAAATAGTAACTTTTAGTGCTGGCACTAATCCTGTCAATCAGAATTCTTCTCAGAAACACAATTAAACTTCCCTGAAAAGAATACAGCTTGCAGATTTTGCCCTACAGCTCCCTCTATCCTCACACCCATTCCAGAACTGTGTTTATGTTTATCAACTGAAGAAGACACTGGAGAGGAGAACATTGGAGCTTTCACAAGAGACAACATTTTTGTTATTACAGACTTACTTTAACTGCCCTACTCTGCCTGTTTTGAGCAAATTCTTTCATTTTTTTTGTGTTGAATGATGCTAGCAGCTATCAAAATATGCTTTAA
This sequence comes from Apus apus, assembly GCF_020740795.1. Classification (NCBI taxonomy): domain Eukaryota; kingdom Metazoa; phylum Chordata; class Aves; order Apodiformes; family Apodidae; genus Apus; species Apus apus. The sequence continues at coordinate 140,121,581 of NC_067282.1, read as the reverse complement.
AGCAGCCAGTTTCCAATTGTTCTCTATGGCAAGGGACTATTTTCTGAACTATTATGCAGTATTCTTTATGGATTATTAATAATTTGGATTAGAGCTCTAAGCTTTCTGTAATCCTTTTCTGAAAAGGACAATGAATTTGCAAGGAATTTGGGACTTACTGGTTTCCCTCAGTATCATGTTCTGTAGAAGACATGTTTGTATCTACTGCTGGTGATGTAGGGGAGCTTATCTTCAAACTCCAGATGATAAAAAAGGGATATGGCAAGCTTTGGTTTTGAAATTTTAAAATGTGTGTTCCTCCAGATCACAATTTGAAAGGGGAAAACCCTCCTTGAATTGCCTTTTCCTTTCCATGCATGTTGCTGCTCTACTGGGGTCATAGGTTTACACGAGGACAAATGGCTATTCTGGAACAGGCTTGGCCTGTTACTGCTGCCGCTGGTATCCATGTGAGAACAGCAGACCCTGCATGGAGCAAGTGAAGAACACAACCCTCTGATTATTCCTGTGGGCAGTAACTGCTGATCAAAGCAGGAAGAGACGAGGAGTCTGGTTTTCTGCTAATGTGAATGCCACTTCTGTGTGGTTAGCAAATGGTTTCTGCTTAGTAGCATGAACGTGGCCAAAGAAGGAAGCAAGTGCTATATTTGCATGGCTGGGGATGATGTTCCAACCCACATCTGCTCAGTTGCACTCATACTTTGCTTATTTGTTAGCCTCTACTTTAAAGAATAACCATGCAAAGTCCTTGCAATCTACTTCCACTTGGTATGGTCTGTATCCAGCCCTCCTTTTGGTTGTGTTTAATCTCAGGAAGCAGTTCTCTTTCCTTCCTATCTCATGTCAAAAAGTGCAGAATGAAAGCCTGTATGTCAGACATTCATTGTATCCAAAAGATGCTAACTTCTGCTGAGGGAGTATCATTGTGCGTGAGAGGAGTGACTGTTCCCCAAAGTATTAGGATGCTCTACTGCTGAGGTCGTTGTAAGGATAACTGGCATTTTAAGATGGTGGGTGAAAAATATGCCACTTTTGGAAACTTTGTAAGTCAGATGAGTTGCTGTTTAAAAGGATATTAGTGGCTTGGCTGAAGGAAAGCTACAGATCTTTCTTTTTCACAGACTTTCTCCCCTAATGTCTATGATTATCTGGCATAATTTTAAAGACCAATCACAATTAAAAGCTCTGATTGAAATATTTAATTAAGAGCATTTATTGGGCAGCTAAGTCCATGTGATAGAGTGTGCTCAGGATGCCCTTGAGTCCTGATCTGCCGAACCGTTTACTGCTATGCCCATAGCATTGGGACTGGGTTCAAAGTGAGGTCAAGTGGGCTCCAAGAAAGTTGAACTGAAAAGGGTGGGTGAATGTTGGAGAAGGATTTATTTCCTCCCTGCTATTCAGATCTCCAAAATACTCTGCAGCTGGGCTGAAAGAGGCACTGCTGATGGTGTGCCTCTCCCTGATTCTTTACCTCCAGACTCTGAACACATCTGGACAACTGGGACTATGAGCCCTGTGTGTAATGCAGCTTGTGTGGTTCAATGAGAAAATACAATGGGGTGGGCAACTTTTTACTACAGCTTACATTCTCCCTATGAATCTGTACTTACTGATACTTCTCTGCATCACTGAAATCCTCTTCAGATGAGACACAGAAAGATGAAACTGCAATAGTCTGATAGCTTCATCACTTTTGAAAACTAAAGATAGTATATACATCTAGCTATGTGTTTGAAAGAAGTAAGTATTTCCTTGAAGACGTGGGGTGTGCCTTAATGGTCATTCTTCAGCTGAGATTAAGATGGCACTTGAACTCTTAAACTGTTTCTTTAATAATACATTAATATATATAACAATGTTAAGTTCATTGAGAGTAGCTATTAGATCAGAAATTTTTGTGTAGCTTGATCCCTCTTACATCTGGATAATAAACTTTCTCGGAGCAAGAACTATCTTTTTTTTGTTCTACTGTTTGTATAAAACCCAGGAAGCTTGGACTTGATGATACTCCTAACACTGACAGAAAAATTGCTAACTAGGAGATGGCTGCAGCCCTCTGGAGAGTAGAGCTAAGGTACAACAAGAAGTCCATGTTCAGCAGAGCTTGTAAATATGTGTTTAGCCTGAAGTCAATTGGCTTTGACTATGGTTTTAAATGAAACTCTAAGCATATTGCTGCATGAGAAGTGTTTTCATTTACTTTGAATGCTGATGTTTTGTACTGATAAGGTTCTTGTAAGTGGTTATGCAAGCACTTTGCAAGAGACAACGCACCTCCATTTGTTAGGTCATCCTAGAAAACAACTTCCTTGGGTACCTGTTCAGATAGTAATGGATGCGTTAGAGGCTTCCTGTTCCCCTCTTCTGTTGGCAACACTTGTCTGCCAAACACTGAAGAAAAGTCTTCTTTGTGCACATAGCACACTTGAGGAAAAGTTGAAAGGTTTTAGTTAAGTGCTCCCTCTGTAATGTCTTTGTAAGTAAATAAATGACATGGGAACCCTGACAACATAAAAATCGAAAGAAGAAAAGGAGATCTGGAAGAAATGGATAAACAAAGAACACTTCACCTAGACTGATTTTTAAAAAGGTGGCTTCCTGCTCTCATTTTCATGACTCAAGGGAAAAATAAAATAAAAATTGCACAAGAGCCAATACTGAAATCTATGGGTAAAATTTCCTATCCTTAACTGGAATGAGATTCAAATTTATCAGCCACCCTATGGCTGTTAAACACCATGACTCTGTGACAATGGGGGGGAGGACAAAGGGAGAGGGATGGTCACAAAAAAGATGGAACCAGTCTTATTTCAGTGGTACCCAGTGAAGGACTCAAAGATAAACAGAGAAAATTTAAATGCAGGGAAAACTTATATTACTGTAAGTGATCTACAGTGGAACAGATTTCCCAGGGAGGCTGTGGAGTCTCCAGCCTTGGAGATATTCAGCCCCAACTGGACATGATCCTGGGTTGTCTGCTTTAAGCAGGGAATCGGACTAGATTATCTTCCGAGATGCCTTCCAAAATGAACTGTTCTGTAATTCTGTGAAATTATTTGTTGTTTTTAAAAAGTGGAGGAGAAATCCTTATTTTATCTAATAGATTATTAAATCAGAACCCAGTAGGTAAACTGAGTTATTGCTTTTGTCCAAAAGAACTGTAAAGTGCACTCTCTAGCTATTCTTTATGGCACTCCCACTCTCTCCTACTGAGGTTATTTCACTTTTCTATATTATTAATTATGTAACTGGGACTGAAACACAGGTGTGCTATTTCCAAAACAGCTTCTTAACCACCTTGCTATTGAATAATTTGGGATTGTTCCATTATATGTGATGCAATGAGGAATACTCCCTATGTGCATACCACACCTTACTGTGCATTAGGTGTGTAAGCCTTCAGCTGGGAAGTGGTATAGCTGAGTTTTAGTGTCAGTCTGAAGATTTAATTACTTGTCCAAAGTGAACTATACCTTCACATAGCACATAATTAAATTGTGGGACACTCTGTTATGGGATTTTGCTGAATGTTGGAAGCAACTGGAGATAATAATGGAAAAACCTGTCATGGAGATCAGTAAATACACAGATTCCACCTTTGGCTGAGGCATTCTGGAATCACAAGCTCTTGTAGAGTATCTGTGGGAAGCATCATTATATGCTCTTCCTGTTCTTATGTTCTACCCTAAACATCTGAAATTGGCCACTGCCAGAGACAGGATGCGTAGCTAGTCGGAATTCAGACTAATGTGTTACAGTTCCCCTTATACCCTTAACACCAGCAGTGGCTGGGAGGGATTTGGAAGATCTTAGAGTGTCCTTTGGAAGATGTAGGCTAAAATCCCTGCAAGGAGAGAGGAGATCTGAACCCTGTCACAGCCCTGTGTGAGCTATTAGATAAAGCACATAGTTTTGGTAACTGGGCTCCATAACTTTATTTCCATTCAAAGTTACCTGGTATAATGGAACCAAATTAATTGAGTAGAGGGGAGTGAAACAACATTTTTCTTCGTGTATGCACACATATACTTTTAATCAAAACACCACATTTAAATGTCACAGGTCAACTTCTGAATGACCTTGGATGTGATTCGGTTTCCCTCATTTCCGTAATCAAGATTATAACAACTTCCTAATTTCTTCAGCCACTAAGTACTTCTGATACCAGCGTTTTCAGGAACTTTGGAAAAAAGATTTTCTGTTATTAAAATTACATTTAATGGGTACTGACCTACCTTAGCCGAGAATCTAGTACCTATGTTAGCTGGAAATTGAGTTTCATTGTGTGCCTGAATGTGCAGTGCTCGGTGTGTGCCTAGGTCTGCAATGCTTATAATGCCATTGTGTGAACAAGAGCAGAACATAAACCCTATGTTTATGGTCAGGGGAATTTGAAAGACTGAAGAATCAGTAAAAAATGTGCCAGTTTTACCACTGAAGGTTATAGTCCAAACTGTGTCCAAACGCTTGTGATGTTTCTTGGATTGGAGGGTTCAGATTTATGGAGTCTGGTTTTCAGCCTGGACCTGAACTTCCCTCCTGCTTAGGTTGCATGGAAATTTCCGGTTTGTTAAATTGTTCTTTCCCCTCATAGTCAACTCACAATGGAATTGTGGTGTGAGAGGGGCTCTTTTGGATAGCAAAGAGTGAGAGCATGTTCCAGTCGTTTTATTGATATTACAAATTCTGTTGAGCTCAATTCAGAAAAATGTTGCTTTAGGACAGAGCAAGGAGAATAGCAGAAGAGGGCTTTGTGACTGGGAAAGAAAAGAAAAATCTTTCGGGGGTTGTATCAATTTTTAGATAAATGTTGAAGAGTATGTAAGTGAGCAAAAGCAGAAAAAGACTTTTAGAGCCAGGATCTTCCTAATGCATGATCTGAGTGTTATGAAGTTGTGCCTGCTGAGAGTCAAGTGGGGCACACTAAACAACAGAAATGGGCAAAGTCAGATTTTCAAGTTAGTGAAAAAGTTTGAATTAATTCAGTGACCTGGAAGGATTTTCATGCTATTCGTAAACTGGATGGACCTCTGGACCCTAGTCTGCTCTTGCTGTAAGCAGGAATACCCAATGAGAGGAAGATGACTTGAGGCTCTTGGTTGCTTTTTTTGGACTGTGATGCTTAGGGGTGTCCTCTTACATTCCTCTTTTCTGCTGTGTGATGTATGCATGATAATGTTAAGCACCAAAAGGAGATTGATATCTCTTTTGAATCCAATACTTGAAACTCCTAAGGGAATGAAAAAAAATTTTGGCCTTGGCTACCCCAAAGTTTTCAGTAATGTAAATCACTGACCGGTGTCTATAAAACCTAGATATCAGACTGTAAAATTGTTTTTGAGAGTGCTGAATAGTCATTTACATCAAGTCCTCAAAAGTCTGAGAGTTTCCAATCAATAACCAGAAAATGATACAAGTAATGATCCCACACTATGATCTTAAATTTCTGAAAACAGTGTTTTTTGAATAATCTGTTTCCTTGGCAGCAGGATTTTCTATATGAAGGTCCTTGGTCTAAAGAGAATAGATCATGTGAGGCTCTCTGAAGAAAGCTTAGAGTTTTATTTTTCTTCTGGTGGGTCTGTATGCTACCAAGTGGTAGCTGAATGCAGAGTGAGTCTTCAGGAAATACAAAAACTACCCCATTTCATGAAGCTGTTTCTTACTGTATTCCCTGGTATCCATTCTGAGTTTCTACTAGATCACACAGTTGTACTGTCTTTTTTTTGTTGTACTGTCTTTGCAGCTCATTTATTCTGCTCTCTGAATTGACATTTATAGAATTGTTGTGCTGAGTCAGAGCAAGAGCCTATCTAGGTTAATAACCTATCTCTAACTGAGAGAGTCACTTGCAGTAAAGCAAGTGAAAGCAGATGAGTGTGGAATGGCTTTTCCTTTTAATGTCCTCTCCCAGAGTCTGGCTTTGGGACTTTCTAAGCTATCAGTCACATCCAGACTGTTATATCTCATAGCTAATTAAATGATCCTCCACATATATATATATTTTTAAATTTGTTCTTGAAACATAGTTCTTGTGGAGCAATAAACAACATTTACTGTTTAAACACCATTTGTGACCTTTCTTATATCTTGCCTCAATCACGTCTCTTCTTCAAATGGAAGAGTCACACTCTAGATTGCCTTCTAGATGGGACTGTGTCATAGTTCTGATCATTCTTGATGTCCCTTTCTGGGGCTTCTTTTGAGAAAGGGTAACCAGAACTTCATGCAAAACTGAAAACAGAGATATAGTATATACTTACATGTGTGATCTAGGTAGGATCTAGATTTTTCCCAAGTTATTCTTAACTTGCCTTTTGACAAGTGCTGGCTACTCAGTATTTTCAGAGAGCTCTTCCCCAGACTCCACAATGTCTTTGATGAATGTTATTGGCTCATTTAGAGTTGATCACTGTGTGTGGACTGGTACAAGATTTTTCCTCCTGTAGCTTTACTTATGAATACTGAATTCAGTCTGCCCACAGAAATTCATTATCACAAACTCTTCCCCCAGTTCTTTTTACTGACTTTAGATTTTACTATGATGAGTAGTTTAGTATCATCTACAGGCTTTGCCTTCTCGCTGTTCATCTGTTTTGCAGAATGATTTTATGAATATGTTGAATACTACATATCTCGGTATAAATCCTTAGGGAGGTATTCTGGAAACTGTGCACTGTTGTGTAAACTCACCACTGGTCTGATGCTTTGGTTCATCTCTTACTAATCACAAGAGAATGTTCAGCTTAGCCTGAATCAGCTTCAGTTCTTAAAGAGGTTTTAATGGGTGGCTTTGTGAGATATTTTTGGGAAATAGAAGTCTGTTTTGTCAAACACTTAATTTATAGAGCTACTGATAGTGGGTTTTGTCTCTCCTGCAAAATTTTTGTTTTATTCCACACTTTAAAAAACTTCTGTAGCGATGTTGTTAAAGAAGTCTTTACCAAAGAAAAATGAAGAGTGTATAATAATTATGCCATTGCTAAACAATGTTCTTGATTTTCTGTTTTTGCACAGCTATCGCCTTTATTTCCTGGACTCATCATTTTGACATCACCATCAGGTGGTTCATTACTGGAAAGCTCAGAATATTTCCTCTGATTGCCTTCCTGTGAGTATGATCAAAGTAGTTACTTCAGATTTGCTTGCTAGTGGTGTTCAAAAAGTTTTTCTCTATAGTGGTTTTTTGTTAGTTTGTTTTGTTTTGTGGTTTTTTTTCTTTGTTTTAATTGAGGCTTTTATATTATATTTTTTCTCCTCTGTGCGCTTGCTTGCTTCTCTGGGAGCTGATCAAAATCCCTCTGAAAATCAGTGGACAGTTCTGCAGTCATGCCCATGATTCCTATTCCTCTGGGAGCACTGTCACCAGAGATTACTTTCTTCAGGATGGAGAGTAGATTTAAAGGATTTTATCTTGAATTTTATCTTCAAATAAACATATTTGAATTTTATAGTAATTATTTTGTGGGTGTATGGCCATTCTTTTTGTAGCTGTATTTATTTCTCTGCTGGATATCAGCAGGTTTTATGCTTGCAATGGGATTCTTAAATGATATTTACTTGTGTTACTGTCTTGTTGTGCCTTCAGTTCTTTTCAGAGCAAGCAGGTTCTGAGTCTGAGTGAGAGTCCAAGTAACCATATTTACTGACTATTTACAACGTGTCAGACTTAGACATTTTTTACAAACATTGTTCTTTCACTGCCAGAACAAGTGAGGGCTCACAAACCATTTAAAGGAAATGTTTATAATGTGTGTAAACTTAGGCCTCTCAATATACGGAAATTCCAGACTAGAGACAAACCAAGGACTGGCTCTAAGTTTAAGCAGTGACTATGACGGCAGACTGATGGGGTCAGAAATATTGCACCAGGGTCAAGGCAACTCCCTTAGATGCCATCATCTTCAGTTAATTCAGGGTACAGCGAATTGTTTATCCTCATTGATGAGTGCCCATGTTCTCTGTGTGCCTCGACCTGTTCTGTACCTCTGCTCTTTTTGGCAAGAGCTGTGTGCAGGAGGAGGAGACATACATGGTGGCAAGCTGAAGACTGCTTGTGTTGCCTTTCATGTCCACAGCCTTCCTCCCCTCCATCATGAATTCTGGGTCTGGTCCAGTTTTAGCTGTTTTTGTCATTGTCCTTGGGGAAGCAAATTTAACTCAGCCTACACTTCTGAGAAGGTTTGTGCAAGTGCTGAATGGGCTGATAATTGTTGCAGGCTGTTCTCTGCCCTGGTTCCCATTCTGGAGTTCTGCATTACTTTTGAGCCTTTAGACAGACAGAGGTATTTAAGACTGAAGCCAGATACAATCTGGGATTCCCAGTTGGCAGGAAATGTTGATATTCCAGAATTAGGATTTCTTACTGATTCAGAACCAGCCTAAATGTTCTAAAATTTCCCATGAAATATTTCTTCCAGTGAGATCACGGAATTTAAGTTCCCATGTGCTTCCTTGGGTGTTGCGTTTATGATCTACCTAAATTCCTTAAAAATGTGACCCAAGGAGAGGGACGCCATACTATCCAAAAGCAAATGGCATCAGAAATGCAAGCGCTTTCCCCCTGTGCTTAGGACAGAATATTCAAAGAGAGCAGTGAGTGCCCTCCAGAGTTTTTCTGACAGCTCAGCAACTCGAGTTGTATTTGTAGACATGTCTCAGCATGCAGACTGTGATGCTGAAAGAAAGCACTTCAGCCCTTCAAAAGTGAGACTGCACTGCAGTGTGTTTCTGAGCTGGTGTTAGTGCCTTATTTTGATTCTTCTATTGCATCTGAAAATCTGTCCTTCAGGGAATCATTCATCTGCTCCAGGTGTAGGATGCAGGGCAAGTATCATCTGTCTCATATTGAAGTGCCCATGATGCTTGCACAGCACTTCTTAAGGTGGTGGAACAATTCTGTCTTGAAGAAGGAAAGGCAAATCCCACGCTTAACCTTCCTCTTTAACATTCTAAAGCTGGTCAAATACAAGGATGGTCTTTAGGGGGCATGAATGAAAATACTATGCAAAAAGCTACTAGGTGCCTTTAGAAAATAATTAAACCAAATGAGGTGGACCAATACACTCATTTAGAAAGGAGAAAACAAGCATTATGTCTGCAAAGTACTGCAAACAAACTTTATTCCAGTATAAAAAGCAATAAGGTAGTTCAGTGTTATCATGACAGTCCTGTAACTCTTCTGTTAGTTATTGAATACAGCCACATCTGATTGGAAGACAATCTGAGACATGCTTATGCAGATTAATTTCAAAAAGAGGTGATGCCCTGTAAGGTTAAGGTCCAAAATAACTGGCTAGTGATGACTTGTTTTATTTTTATTGGAAATGTATGTTTTGTTAAAAGACAAGATGTTTGCCATTAGGAAGCTAATGTGCAAGAAAGTTTTTGTCAGCTTTTCTCTTCAATAGCCGAGACTGAAAGCATTTCTGTAGTCTCTAAAGACATTTTTCTGTGACTTTATTGTGGTGAATTAAAATGAGATGACCATAGGGTCTTCCTTCTCTCATCTGTCCTATACTGCTCGGAAGAGGAGGTGCAGCACCAAGTCTTGGCTGAGCTTCCCTGTAACTTCTGGGACTTTGGGTGACCTCGATGTGCAGCCAGGACACTTTTTGGCAAAAGATCTTTTGTGAAAGATGAGAACCTGGTCGTTTTTGTGCTGCCCTGCATTCCTGAAGTGGTATTAAAGACAACTGTTTGGACTTTTGTTTAGTTTAATACTCAGGGATCAAGCTTGGGAAGTAGTAGTGTTCTTCCTGATGCAATTCACAGTCCAGTGAAAATGTGATGACTGTCTTTGGGTTGCTGAGCCCAACTGATGGCCATAGTTTGCTAGAAAAGTCTTACTGCTTGTAAGAAATCTGGAGCTAACAGGCAGCTGAAACAAAGAAAACCAGAGCATCGTGTAGATATAGAAAATTATGCTTCATTTAAGGGTGAACCAAAACAAGTAAACCTGCTGTGACTCATCTGGAGTTTTGGATTAAGAACATTTTTTTTCCCAGGAATTACACCACCTAGGAATTGTAAAACTGACACACTGAGTAGGTGAAGAGAAATCTGCTTCTAATAAATCATGCCTTGCCAGACAGAGGTTTCAGAACATTTGAAAAAAAAAAAAAAAAAATCTGAACAAGCACAAGGATCATATGTAGGGGCAGAGTCACTGCTGAGCTCAGAGTGAAGGGAGTGGAGTTGATTATCTACATCTTCCCAGTAGGTAGAGAGCAGATATAGCTCGTTGAAGAGGATGTGGCAGGAACTTGCTGCGCTTTGGCTCTGTTCACTGGCAAGGAGTCCACCAGAGAACAGTGCCAAGCACAGCTTAGGCACAGCAGAAGCTGTATCTTACTGTCTTCTGTGCAATATTAACCTTCTAAGGCAGGAAATGCGTGCACTGAGGGACAGATAGGCTGGGAGCTGGGATTCTTCAGTCTTCATTGACAACTGCTCTTTCTCAGCTCTGTCACCTTAAGCTCTCCTGTTACTTTAAAATGGCATTACTGATACTACTGCTTTAAACTTGCCGGGGATGTTAATCACTTGGGATACTTAAATTTATGAAGCAGACCAATCTCTTTCCAATACATGGGACAATCATTCAGAACCCTGATAAGCATTATGCTGTGCAAGACTAAAAAAAACCACAGATAAATAAACACTTCCCTACTTCCCAGGATGTGAGATTTTCTTTGCGTACATTTCAGTGATGCTTTCAGATTGTGGGATGAAAGAGCCTCGGTCAAATACTTCTAGATTATCCAGAAGGAGAAAGTAGCTGAAATATAAAAAAAAAAAAAAAATCTTGTCTCCAGCTGATGTTGTAGACTCAGGTGCTGTGGAGGATGACCTCAGAAGCACACCAGCACTGTTAGATGTTTATCTGAACTGAGCTTGAACTCCCAATCTCTGGAAGTTCCCCCATGCCTGTTTTCCAAGAAGAGCCTGATCTTTGCAGCTCCCTCTCACATGAGCACTCTGTGTTTGGAGCTGTTAAGTTGTTGGCCTGACTCTCACTTTCACTAAAGCCCTTTTTACATAGTTCAGGCATTCTGCTTCGGGAAACTTAAAATGAGACTAGATTGCATTTAATAGCATAAATGAGAAACAGGTCCCTTAAAAACAACAACAAAAAAAGTAAATTGGCTTTTCCTAAATAGTTGAGTGCTGACTTTGAAAAAGCCTTTAAAGTCTCTGCCGGTGGACTGATTTTTTTTTTAGGAGAACAGACATCCCAAACTGCAAAAGATTACCTGAGGCAAGTGAGGTTTTGAGGTTTTTTTGATTTTTAAATTCTTTTCCATTAAACTTGGTACCCACATGTCTGTCTTAAAGCACTGTTTATTTATCACAGAGCTTTAGAACTGCTGGTGTAAATTTCTCACCCTTCTTTAGGAATCTTTGTAAAAATTTGCTAGTTTTAAAAATTTTTGTATATTCTGGCTATGCGAAGCATCAAGATTCCATACGTATTTTGAATGTAGGGTTTTATTTTAATGTGAGAGGCAATGTTCAAAAATGTTTTAGGAGGGAGGGAGGCTAGAAAAGCTGTCATCCATCAACTTGTATTAAGTCCGACTTTGAAAGTTTGATACAAACTGAATCTGACTGTTAGAGCAGACATGATACAAATTAGCTGTGACTTTATGATACCAGCTGTTTCTCTGACAGGGTAAAAGGGCACATAACTAGAATAGCATCTTTTGTTGAAAGCAGTATTTCCCTTTGTTAAATGTGGGAGCCTCAGGCAAAAAATTGCAGTCCTTAGTTATGTGACGTGCAGTCTGCAACATGTTCATGGAGCTCAGGGGGCTTTTTACTGATGTTTTTCAAAGACAGGGTTATCATAAGTGTTCAATTTCACTAGTTTTATCACTGAAAGACAAATCTCTGTCATGTTTTTGTCTTGTGTTAAAACTGAGGGTAATCTAAGCAGTATTATCCCTGCAAGTACAAAGAAAATGCTGAACAACAAAAGCTGAGAAAAGCCTGCAAATAAGAAATCACAAATCTCAGACTAAAATGTAATTATTTTTATTAATTGATTTCCTCCAGTTATGTTTTCTTACCAGAATGTTCAAGGGTTTTTATTCTGTGGAAACTAAATCTACATAGTCTTTATCAATCTAACAAACAGTGTTAACTGAGTGTCGTTTATTGAGGCAGGAGATGAGTCCTGACATAGACGCAGGAACACCAGAGCCAGCTCTCTGCACTTGCATCTTTGTTCTTGACTCATTTCTGGTGCTCAGTCGTTGTGCACAGCTTCCCTACCACAACCAGCACCTGAGCAAGGAAGCTGCCAGGAGCCAGGGGATGGAAACCTGAAGTTGATGCACCTGAGGAGCTCTGTGCGGAAGATGCTGGGAGGTTGCCTTGTTACCAGAGCTCATAAAACCTACTCGTAAACTGAAATGTCTCTGAGCAAAGCCTTTTGGGTGACTTTACATCACTGAACATCTGCGTCCCCACTCTGTATCTATGTGACCTTAACATATCCCCTAACTACCTCAGGCAACATAAAGTTGGCTGTAGCATGTAACTAAACTGAAACAATGTGATTTATTGAGCAATCAAATTAATCTTACTTCCGTCACTTGACAAAGAGCCAGTAAGGTTTCAAAATGTATTACTACAGGTAACAGACACAGTCTATTTGAATAAATCAGGAAAGGGACAATATTAAGAATGGAGTTATATTATTAGAATGATAGGGTCTAGCTAGGAGTACTACAAGGAACAACATTTAGGCTAGAACTACTCAGAGAAGCAAAATTTAGGCTGAATATCTTATAAACTTTCTTAGATTAATGATTATCATTGCTGATGCTAAACTGAAGAAGAAAGCATCTCAAAAGAGGTACATTTCAGAACTGGATTTTTTTTTTTTTTTTTTTTTTTTAAGGGGCCATGTGGTAACTTTAGCCCCATGAACAGTGTGAAGGGCATTGTTCCTTCCAAATTTTAAGTGGTACTCCACAAAGGAAGGATGCTACTGCTTAGGTGAAGGTAGGAAACTTCTATTTCAAACAGGTGGAAGATAGAACAAGTTGATTATATTTTGGCCATGGCAGAAATTATCACAAGTCCTGCACGTTTTTCTATGTGGAACAGAGAAGCCTCTGTATATGCCACTATATAAGATGGTAGAGCAGACAAACTCAAATCTTCCTGAAGGTGCAAAAAATAATAAAAAAAAATGTTGACATAGAATTACAGCAGGCATATGAGTGAAAGGACAGAGTTAAGAGTGTTGCAAAATACTGTCCTCTACTCATAAACTTCTTGGAGTAAATTTTAGAAAGAAATTATTTCAATACATTAAAAGTTAAATACATTTCAAAACGAAAGCTTAGGAAGTAATAGCTGTTATGTTTTTAATGTATTGCTGGTGATAATGTGAAGCACAAAATAGAAAATTCCAAGCACTAATAAATAGGTCCTGGCCATTTCTGTTGCAAACATGAAATTTTACTATCTAGCATCTGTTTCTGAAATTATGTGAAGTATTTATCTAAAATGTTTTACCATGATGTTCTAAGTAACTAGGGAACATCTTGTTTTCATGAATGTGTAGAGTGGTATGTCAACAAACAAAAGTCTGTACATGACATTTGAAGAATAAAATCCAACCACAAGAAGTTCTACATTCTGAATTGATTTTTTGATGATGTAAAAATTCCCTTGGTCAGCTTTCTGGTTATGGTTATATCCCTGCAAACCTGGAGTATCTCCAAAGAGAGCTTAATGTATCCCTTCCATTCATGCAACCAGGCTGAATATGGGAGCACACAGGGCTGGTTATAGATAAAAAGTAAAAATGTGCAGGAAATGCTGGAGAACGTGTTAATCGCTAATGTGCCATAACCATCAAGAGAAAAAAGATCACATAGAAAACTTAAACTGGTAGCATTGTAGCAAGCAAATTATGTGCGACCAAATGTCTGATAGCTGCAGAAGCCATCATCACGGTTGAATTTTACGACCATGGTGTCAGAAGCAGCATTGCTTCTTGCAATATCATATGCTGCAGAACATCTCATTATAATGTCAAAAAGAGAAGCAAAGCTAGCCCTCAAATCCCAGAAATTAAATTAATCTTTTTATTCTCCAAGACTACGTTCTTCGAAAATTACATTCTTCCTCATTTTGTATTCTAAAATGTCCAGTAGTGTTGTTCTGAACTGCAATCAAGTTGCCATATTTGTCTCCAAGACGGTTACATTCAGTGATGAAATGATGTTGGTTCCTTTGGGTATTTGGGAGAGAGAAGATAACAAATTGTCTTCAGCTGGGCCAGCTCCCTCTCATCCTCAGAGGAGAGAGGAATTTACACAGTGACTTAGTTATGGTCAAATACTTGGGTACCATTTCAAGTACTCAAGGAGGCCTGGGACTGCTGGAGAACTTTCTTCATCCATGTGGCAGAATAGGAGGGTATTCTCATACAGAGTTGCTCCAGGATTTCTAGTTTATGATAAGGAAAGTCCCTTTACTTTAAGTGCCTGCTGTTTTGTAGATGCTAGTCACCCAAAATGGCTCACTGTGCATTTTATGCTGTTGCCACTCTGGCTGGCTCACTGCTACTCTCATATTTGGGTCTCAACTTGATTAATTCATAATGTTCAGCAACCATTCACTTTTTATGGTTACTTAGTACCACACTTTGTGACTTGTCTCTTTGGAAGACTCTGTAGGCAAACACTCTATTATGTGTGAATAAAAGGGGCAAAATTTGACCTTCAAAGTGAGTAAACATTAAGAACTTGCTTCTGCCAGACAGTGGCACACTGAACATTAGGTTAGTTCTTATATAATTGTGTTGATTATATGATTTCTTTTTGTCTTCCCTCTTTTCCTTTCTTTCAGTCTCTTCCTTTGAATTTTCTTTCTTCTTTTACTTCCTTCTATCCAGTCCAAAGCAAACATCTATAAGCAATGGTCTTGTTCAAAGTATGCAAGCTAGCTCCAAACCCAACCAGATCTAACCTTGCTTCAGTTTTAAAACCTTGGTTGAGGGAGCCAGAATCCCTTTACTTAAATGACTTAATTTTCAAGCAGTATGATTCACACAGCAACTGCACAAGCTCTGGCTAGAATACATCGTACATATGTTTGCTCTTTAGGCAGTAAGAAGAGAATACAGAACTGGAGGTCATTTGAGTTACAACTACTTTGGGGGATTTATTTTTTTTTTAAACATTCCTTCTACCAAATGCAGTTTAAATGGGTTTGTTTATACGGCGTGGAATTGGAAAGGCCCAAACTAACCAGGCTTTACACAATGTGGCCTTCTTCCAAATTAATCTAAAATATTTTAATCCCTCTGGAGTTTCTTTATCCTCTGCATCTGTGCTATAGTGGAGACACATTTTTAACATTTTGTTGAGGAAAATTACCTTTTTTTTTTGCTCCAACTGTTCTCAGCAAGGTCAATGGAGCACTGTTATATGCTATTTAAACATCTGAGATTCATCATATATCTGCACAACAGAAAGAATCATCATAAAAGGTCTAATGAATCCCGACCGCTAGCCAAGCAAGGGAGTCCCCTTTCAGATCCTGGGTATTAGAAACAAAGAATACATGCAAAATACAGTTTTTGCACTTTATCCAATCAAGAATTAAACTGCCCATTAAGACGGGGGCAGGGAATGTTTGTGACCTCCAGAACAATTTTGGCAAATCAGTTTGAGCCGAATTCTGAAGTCACTGCATGGGCCAACATGGTTGCTGAGCCTGCCTTGGAGCTAGGGGCCTGCTCACCGTGTGGGACCAGGCAGAGGCTGCACGGGAGCCTGGAGGGGCTTCTTGCTTCTGGGGAAGGAGTTGCTCTGAGTCATGGTCAAACTTCAGAGCTGGCTATCTCAGCCTCTGGCTGTGTGCCTATGCTTAGTTTTAAGGCCTTTTTGTTTTCTAGTTCAGTAGCAAGTTTATGGGACTGTACTCATTTTACTACCCAGGAATTGAAATACTGAGGGAGGCCTACATGGTGGGGGTTTTTTTATTATTTCAATTTTTATAAAATTATTTTCCAGGCGTTTCAAAAGCCTGTGCTTCTCCTGCAGCTGCCTGGAGTTACAGTATCTGAAACGGCGACAGGGAGCAGATTCTGATTTTTTGGAGGGTCTATCTGGAAAACTGTTACAGGGGGCATTTTTCTCTGAAATAGTTATGTTACTGTTTTAATGTTAAAGATGACACAAGGGTGGCTTAATACTAAAGTTTATTCTAGATTAATTCTTCCTTTGAATACTACTAAATCATGAAGTTCACATAGCTTTAACAAAGTTCAAATAAGTATCTGATTCTCTATACGAAAAATGATATGATGAAGGCCCCTGTTCTGTGATGGCACCGGGTTTTACCACAGTTTTATTTCTCATCCCTGAAGTCCTGCAGGAGCTGTAGGGAAACGATCTTCTCTGCCAGCCTGCTTTAGGCTGGTGTTGGTCTTGTTCTTGATCCTGGTGTAATCTGCTTTTCCCAGCCAGAATGTGCAGGTAACAGTGCAGGTCTTCTGCACAGGGGGCTGCAGGGCATGGGTTGTTGAAGTGGTATGCTGGGATAATGACGGTTTGAGTGAAATCATCTACTAAGATCAAACACCCCAGGCTGTCCCTGCTTTTGGATGAAGAACCATACCTACCCCAAACACTTTCCCTATCTTTTCATGTAGTCAGAGATATTTTGGGACCATTGCAAGCCATACAGTAATGGAATAAATTCCAAGTGCAGCAGGAGACCACATCGGAGGAAAAACTCATTAAGTGCCAAGGGCATTTCTTTTACTTTTCTTACTGGGAGTGGAAAATATTCCCTAAATAATACATCTGGATGCAGCGGAGTAGAGAGGGAAAAGATGAAAAACAATCCGTTAAATTCAGTAGGAGCCCACTTTAATGGCTTGTTTAATCTGCCAGCTGGCACGGCATTGACTTCTTGCTACGTACACTTTAAGAAGACCTATGTAGTTCTTGGAACGAAGTTCATATTAAGTTGTAGAAACTTAAATATTAATAAATTGGCAGGACTGCTTCTTGGTACTTAATAGAAATGAAGAAACTGCTTAGTCATCTCCAAAGATATTTCTGTCTCCTTTTTAATTTAAATACCAAAGTAGTACAGACTTAAAGCGGCAGCAAAGGTAGTAAAAGATTCAGATACCAAATACGTGCCCTCACTGAAGCATGCACACATCCTTCAGACTTTGCAATCATATGTATTCCCAGTGCAACACTTTGCTTTGGACGGAGTTTTTCTAATGTCGTTTGTGACACCGTTTTTTGGAAAGAAGTACATTATAAGTTTGTCTCTTCTCTACCACTCCTTGGCCGGGAGAAGAACTGGTGTCATTTTTATGTGGACTTTTATTCAGAGTGTATTGCAAGTGGTATCACTTAATAGGTGCTCTAGAGTATACTGCACATGTATTCTATATGTGCATGACTAAGTGTTCATGCTTTTGTTTTTTACCTACCTTTGTGTGTAGGTATATGGGTGCAACAGAGTGCAAACTTGAAGTGCAGTGTCAGCTATATAACTAACATTTATACTTTCTGTTCCTAAAATGTTAGGTTACATCAAGAAGCATGTATTCTGTTTTCAATTACTTTAGCACTGGAAAAGCAAAGGAGAAAAGATTTAATGGCAGACTAGCCTGTCTTCTGTACTTAGGGAATCTTTTAATAACATTTGAAATGACACTTGTCAGTATTTGCAAATTGGAAAGGTTTGATTTGGTTCAGGTAAGCACTGAAAAATCTGGCTAGTCTACTCATGTTTATTTATGAATTTCAGATCTGGCTTTTATTTTCTTTGTTCATCTTCAGCTATTTTCAGAATTTTCATCTGGGTTATGAATTGTAAAAATCCTCCAAGTTTGCAAGCATTATGATCTGGGATTTTAGTTTGATCATCCTCTGAACATGTTTTCCAAAATCTGTTTCTTTTTTCAGACCTCTTTTACAATTTTTACCTCAGTTCTCTTGCTTTCCTGACACTTTTCCCCCCCACATATTTAGTAGGGTATCCTTGCAAAGGTGTTCTCTCTAGGTGTACTCTACTCCAGTAGAGCTGTCAGATCTGGTCAGCTGTGAAACATCCTCCATCAAGAGACTTCAGTGTACACATGCCAGTCTTAAGTGCAATTATTTCTGCTTTCATCATTTTGAACAAGGCATAAAATTTAAAGGCTGAGTTCAACAATATTCTTCCAGCTAGCCAATAACTAATGATGAGGTGACTGAGTTATGAAAATTAATGTGCTTAGTAAACATAGGGTGCTTTCATATTTGCAGAGCATTTACAAACAGATGGGAACTAGTCCTCTCTTCCCTCTTCATTCACCTTTATATTTCTGGTTTTGGCTGATACTTTGTGCACATACAACCCCACTCTTTGAGCTGACTGTGAAAAATGTGCTTCGTGTGCCTTTAGTGCCCAGAACTTAGTCTGTGACCAGCCATGTATGGTCTCTGTCTCATTCTGAGCTGGGTGGACCTAACATGGCAACACTGGAGGCTGGAGGACATTCTATAGGGGGTTTGGATCCTTAGGAAAGAGGACGTAGAAAAAGGTAGTAGATAATGCACAGTACAGAGATTTCCCCCCTCCCTCCATTTATTTTTTGAAGGAAAATTAAACATTTTCTTTTCTGGACCACACAGACATTGTCTGAGGCACTGTTCCTAAAAAAATTAAACAACTGTAAAATTTATTGGCACGATACAGTGCTCAAGTGTAACTTTCCTTTGTCACATTAATGCAAAATAAGTATGAATGCCTGTGTGCTCTCAGTATTAAGTGCACAGGATACTGTCAGGCCTCAGCTGTCTTGTTTAATAGACTCTGAGCCAGGCCCTGTTGAAAGCTTAGGTGACGCTGTTCCCTGGCAGGGAGAAGCACAGCACACTTGCATACAACATTACTGATGTGCCAATGCATTGCTATAACGGTATTTGCTGGTGAGGTGTGTGTGTGCCTGAATGTCTAGATAGCAGTCAGATTCTTATAAAGATTATTTAATAGCTTCTCTATGTGCATATCATGAGGGGAGCTGGCAAAACTGTAATCTTGCTGTGTTAGTTTTTATGCTTGCTCATGGCCAGCATGCAAGTGTGTCATCTTGCCTATAATTTTTTTTCTTGTGACGAAGCCTCACTGCTGTTGGGTCTTCTGGTCTGGTGATGTGGTTGTGTTAGTGTTTCCTTGCCTTCAGCATAAAGTGGGGTCTATGATGTAAACTTCAAATATTGTAAATGGTTTGAGGGGCACCTATTTTTTGGTATGTTGTTTGAGTTGTTCTGCCATAAGCTTAGCATTTTTGTTGCCCTGCTTTACCTCTTTAAAGCTGGCCTCATGCTTCAGTTTTCAACCAAAGTGACACAGGCTTGCTGCTCATTAAAGATGAATTGATATAGCTACTTGGAAGGAAACAATCTGGGTTTCATTTGTAAAGAGTACTTTAAAAGTGTGAGCTGGAAAAGCCCAGTAGAAATTTCTACAGCTGGATCCATTCCTGGTGGAATTTCACAGATTTCCATAATGCTTTGCCATTGAGTAACTGGACTTCCAGCTGTGATGTATCTATCATAGTGACACACATTTTGTCTGTGCAAACTAAGTGTACAGGTACTGGGAAGGAAGATTAATTAAAGTTCAAGAGCAGCAGGCAAGACCTTGAAAATCTATCATTCATTTATTCTGAGGAACTGGTTGGATTCAAAACACTGTGTCTCTTAGGGCATAACTAGTAAGATCAGCAAACCAACAAAGTTTAGGATTTTTTGGCAGTACTTCTTTTGCAGGAATGATGACTAACACTTGGTATTATTGCTTATTGCTGGTTTGATAGAACCAGCAACAGAGATCCCTCAACCCTCATTAGAGTTTATGATGCTCAGCACTAGGCAGACCTGAATCCTAGGGCTGTGTGTATTAACAGGAAAAGAAAAAGGGTTGAAAATACAAAAACAAAGCCACAGTAAGCTGGCTGCATTGTATCTTCATATTCTTTTCAATTACTTTTTTATTACTGACTATGTAGTTTAATGTATCAGGATTTTGTATTTTGAAATGCATTCCAGAAAACACGTGGAGGTTGAAGCCTGGCTGAGTGATTGTTGCTGTTGGAACCTTACCTTAGACTTGTTCAAACATTTTATTATTTCTAAAGGCGCTACCTTAGCTTTTCAATTCAGGACCTGAGAGATGCAGAGAAAGAACTAAAATATTAAAAATACCTACTTAGACACAAATGAGTTCAGACAATATATTGTTCAAATATTGCAACTGAGCATGGAGGTCAACAGAGGTGGTGCAAGGGTAGAAAAAGAGAGCAGCACCAAATGGGAAGGATGGGAGCAGAGTGTCAGAAGTCATGGAAGCAAAGAGGCAGATACTTCCTATCCATACTGTTTGCTGGCCCTGATCAGGGCCTCCTTGCCTGGACGCTGAAACCATTCTCTCTTGTAAAGTATGGTGAGCTGCACTGCTATTACTGGCTTCCTCACTGGTTCTGGTGCAGAAGAAATGCTCCAGCACATGGACAGAGCAGCTGTGGCTCATGTCTGTCCTGCTTCTAGCCCAGACCCTCTGCCTATTGCCAGAGTTGTGACTGCTGTTCTCAGTGCAAGTCTCTTCTTGTTATAATGGACACCAGACCACGCTTGTGTCACACCTGCCTGCACCACACCTGGGTGAGTGACTCAAGTAGGCAAGGGCCCACAGCATGCTCTCTGTTTCTGTGGCTTGTCCTGCTTCACACCACTGTGGTGGTACCTCACCATATGGGCTGCCTATGGCTTTGCACACTAAGGAGAGGCTAACAGCATCATAGTGATTAGGATGCAGTGCTTGGTCATGAGCTCCTGCAGGCAATTCTGTCCCCAGCTGCACCTTCACTGCACCTACCTCCAGTTCAGGGTCAGGCTCTGCCCCTATCCCAGATGGTTGCTGTCCTGGCCAAAACCTGTGTCACTACATGTCTGTCCTAATGCATGTTCCACCAGGCACACGTGCAGTGATGTTGTTTCCCTCAGAGAAGCAGTTGGCAGGATCATGGCTTGTGATGCATCTGTGACATCTGCCAGCTTGGCTAGCGTGAGGCTCCCTCTTCAGAGGATGTGGAGTCAGATGAGAGGATCACAGAATCTGAGAGGTTGGAAGGGACCTTGAAAGATCATCTAGTCCAACCCCCCTGCCAGAGCAGGATCACCTAGAGCACATCACACAGGAACACATCCAGGTGGGTTTTGAATGTCTCCAGAGAAGGAGACTCCACAACCTCTCTGAGCAGCCTGTTCCAGTGCTCTGTCACTCTCACAGTAAAGAAGCTTTTCCTGATGTTTACGTGGAACCTCCTGTGCTCCAGTTTGCATCCATTGCCCCTTGTCCTATCACTGGACATCACTGAAAAAAGCCTGGCTCTGTTCTCTTGACACTCGCCCTTAACGTATTTGTAAACATTGATGAGGTCACCCCTCAGTCTCCTCTTCTCCAAGCTAAAGAGACCCAGCTCCCTCAGCCTTTCCTCATAAGGGAGATGTTCCACTCCCTTAATCATCTTTGTGGCTCTGTGCTGGACTCTTTCAAGCAGTTCCCTGTCCTTCCTGAACTGTGGGGCCCAGAACTGGACACAATATTCTGGATGTGGCCTCACCAAGGCAGAATAGAGGGGGAGGAGAACTTCCCTTGACCTACTAACCACACCCTTTCTAATGCACCCCAGGATGCCACTGGCCTTCTTGGCCACAAGGGCACATTGCTGGCTCATGGTCATCCTCCTGTCCACCTTGTCCCCAGGTCCCTTTCTCCTACACTGCTCTCCAGCAGGTCAGCCCCCAACCTGTACTGGTACATGGGGTTGTTCTTCCCCAGATGCAAGACTCTACACTTGCCCTTGTTAAATTTCATAAAGTTTCTCCCCACCCAACTCTCCAGCCTGTCTAGGTCTCATTGAGTGGCAGCACAGCCTTCTGGTGTATCATCCACTCCTCCCAGTTTAGTGTCATCAGCAAACTTGCTGAGGGCACACTCTCTTCCTTCATCCAGGTCATTGATGAAAATATTGAACATTGACAGGAATAAGAATACAAGGCACAAATCGAGAGGATGTGACATAGCAGTTTTATTTGTGTAGGCCATGAACTGAAGATTGGCTTTTCCACAGGTTGTGGCAGCTTCTTCTGCCCATTTGATATTCTTTCCCAGGCTCTGATTTTTTTTCTAATGGAAATCAACATGAGATTTGGCATTGCTGTTTACAGGGCAAGAGGAAATACATTCTGCTCTTTAATATGTCTTGATCTTCTGAGCCAGACCTTACCTGTTTCTTAGTGATGTTTGTTTTTTCCTACTGTGAAGAAGCAAATATCTCCTGACAGGAATGTATAAGCATGAGCACTGTTTTTCTGACCTTAGAGATTTTGGTGAGAGATGAAGCTGGCCAACAGCTGGGGCACTGCCACAGCTTTCAACAGTGAGGCCACAGACTTTTGACAAAGCATGCAGGAGGATTAAATGCATGATGTGGGCATTCTTGTGATTACGTTAACATAATGAAGCTTAAAGTCTTCACTCGTAGAAGCAGATAAAAGGCAAGGGTAACTAATGAATGGTACCTCAGGAGCCTTCTTCCCAGTGTTTGAATACAAAGAAAGACTGAATGCAAGTCAGGGCTCATTTTGGGACTAAATACTTTTTACAAGCTGTTTGGTGGACTACAAAATCCCTTCAATTTCAATATGTTTTGTCCTTTGACAGGAGGGCCTCATTGTCGTTACCTGGGATATCATCACTTATGATTAAAGAGTAGTAAAGGGCAATGCAATTTTCAGCTGCCTTTTGTATCTGCAATGAAGGTTAAGTAACTGTTCAGTGATGGTTGGGTAATTCTTCAGTAATAATTATATGAGTAAACATTATTTATATCCCACAAGTAAGCATTGCAAGAGTGGAAGAAATTCTGTCTTTACATGTGTGTACATGAAGGTATGAGAGGACAAAGTAGACTATCTTGGCATAATCTGAAATCCCACTGGCTTCTGACATGTGGGGTAAGTTCACTGATCTTCTGTAGAGTATATTAGATGAATTTGGTCTGTGAGGGTGGAATCCAGTCCTGATTAAAGTCTCTGGGAAGTCTGCCAAGGATTCCAACAGAACCAAGATTTCAACTCTAGTCTGTATATGAATAATATTTCAGTATCTTCTGATCTTTGGGGACAACATATTTGAAATACTTTAGAGGACACTTGAAGGGGAGAGTCAAGGGTCAGTCCTTCTAACATGAGAACCAATGGCTGTGCCAGCAGCTTTCAGCTATGTCTTTTTTCTTCCTTTGTCTGCTAATGGGAAATGATAGACAAATGTCACTGAGATTAGGGGTGGGACCAGTATATGCAAATCCGAATGTGAAGAGAGAGCTCTACTTGGCCCCTATGTCAGTGTGCTGTAGGAGAAAGATGAGAAAGGAAGTGGGAGGGGTGGATATGGCATTCCACTCAGCCTGCACAAGGGAATAAAGACAAATGGGGACTTTCCATTGCAACTGACTGGCTCTAAGATGGTCCTGGTGCTGCATGCTTAGAAGTGTATTGCAGTGTTAGCAGCAGCATTCTAGATGTTTGCTAACACCACTGGAACGGTGCAACTCTGTAACGCTCCTTCTCCAGCGCTGCATTAGATCATGGATATGAGAGGTGGTCCTGAGCAGAAATTTCAAGCCATGTATCATTTAGTTGCAGACCCAAGAAGTGAACTCTGTGACAGGGTCAATGTCCTATAAAAAGCTCCATGTCAATGCTTTCATGTGGTTCACCCTGCAAGCAGCAGGAGCTGACAAAGGGCCTGGCACCTGCAAGGGCATGTGGGTGAAACCTGTTCAGCACTTACTTGAATCAAGGGTTCGGACCATGGCCTGGTCCTGTGTGCCATCAATAGTTTGTACAGCACCAGCTGGGAATCTGTTCTCTATATTTACTACACCGTTTTGCTCAGTATGCCACAGAGATGTTAACTAATATTTTAATCAGGTTTAAAACGAACCCATCAATGTGCATAAGCTGTTTTTACTCCTGTAAAAAGATGAGATGGAACATGTACGTAATGCTACAAGCAGAGATTATAACAGAAGGGGTTTTTTACTTCCTTATCAAAAGTTTGTTATTTTCTGCCTCCTTTTCATAGAGTCAGTGGTTGGGACATACACATGTAGATGGAAGTGAAATGTTCTGACAACAGAAATTGGGAATATGAGAAACCTTAAAAGTTTGATTTTCTGATGTTAAGGATGAATGGCACTTCTTCGTTTTGCTATTGAAATTTCCTTGCGAGTCCTAAAAAGCATGGTCAGATCAAATAAGGCACAGGCTAGATTGGAATAAAACTGTGTGTTCACATGACCTAATATGTCTATTTTGCTTTGGGTCCCATATGAACTGCTCTGGGAAGGTAAAAAAGCTTCTTGATATAAGTATGTATGTGTGAGTGTGTGTGTATATATATATACACACACAAGAGTTTATTATCTGCAGTCAACATGAATACTTGGCCAGTTTTACAGTAACAATTGCAGATGTGGCTTTTACATTAAAGGAACATTAAAAATGAATTTACAGAGGAAAGAAGAGCCTCTTTAAATGTAAGCTTTACTCTTGGTAATACAGGCTTGCCAGAGTTATCCAACATCTCAGATTAAAGAAAACGTGAATGAGGTATGACAAAGGATAAATCAATCCACTGAACTTCCACCTTTTGACTTCAATGCAGTTGTGTGCCTGTTTCTGAAATATCAGAGACACTGAATGCTTTTACTGCAGAATGAAAAGGGGAGCAGGGAAAATAATGTAAAAAGAATTTCTGACAGATTTTCATAGAGAACAGATTAATTTGTTTTGAATGAAGATAGATTAAGGAACTCTAATTTTCCCAAATATTGGAATAGAATGCTTGTCATACCTGCATTTCATGAGTGCCAGATTAAACAAGTCACATGTCTAAGTGTGTTGCTAATGAGTCTAACATGTCTGAAGAGTGTTGCTTGCTCAGTTGCTCTCAGCTGCAAAAGGGGCAATGAAGAGATTCTGTTTTCAGTTTTAAGGTGGAGGAGGTAGGAATAATGGGAATGGTAGTCCTATGAATACAGTGGATGTCACGGTATGTAGCCAGCTGAAGCAAATATTCTTCATGCTTCTCACTGACCAGTCCTTTACTGGCATTTGAGAGGTCCACATCAGGGCTTTGGAACAACTGAAGACAGATAGGAATATGGGATATTTGGATTAAAGCGGTGCAACTCACAAAGCTGCTTGCAGTTACACATTATGTCAAGCTTTAATGAGACACTTGATCCTTTTTTTGTGGGAATATTGAAAAAGAAAAAAAAAAAAAAAGAGGGCAGTGACAGAATAAATAGGTCTTGTGTTATCACCTAATCCTGCAGTAAGGACAAGTCAGAAGTCAGAGATCCAGCTGAATGCATGTATAAAACGTTTGTGTAATTGAACTTGGAAGCCTTCCATTTAGGGAAAGGTTCAGAAAGAAATCCTCTTTATCACTGTTGTTCAGCCCTTGTCTGCAGCAGAGGTTTCTATTTGTAGTATATTGTAGTGGTTGGCACTGACCTCTGGGCCTGGTTGTGCTTTAGCCTTCTGCAAATGCATAGTGAGACAAATTTGCAGTTGGTGGAGATAACATAAGGAGGCACGAAATTGACTAAGGCTCAGTTCCTAAGGCCATCATGTAAATTAGATGTAGAACCAAGCAGTAGTATCTGCAGTTGCTGGGTTCACCCTGAATGTTAGGCACTGGACAGTGATATCTCATTGGCCTCCTTGTTCTGCACTTTGTCACTTGAGTTCTCCTGGAAAGCCTGAAGCTATTTCTCTGCACTGTTCCTGTCTCCCCCTGCTCAGGTTAAAGTTGTGAGGAAAGAAGGGAGGGAGGGGCTAGGAACTGGTCATGGTTTCTTTCTTCCATGAAGAAACCTGTTATTGTCTTTTTTACTAGTCTAGCCCTTTTCTGTTCTTCCTGTGGGTTCTAAAATTTCTACCAGCTCGCACAGAACTGGAGTCTCACAACAGTGCAGGATGAGTCTGTGCTGGTACCCTACCTCAGTCACCAGCACGAGACGCTTGTTGGGCTAAGGAAGGAAGGGGAGGTACCTGGTGCAGAGTGCATGCAGATGTCTTCAGCTAGATAAGAAAGGAAATTCAGCAGAAAATCTCTCCTGTTATAAAGAAACCAAATTCCTTTTCTCCTCTTCAAGTGAATGATGCTATGTTCTGCCTGGATTCCTTAAAGAACAATAGCCCAAACTGCTGAGAGGGCATCTCGCAAGAGCTCTTTTCCATGCTGTCTTGCATGGGCAGTCATCCCAGCTTGCAGTCTGCCTGGTAGTTGGCTGAGTGAAGCTTGACCTGGGCATTCACAACACCAGAGCAGCGAGCGATCCCATGTTAAGGAAACAGGCATGACTTTCAGGATCTCTGAGCTTGAAGGTCACCAAGAGGAAATGTGCAATTGTTTAATTGTACTGGGAGGGAAGCAAGATGGCACGTGCTTGCAAAGTGGTGTGACCTGACGTGGCCGGCATAGGGCCTGGTGCAATACACAGAGGTGCTATGTTAGGGAATATGCTCTAGCTTCAAGTTTCTTGGCTTAACCAGGTTGAAGCTGGCTCACAGGCCTAGCAAAAACATCACAGACTAGGAGCTCATTCAGTGTGGTGAAAAGGTTGACTGGCAGGTCTTGAAAGGACATTTCTGTTACAAAGACCTGAGTAGCAGTTTGTATTTTCTCTTGGTTGTTACCAAGCTCATCTGTTTTTAAGATTCCCTAGGTGCTGAGTTGTCTCTGAAATCAGTGCTGGGAATAGGACAAGGACAGTCTGAGCCAGAGCAGAAGGTTATTTTGCTCTCCATACTGGAATTATACAGATATGTGATTGTGTCTGTATTTCTACCTAACCAATTTATGGTTTGCTTTCAAAGAGCATAGTCCCATTAATCACTACTAAAATATTTTGTCATGTATTTACTATTACTGTGCTTTCCTTTGATTTTCCACTTTGATGAGAGTGGAAAGAAGACAAAATTTTAGTCTCTCTTGGGATGAGACATAAAGGGGAGTGGGATTTGCATGCATTTGTTTTGTATCAGGACAGATTAAATGCGGATGTCCTTGAAGGAAGAACTTTTTATCAACACAATGAAAGACACAAGAAATTTTAGCAATAAACCCTGGTAACTTGAAGATCAACAACACCGTGAAGTGCAGAGATTAAAAGGAGAGAGAGATTGGTACTGTGTTTGAAATTAAGAATGCTTTTGCAGGGAGATGGTGTTTGCAGGGCACATACTTTGCTATCATTGTCATTCAAGTAATGCAGCCTATAACACTGTAAGTTATATAAGTCTATAACACTAGTAAGTGTTATAGATAGGTTACTTTGCTCATGTCTTCTCTTAGTCTTCCTTAGATTGTCCTCAGAAAGACTACCAGGTTCATCAGACAGCCTGTGATCTAAAGGTTCAGTTTCAGAATCAAGAGATTGGGACCCTGAGAAGATCCCTGTGTGTGAGGCTGTGGAAAATGTGAGGTCCTGAGCAAGAATTATCTCCAGTAATTTCTGAGAAGTATTTAAAAAAACCAAAAACAAGGTCAAAGATCTTTGTAATATTCTCTGTCTTTCGTCTGGTGGTGGAAAACTCCCGAGAGTTCACTTGAGATTCTTTCAGTATTATTTCAGTTGTGTAAAAGTCAAAAAGATGCTGAGAGTCTTGTTTTGAGGCAGAGGGAACAAAAAGTTAATTTTTGTGGTATACCCTTTCACATTGTAAGAACAGCCCATATTCCAGTAATTTACATATGTGTATGGATACCAGGGGAACGCAACTGGTCAAACAGTTTCAGACATCTAATTCTTTTTGTTAAAAAAAAAATTATACATATAAAAATATATTTCTGCTTCTTTAAAATTTATCAATGACTTCTGGTTGAATTACAGACTTGGAAATAATTTGGAGAAAAATGGAAGGAAAAAGGAAAAAAAAAGAGGATGTAATCAAAGAGTAAAAAAAATTAAATTTCTTTGCACACCTGGGAAGGTCACACAGAGAGACATTTTCACATTTGACTCTGAAAGCAGGGCCTGGAGTGGAGCTGGGTGGAATGTTACATTTTAGTCCAGGACATTTTCACTCATGAACAATTATCATTTTAAAATAAGGAGCATCAAAATATGCATGCTCCCAAAAATGGTTTGTAGAAAATACTTCAAATAATTGGTACCTTCATCTATAAGCAAAGCAATTCTTGAATCACTCTGAGAAACTCTGATTTTATACTTTCTTTTTGTGCAAATAGGAAATATTTTTAGAAAGATTGATGAAATTATTGTCTTCTAGTCATCAAGGGCTGAAAAATAACAATTTTGGGGAAGATAGTGAACAGCACTGAATAGCTAACTTCATCTAGTGGACCTTCTAGCTGATGACTTATTTTCTTGCACTGATATGGCTTTGCTAACTAAATGTTGTACTGTTGGCCTGACCTCCATTTCCTAAGTGCCTTCCTTGTTCTTGGGAAAGGGATTTGACTTGCAAGTCATCTGAATGTTGTGAAGTAGCTGGACCTCAGTTCTTTGAGAGGAGACCCTGTACTCTAATAAACCCTAGATATCCTCCCTAGACACCCATCCATCTGATTTTCATTGAACAACAGAAAATCACCCAGTAGACGGAGAAAGGTTTGGGGTGTTGTTTTTTTGGTGTGGGTGTTTTGTTGTTGTTGTTGTTATGGCCTTTTTTTTGTTTGTTTTTGTTTTGTTTTGTTGTTTTTTCTTTTTTTCAGTAGGGAACTTCTTCCAACTGCTGTGCAATCTCCCCTACACTCCTGGGAAGGAAAAAGGGGAGGAAGAACAGAAATAGTTCTGGGTTGTTATTATCCTCCTCAGCTTTCCTTGTGGGGAAGAGTGCTTGAGCTTTTGGAGATGAGAGATGATGTTGAGGACCATGCAGAAAGGCAACATGTGGGGGTATTGGCTGGGACATTTGGAGAAGGGATGAGGGAAATTTTGGGTGGACAGAGTCTGGAGCTTGGGGCAGAGAAGAGAGGAGAGGTGGAGAGAGGGATGTACCTGGCTGGGTAAGAAGTGATGAAGATGCAAATAAATTAGATGTCAAAGCATGTCTGCTTTCAGGAGGCGGTGGGAAAAAAAAACAAACTTTAGGATTCTCAGTTTTGAACACAAGGTGTCAGCTTAACAGTCAGCTCTTTCTATTGTAAATCCTTGTTGGTGACTCCACTCCACAGACTAAATGGTGCTGCCTGATGCACTCTCAGTTCCTGTGGACACATCTGCCCTCTGTGCACAGAAACTCAGCACACTGCTTCAGACTTGCTCTCTGTAGTGTATACCGTTCCTCCTTTGATCCTTGTCTCCCAGCCAGGGGGAAGCACATCACTCTTCCAACTCACAGGCCCCCTAGCAAAGGAACTGGGGCAGGATTTAGCTGCACACATAGGCTGAGATGAAAACATTCCTTGGGAGAGAATGGCAGATTTGCTGTTCTGTGATCTTGAAGGGGTACATTGTGGTAAGAGTAAACAAACACAAAAATTGAAAAAAATTGTCTTGTTATGACTTGCTTTTTATACATATAGTCTAATTGTGCATTAAAAACAAAATTAAAAAGACAACACCAATTGTGAAGTCACTGTCAGATTTGCAAAATTAACATTCCTTTTGAAACTTCACAAAACAACCCCAGCCAGCCAAACACGGAGAAAATCACAACAACAGCAAAAGTTAAAATACCCTAATCCAGGAACAAATCAGAAAGAAAAACAGCCCCAGGAAAAGTAAACTAATAAAATAACCTTCACAAAACCCCTGCCCTCAGCAGTGTTTTAATCCAAAAAGGGGGCAGAAAAAGCCACAGATTCCCTTAAGTCATGAGAGGCTTTGCAATTGCCAGTGATTTTATGGAGAGGGTGCTTGGACGCTGCACTGGCGGGCAGGAATATAAAGCTGCCAAGACAGATCTACATCTGCAAACAGAGCACTTCAAATAATTTACAAACGCACCTTGGCTTTGTCTCCTTTTAAATTGGGAACAGTTCATAAGCCACCTTTGTATTTTAGTCTGCATCTGCACGCTGGCTTTCTCTGTGGCGAAAATGGCTGGTCTTGTACTAACAGGCTGGAAAACGTTTTGGGGGGGGGATGTAGAGGAGGGGGGGTGGAAATCCTCTGAGTGCAGCGCCTAGGCTAGGATTGCAGAGGAAGCTGAGGCCTCCAGCCCTGCACAGGAAGCAATCTTAGAGCAGGCCTTAAATGCCAGATTCCAGGCAGAGTTTAACTAACCACTGACAGCTCTGTAAACAAAGCAGGGACAAAAAGAGAACAGCTTTCCCTTTTCTGGTAGTCATTTTTGGTTTGGGGGCTGCAGGGGAATTCTGTAATACTCGGCTTGATGGGATATAAACCAAGGCTGGAAAGGCTTTGTATATGAAGAACTGTAAAGGGGAGAATATTTCATGGACTAAATCATAAAGAAGAAGGTAGGGAAGAGGGAAAACGCGTGGATTAAACTACCAAAAAAAAAAAAAATTGCTACTTTTGGTTCTTTGAGCAGGATTTATAAACATCTTGGTTCCTTCTGGGTGGTATTTAAAAGCTGCTGCTTATTTTCCTTTTCTCTCTTCCTCCTCCCCACTCCTTTTCTCTTTTCTTTTTCTTTCTTTTCTTATTTTCTCATCTCTTCTTTTCCCTTTTCTTGAAAGGGGGGTGGGGGCAGAAAGATGGGGACTAACTTCTGCAAAACTTTTAATTATCTCTGCAACTAAAGAAAATAGGAATTCTGTTGTGCAGCATTTTTTACTGCTTCCAGTAAAATAAATTGGAAGCCTAAAGTTAAAACCCTGTGGAATTGTTGCTATTGTTTGTAGAAAAAGACCTGTGACATTACAAATAGCTAGTCTGTGGCTAGCAGATGTATACAGTACTTACTTAAAGCATGTTGATTTAATTTTAACTAGGAAACTAAACGCAGGCATGGGCTATGTTTATCCTACAAGGCATTTCATTAATCTTGTTTATCTCAACAACACTGAGGAAGTTAATTTTTTTGATGGAAAAAGAAAATAGTTACAGCAAAGTTAAGAAAGCAAAACAAAAGTAAATGGACTCAGTGAAACCATCCATTGTATTTTCTCTCTCATCTAAGTGGTCATCTCCCCTTATAGATTTGGATCTTTCCAGAGCTCTGAACGCTTGAACACCCACCATGGATGACTTTGAACGCCGCAGAGAGCTCAGGAGGCAAAAGCGTGAGGAAATGCGCCTTGAGGCAGAGAGGTGAGGTACTATGTATGGAAAATGGTGCCGGTGGCTTGTCTTTGATTAGCAGCAGTGGCTTTGAGGATCTGTGTCTTAAATTCCAAAGTATGCTATAGGTAACCAGAGAGTCCCTGCTAATGATATATGCTGTATAATGGCTTCAGTTATTGTGGAAGAGCCCGGAAGTCAGGCGTGTCTTGTGCCTAATTCCCTTAGGCTGTTGGAAATGTTCTGGGTTCTAGTTACTTTGTTATATGAAAAAATGTAAGCAGTGTAGGTAGACTATGGCCAGGTGAAATTATTGTTTGGAAAACTCATGCTGAGATACCATGTGAGTGAGTGCTGTACAGAAAGGATTTTCTTGTTTTCTGAGACATAGAGCTAAAATTACAAGCTAGAAATGGAAAGCTGAGCTACCCTTGGTCTATGTAGCATACCATTTTTGTGATTTGTCTGCCATTACTCTGCAGTTGCTATTGTATTTCTAGTGCCTGTCATTTTTTATTAATTTATAAACACTTTCTTTGAGCAACAAGGGCAGCATTTGCTATCAGTTATTACAGATTTGCTTTGGTGCAAATGAGAACAGAACTTGACATGGGTATGATGATGTCAGCTTATGAAAGGAGCAGCATGGAAATACTAGCAATGACATTTCATTAATTAACTCCATTTTACACCTGTGCAGTTACATTTACTTTAATGGCATTTCCAGTGATTTACACTTAAGTAAACAGCGAGAAAGTAAAAATTCATTATTTTTTGTAATGTTGTCTTTGATATAAAGATTTTATTTCATTTTTTAACACTGCTGTGATTAAAAAAAAAAAAAAAAGGAAATTAGGTTCAAGCCCTTTTTGTTCTCATTTTGCATTTAATTTTGAATATGGACTTAAATTTTGTTTCTGTTCTATTCCAAGTGCTGACAAAACCATGGTAGTTTGTTTCTGAACACTGTAGGAGAAAATACATTTTCAGAGCAATTTTAAATGGAAGTCAGTAGAATGCAATAACAAATTTATTTTGTATGCCTACTTTGAGATTTTTAATAAGGCACTGGTAATGTAGCAGGGCTCTCTGATGGACTTCGATGGTATCTGGGGGATAAATCCCAGGTAGATGAGATGCAATGGCCACCTTTCTTTTCCAAGGAGGTGTTGCTGTGTGGAACTGGGTATGTGAGCCCTTGTCAGGCTGTAAGCTGAACCTGTGAGCTCTGGAAAGGAGCAGCAGACTTGCCTGAAGAGAAATAAATTCACACAAAGCATGGTGACCAAAGGCAGCCATCACCTGGTTGGTGATCTCCCAAAAAGGTAGAGAAGCAAATGTACCATGACACTAAGCTTCTTTTTGTGTCCCAGAAGGTTTGCTCCCAGGCCTGGGTCAGTATGTTTTTGGTGGGTAATGCAGGAGGGATTGCAGAGCCTGTGCCAGTGCACGGTGTAGCACATGGTATTCATGTACTTCTAGTGTACTTGTTTTAAGAAAACCTTTTAAGGAAAGGCTGAGACTTCAGGGTTTGCTGCTAGTAGAAGCTCTGGGTGGCTTGTGGAGGATGATGGGGGATGTAGTCCAAGAAGTGTTTTGTTCTACAGCAAAATGTCACTTGAACATCTCTGTGAATGTATCCAAGCTCTTTGGTGAGTGTGCAAAGGTTGTAGAGTGGTCTGGGCATAAGAGGGTTGGTGATAAAGCACTCTGCCCTCTCTGCCATGGAAGCTGAAATCTGGGACCTTAGGTACATCCATAAGTCACTGTGTGGTCTGCAATTTTATGTGTGGGCCCAACTCCAGTCCCTGATCATGCATGGGGAACTGGAGCCCTGGAGAGGCAAAAGCTGAAGCCAGCAGCTCACTGGGGTCCCTTGAAGGAGCCATTCCCAGGAAGCCCTGGAGGCCCATGGAGATACCTGCCCCTGTATAATAGGGAAGCCAAGCAGCTGGGTCTGAGGGTGGCTACTGCTGGCATGAGGAACAGCTCTCTCCCTACCCACCTGCCCCTACCTGCTTTTGGGAAGTGTTTTTGGCGTGTCTGTGGTGGCTCTGCAGGGATTTTATGTGGTAACTTTTGTGCAGGAGGAGAGCTTGATGGCAGCCTGAATGAAGGAGAAGGGCTAGGACCCATGTCCCTGATTTATGCTGAGTCCCTGCAGAAGTGCTCTATGCCCTTTCCCACACACTTGAAGGCTTTTAGCAATAAATTGGTGTAGGCCAAATCTTGCTGTACTCCCTCCATTGCTGCCAACTGGAAGCATTCAAGTATCATGAGTCAGACCCCTTAAAAGTCACAAGACTGCTTTAAAAATCTTGAGATCTTAAAAATAATTTAGTCTGGCCATTTCATTTTTGGTTTGCCTTAACAATAACAGAGCCCAATTCTCAAGGTCATGCTGAATTTGGGAGCAGAGACCTCCTAAGCCTGCCCCAGCAGGTCAACACCAGGGAAGAGCTGAGCATCTGTCCCCATTGTATTGCACTGTTCACATCGAGATGAGGGCAGCAACTTTTGGGCAATTATTAACAAACAAATATGTCATGCTGGATTTGTTTTGGTGAATTCAGATTTTTAGCAATCTAGGGATCTTCTTCACCTTAAAAAATGCAGCTACATTGTGTTTTTGTCCATGTCTTAAGCCAAAGCAACCTGCTTGCTAGACCTTCCTCTATCTGAACGCTTTGAAATGTTTTACCAAGTGAATCTTGTGGCCTAGAGAGAGGCACAGAGGCTGAAGGTGCTCCATTAGCTCTGAGCACTGGTACCTGCTGCTTGGGCATAGGACATTTACCTTCACCCTCCCATCAGTGGGTGTAGCCTTGCTGTGATGAAGCCACCACTTTTTGGAAGCATTTCCTCTGAGAGATGGACAGACATGATTACGTGTAGACTATAACATGTTTTCTAGGCTTCCCAGACACTGTTTAGGCTTCTCTGAGTTCAACAGTAAACCCAGAAATGCAAGCAGCCATATCAGACAGCAGTATTTGTAACTCAGCCAACTGCAGTGATGCATTTTGTCATTTCCTGGGATAAAGACACATGGAAAGCCTGTCTTCCCAGCCTGACGCCTGTGCCCAAGAGAGATCGAGGGCTGAAGGTGCCTTGTAGCAGTATGAAACCATGCACCACATGCCCAAGAGAATGGGAGTGTCTTGATCTTATTGTGTCCTCTCCAGGGGCTCAAGGCCATGTGAGAACTGATCAAGATACATGTGCCATCAGCTTCAGAAGAGTATGTCATGCTGGAGCCACTAATTTTTAGCCGCTTTTTCTGGAGAAGAGGAGGCTCCAGGGAAACCTTGTAGTGGCCTTCCAATACCTGAACGGAGCTTGCTGGAAAGCTGAAGAGGGACTTTTTACAAGGGTTTGTAGTGATAGGACAAGGCATAATGGTTTTAAACTGGAAGAGGAAAGATTTATATTAGACATTAGGAAGAAATTTGTTAGTGCGAGTGTGGTGAGACACAGGAAGACGTTGCCCAGGGAGGCTGTGGATACTTCATCCTGGAAGTGTTCAAGCCCAGATTGGATGAGGCTCTGAGGAACCAGGTCTAGTAGGAGGTGTCCCTGCCCATTCAGAGTGCCTGGAAATAGATGATCTTTAAGGTCCCTTCCA
The DNA here is from genome assembly GCF_020740795.1 of Apus apus. NCBI lineage: Eukaryota > Metazoa > Chordata > Aves > Apodiformes > Apodidae > Apus > Apus apus. The sequence goes on along the minus strand of NC_067282.1, from coordinate 140,086,617 downwards.
ACCCAAACCACTCTATGATATGATTCTGTGATTCTAATCTTTGGAGAGCTTAGTGCAAGTTTAATCCTTGAGGGCTGATGTCAAGCTTTGTTTTGGGTTATTTTCCATTAGAAAGCTTTTGGAAATGATGCTTTGTTAGTGCTGTGTAGCCCTGGCATTCTGGGTCGATATGCTTAAGTTTGATCCTGAGGAGAGGCTGGCTTTGTCTTCTACAGACCACCCCTGGCATATGCTTTGGCTAGCAGCTCATGCTGTGGCAGTGCAGATTTAGATTGCAACCACCTCAGAAAACTAGTGGGGGTTTTGGCATTTTAACCTCTTGTCATTTCATGGTATCCCACATGTCGTGGATTCTGCACACAATCTCACTGCACCCACCCAGATATTTTATCCAGCCAGAATTTTTTGACTATTTGTATTTGTCTGGGATCTCGTGAGGCTTATCTGCATGTTTGGAATAGTAGCATTGCAGGCCTTTCTAGGGGGCATGTGGCCAACAGCAGGCATATGGGGCTTTGTCCAGCTTCCTCCCAGGCTGTCAGATTTATTGTCTGCACTCAGGCTGGCAAGGTCCCAGCAGCTCTTGTACCTCCTGGGGGGAACAAGGCTTTTCAGGCATAGGCTGGAAAACCCAGGACAAAGTATGGCAGAGTTAACTGTGCCTGTCTCCTAGCACCTTGTATGTAGTTTCTACTGAGCCGGTGGGAGGTCAGGGAAAAGAGGACCCTACAAGCCATTTCCGTGATGGGATGTGCTATGTGTCTCAACTGCTCTGTGGTAAAGCCGAGGCTTTATCCTGCCCCTCAGAGGCAGGAGTCCTGTGCCTGGGATGGTGGTCATATAAAGAAACCTCTGAGGTCCCAGTCCAGAGCTGGTTGAAGTCAGTGGGAAGCTTTCCACTAATTTCAATGGGCTTTGGATTAAGCTCTACCTGAGTTATTCCAGCCACATGATTTATGAGACAGTCTTAGTGACGGCCTTGAAGGAACTGGATGAAGACTTTGCCTTCCTAGCCACAGGGCGCATACCGTGCTGGAGTGTGGGGCTGTCACAGAAATGGGTTGAGCTTAACTGACAGGAAAAGTCCCATATGTAATTGAAGCACAGGGGATTGACTTCTTTCAACATAGGAAAAAAACAAATGCCACCTGCTGCTTTGTGCCTCATCCTAGGCAGTAAAAGATGTTCTCTTGAACACAACCATCAGGTTTTGTCATTTTGGTGTTTTAACTGACACTGGAAGAATTTAGCCTGGGGCTAGGTAGCGTGTGTGTCTGGAGGGGTAGTGCTTTGTGAGTATCTTGCTGGTGCAGTTTGGTCTGCACTGCAGCTGCAGTGAAAAATGGAGGTGGAATATTTATTGAAGTGACAATAGACCTACTTCCTTCTCCATAATTGAGAGCAAACATTGGCCTCTTGAACTCTCTAAATTATAGCTCTCAGGTTGATCTATTTAGCACTTAAGCCACCATTTTACAACTGGCTGACTTGCTATTGCCCCAGCAATGTATTTTCACCTCTCCCTGATGTTGGAACACTTGTAGAAATTATGCTAGGAAGCTGATCCAGTTTGCTTCATTGCCATACCATCACTCCTACAGACTTCAGCCTTCTGAGTCCTTGTCAGACTCATGTCCATTTAGCTGAAGCTTAACTTTGGATCTGAACCACAGCTTTGCCCTACATAATTCTCTTTCCTACAGGACTGCAGGTCATTTCACTGGAAAGGAGAGGTATTGGTCATCCTGTTGTAAAAATACAGCAAAGTGGCTATGTAGCATGAAATTGTAAGTCACTAAAAAGGCTCTCTAAAACCACCATAGTACTTTGCAGGTTGTACAGGATCTCCTGACAGTGACCACAGCTGTCCTGACTAAAGGGCTCATCTTCTTGCAGGCCAATCAGATATTACTAACCATACTCTAAAAGGGTATGTGGGTAAGGCATACAGAAAAAACTGCCATTAAGCTTTATGGTTCCTGATAGCATTAGTTACTAAAGGAAGTTAGACAAAGATTCTTTTTAAAAAAAACAACATGAAACAACATCCAACAGTTCTATCCCAAACTCTCTCCAGCCTCTGATTTAAACAGGTTTATAAGGCAGTGTGGTTAATGTTAACAGATAAAGGCTGGGCACTGCTCACAGAAATAACCCAGCTTACAGCATGGGGATAGCAGCAGCCTGCAGCAGGCTGAAAAGTCTCCTTGGGTGACAACTTGCTCAATGCAACTTCAGTTAAAAGAGGACAAACACATGGTTAATCTCAAAACTTATCTTGGTACAACTGAAAAAGAGGTGAATTTTGGTCCAGAAGGTAAATATAGAACCATCAAGGCATTTAAAGTGTTTTTCGCTGTTCTAGTCCTGGTCAGGCTGCTGTAGCTCCGGTAAACATACTAAAGGGCTGATTCACCAAGTTAAGAAGGTAAAACCAGCCAGATCAGACAAGGTACTTCTTGGTAAGACTTAATGAGAAGCACATTGCTTATCTTCTGGAAGGGTAAGACAGGACACATTTGTTGCCACAAATCTTCTGAAAAGCAAGGCAAGGTCATCCTTATCAGCCACAGAACGCAGACAATTTCCATTTTCCTGTTCAGGACAGTGAGGATGAGTGAATGTTCATGTTAGACCAACACTGAATTACCACAAACAGCTTTTGAAACTGCTTCTCATTCCTGCAATGGAGCTATAGCTGGTGTATTATTGATAAATGTTAAACAGTATTGAGAATTTAGGAATGAACATAAATGGATCCTTTTAAATTATCCCATTTCTTTAAACTCTAGGACTTGCCCGTGTCTTCATCCCAAATGTTTACATTTTTTATTAAGAGTTTTCAGAGACCATTTTTTGATTCAGGTTTGTGTAAGAGAATGAAGAATATAATCTTAATACAAATTTTCAAGGAGCACATGTTTAAAAATAAGAGAAGCTGGCTGCGTATGCCTAATGTGTCGTTTCCCAGTGGTCATGATTTATTTCAGAACAGTGCTTCCAAAAACGTCTGGCCCCTTTTCTCTTGAGGGCTGTGCCCTTGTCTGGTCCAAGCCTCTTCTGCTACTAAAACAAAAGCTGCAGAGATTTTAACTCTCCATGAACTTAATATATCCTGGAGTTCCAAACACTCTGAGGGTTTCTGCTTGTCCTTCTATAAAATACCTTCTGGTAGAGCAGAGACATGACATCTTCTGCCCAGGAGTTAAATATTAAGACAACTAATAAATAAGATTAGAAGTGTGTGAGGGCTGAGAACAAATTGAAGCAAAGTGCTCCAGCTGTTACCCTGTCTTCACAGCTGCCTTGAATTCCAGAACTGACAGGACATATTTGGATTGTTGAGTGAGTAGAGCCCTCCACATTGCATTGATCGCTGTTCCTTCAGTTCTTGAGGCTCATTCTTAACCCAGACAGAAAAGCATGACCCAGTTGCTCATTAAAGCACTCCCTACTCCTGTCACTCTCAAGTGAGGCTGGATACTAAACAAATCTTTGCTATTATAGCATTTAAGATGCCCTGCAGGAAACAACCATGCATACCCACAGCTGAGGAGAACCTACCACTTAATTTTACAGCCATTTTGTGCTTTGCAGATTATGTTTTCTTTAAAGTCATGTTTTATAAAAGAAACTTTATTCTTCCAAATAGCTAGACATAAAGAATAGAAACTTCACTGATCTAACCTCACTGCAATTCCTAAACAGACAAAAAAAAAAAAAAAAATCCAGCTTCTTAGTATGCAGATATTAATCCAAGATGTATGTTTAAAATAATTCTGTAATCTCTGTACTATGTCCACTATACCAGCCAAGCTTTTAGGAGGACAGACCAAATCCAGCACCCAGACAGCTGGCAAAATGCCCCCTCTTTCACTTCTTTCAACAGACTGGCAGGTTTGCTTTGGAAGCCCCAAGGAGAGTGGGAAATTCTTGGGTGCAAAGCATTTCCTCCAAGTTTATAACCAGGCAACTCACCTACCACCAAAGACGGAAGTCTGCCCTTCTCTTTTTTTGCTGTATTTTTATTAGCTTTAACTAACCCAAAGTTCTTGATGAACTGGATCTTGTTTAAATTCCTAGCAAATATGGGCATTGAGGCACAGCCTTTGGTGCCTGCTATTGATAATTTTAGCATGCCTATTTAAAAGGGCACCATATGAGGAGTACTTGATATTTTATAATAGTTTTCAGAATTAAACTGAATCATAGGCACTGCACAAAGAAAACCATGAGGCTGGAGGAGTAATAGTTCAAGTAAATGTCCATGGCTGTCTGTTGTGTTTTATGCTGAAAAGTAACAGCTTTTTAATACGTTAGGTACAAATAAATACTATGTAGTCAAGTAAGCCAGGGTCGCTTGCACTGCTGTTGCAGCTCTGTACATCTGTCATTGTACCTTCAGAAATACATGAACCATTGCTAAATCTTATTAGATTCCTAACTCAGTCTTTCTTATAAATAAAAACAGTTGATCTCTAGTTCTTTCTAGGCAGTAAGTTTATGGCTGAGCTCTCAGCTAAGTCACTTCCCACGAGCCTGATATCCACAACTAGTGCAAGAAGCAGGGCTAATTTAGTTCATGTTATAAAGCCTTCTCAGGCCATAGAATTGTACATAGCTCATCACACAAATGTATGAGTTAGCTGAAAATTCTGCATTAACCCTTCTCTTGATTAAAAAAGGCATTATTAATAGTAATGCTCTGAAACAAATTTAATTTAAAGAAAAGCAAAATACTGTGCTGTTCCCATAACAAGAAGTTGATGGTTCCATATCCTTGTATCTTTAAAAAAATTAAAAATATTTTCAGGCAAATGCATTGTGTGTGGATATTTTCACCTGCAATAATGTATTCCATAGCCTGCGTGCGCTTCTTGCAAGTGGCTGATGGCATATGTTCTGGTGGTCCAGCCTGCCCACTGAGATGAGCCACATGGAGTCTTGATGCTTTTTCAGGCAAAGGGTCATGGAGTGCTTCTCGAACTGGTTACTTACCGCAGCTTCTGCCATGCAGGTTGTTTGCTAGTGTAGTCGTCTCTGCTCTTGCCTAAGGAATGGCGGAAGCAAAGTTAGCAGGGCTGCACTGCATCCCTGCCATAGCTCTTGCACCCTGGCCCCAGGGCCTGAGCAGCTACTTATATGGGAAGTGCATCTGGAGCTGGACTTGGGCTGGGGGGCCTGAGCCCAGCTGCCAACGTATGAACTGTCCTGCATGCATGGTGACACAACATTTTGTCTGAAGGAGGTGTTGAGTAGGGGCTGCTGTGGAAGGAGAGGGTTGGTGGTGTTTAATTTACTCTTTTGCTCTAAACAGAAGAGAGTAACTAAATGTGGCCTCTAAAACTGGAAATTTCCAGACCTGGATGGGTATGGTCTCTTAGCTATTATGTTACAATACTTTATTTTTAGTGAATAAGAACATTGTTGAACTTATTGCTTAATTGTGTCACTGTTCCTCAGGGCATTCTGGGCTCAGAATGGTAAACGTTATTAGGTGTCATAAAAACTGGAGTTATTTACCTGACTGTGAGACTCTTTAAGGAGTGACATGAAAAGTAGTCAGTGGATTTCTAGTAGCATCTGCTTCTCAGTGTGACTTTGCATTTTATTAACATCTTTATGATCATTAATGGCTGAAATCAAACCAGATAATCAGAAGATTATATTTTCATTTAAAAAGATAGGGTGATTTGTTTTTTTTTCCACGAATAATAGATAAAATTAAGTCAATTGCTAATAAGTTATACACAAGAATAAGCATAGTATGTAAACACTATCAGATTGCTGGCAGCCTGGGCAAAGTTACCCTTTCAGACCTAAGTACAAAGAGCTAGAGAGAAAAAATGTCATTTGCAAATGAAACTCCAAACTGATTTCAACTTGCAGAAGCATCTCATTTGGTCAATTAGCTACTGCATTTTTGGCTTTGTGTCTTCAAATAAAGCTTTAATTACTGAAGATAAATGTTTAAAAGCAGCTTTATTTCTCTCATCTTAACCTACTTGTTAGTTCATGCTAAACAAAAAGAATGCTCCCCACTCCTTCGAAAAGAAATCTGGTGACAGACCAGTCCCCAGGGATGCTGGCATGCAGTGTAACCAGAGGGTCAGGTTAACAGAAGTGATACAGCTACAGATTAGAAGGATCTGTAGTTGTGTCAGCCTTGCAGCTGAGTCCTTCTCTTCCTGGGGAGCAGTGAGGGTGATGGGAAGTGGAAGAGTAAGCAGGATGCTTTTCTTTTATTGGAAAGTATAAACCAGCGGGTAGTGTATTTGACAGTTAAAGGATAGCCTCATCTTGGTTGACATTAAGAAAATGTAAATAGATGATGTTTTTCTCCCCTTTATTTAAAAACCTGTTGGCTGGACTAAATAAATTTGCCTGTTAATAGTCTTTGCTGGATGGTCTGTTGAAAAAAGACCAACAAGTTTGTCATGTCGACATAGAAAATCAAGGCAAGGCTAGTTGTGACTGTCTGTTTGTTTTTTAAGGAAATATTTACAATTTTTAATTTTTTTTTTTCTTTTTCTTCCTCTGATGTTTGCTGGAAACCCCTAGGTTTCCTTTCAGGTAGCTTGTAACCCATTTTCAAAGTGAATGTTACTTAAGCCAACAACAAGAACTACTCTAACAAGAGGTTATCTTCTAGTCAGACTGTGTTCTTCTTGTGCTGAGATCATAAGAGGAGAGGTGCTGAAAATTTATACTCAAAAGCAGGGCTTCTTCAAAGGTTTTGTTAAGCTACTTTTCCATGCTAGTACTTCACACTTTCAGCAGCATGAGACAACATATTACCTACTATTTTTTAAATTTATTCACTTGTATAGGTGCTTCTCTCTTTGTGAGCCCTCTTTGTATGTTTTAAACTTGATGTATTTCTTGGTAAATTTTTACGTAATTTTAAGTCACTTTTGTGCATGTGGTGGAAAGTAACCAAGTTAACATGACTCAAATTTTTGCTTGTCAGCTGAATCTCTTGCAAGAGAGGTATCTTATTATGAAATAGTGTGGGAGGGTAATCCTATTTAAATTTGGACTGGGACATTTGCATATATTGTTGGACTTCATTATCTTAAAGGTCTTTTCCAACGTAAACAATTCTGTGATTCTATGATTTAATGTACTTGGTTTCAAGCCAGGTTTGAGGTAAACTTCTGTGTATAGACAAGGTCTTAGTGACTGTGGTGAGATGCATTGGTGCTGGACTCCTGGATGAGGAATCTCTGTTGATCTTCATTTTCCATGCAAATCCTACCTCTTCCTACAGCTGCTTTTTTTTTTCTCTTAAAATGGCTGTGTGGAGAGTTGGGTGACACAAGTCATGACAGACAGGGAAGCTCAAACACTGACCTACCTCTAGTTCCTTCATGCTACCATCAAGCATGAGATCAGGAACAGATCAGGGGAAGGCTGGTATTACATGGGTGAATCAGACCTTATGCACATCTGTCAATATCTACTGACCACATGTCTAGAAATGGAGAGCTTGGGGAGTCGCCACAAGCCGCTGTGGAGTCAGCAAATGGCTGCAGCTATTCCTAGTCCTGGCAGCTGGATTACTGCAATAGCTTGGACTATTATAGCTGGCTGTTTCCAAGGAGTGTCCTGCAAAGAGAGATATATAGAGAGAAAGATTAGAAAGAAAAACCTGAGAAACATTCCTTTTCAAAGTGAGAAAAGCACTGCAGGAGTGACTGAGAACATATACACTTGTTCACAAGACACAGCTTTTTAGCATAAGAGGGGCTCCTATGTGTATTAGCTTAATTCTCAAAAATACGTCTTTGAGGGTTGGGGGGTGTGCGTGTATGTGCTGAGCAAATTTCTGACTTCAGCAAGTAGACATTGCTTATAGGAGTAAGCTGGTTTTGTTTATAAAATTGTCATCCCCATAGTGATAAGGAGAAAATCAGATATTCCATGTATCAATCCTGGGCCATTTCTGGAAGTCATTGTTATAGACAGAGGCAAGACAGGCTCAGGGGTGAAGTTCGCCCCAGAGCAGTATTCCTCCTTATTATAAAGAATAAAACTTTTTTCCATCTGTATTTTTGAACAGAGAAAACGGAGAAGGTATACATTTTTTTTAGTGAAATGAACATTTTGGTGAAACAAAAGCTGTCATAAATTTGTTTGTGGCCTTCATGTGAATTGAAAAAAAATTCAGCAAAAACTAGCTATCAGATTTTCAGCAACATACTTACAGTCAGAAAGTCAGGGACCAGAAAAGACTGTCTCCACTCCTCCCGATTAATGCTCATCATTTTGTGAGAGGACCAGAGCATAGTGGAGACTGGAGAGGAAAGCCTTTCTGGTTCTCTGTGTACAGGTGATTTTTGTCCTTATGTCCCCTCATGAGATGACTATACTGTTACATTCATATGGGACATCATGCCATCCCTCGAGGTGAAGATCTCAACATTCATTCTGGTTTTCTGTTTTTTCTCCATGCAGAAAACTTTTATGACTGGATTGAAAGGGAACAAAAAAAAGTAAAAAATCCAAAGTGTATTTCCACTGGAACAGTGTGACTGTTGTTTCTTTAGAATTGGTTTCTTTTGCAAGCCTGCAACCGTTAAGCTGAATAGTCCTCACAGCTTTTTCAAGTTCATCTTCAGCCCATACAGAATGACAAGTTTTTTCTGGGTGCTGTTGCTCAGAACATTCCCGAGATTCTGCAGCAGCTATTTCTTCAGTGTCTTAATAAGGCAGCGCCATAACTGGGAAAGACAAGGAGATGGCTTTTCTAAACACTGGCTACACATAGATTCCTTTTATGGTCCAGCCTGCACTGTGGGGTATTCCTCTAAAGGTCAGTGACACGGATAACAAAGTGCTTCCCACTGCAGCTTACTTTTTGAGCACCGGCATCATGTGTCTGGTGCCGTATGTTCAGCCTGCTCCAAGAAGGAGGAGAAAGAATTACTTGGGCAGGGAAGTGCAAAAAGAGGAGAAAAAAGCAGTGTGTTAAGTGCTGTGTATTTTGTATTGATACTCTTGCTCACTGTGGCTGCAGTAGGTAGTTGTGAATACCATGTACAGAATGTGTTTGCTTGTGCTGGGCTGATATTTTGTAAAAAAATGCCCCATATAAACTTCTCAGTAAGACTTCAGGGTTCAGGTCATCCCACAACAATACCAAGGGCAAATTTTCATGTCATGCCCATGAATCTGGCTTTTCATTCTCCCAGCAAAATGGGATAGAGTACTAATGACCTTTTCAAACCAATGAGTTATGATGGCTGGAGGGGTTGTCTGTAATGGAATGCCACAAGATGAATTTGTTTAAGCAAGAGGTTTCATTCCCCTACCCATCCTGCCTGCCCTCCCCGCCCCTTTCTCTCTTGTACGAGCTAGTGAGTCTTTTCTCTCATTAGCTTGTGGTCATACTCTTATACTGGAGGGTTGTATAAATTCCTTCAGGGCTATTCTCTTCTCATCAAAATTTTTCATGGAGTGGATGAGTCATTTTAATATTCTAAAGAGAAAGAAAATCTTGGTCATTGATTTGAGAATACCCCCTACAAAGTAATGAAAATCTCATAATGTTTGTCAGTCCTGAGTACATGTAGAGGATATACATAAACTGAATAAAGGATATATATCTTCAAGGCAAACCAGAAATGTTTAGGCATATTCAATGGATCTGTAATCTAATTTTTAATTTACTGATTATTGTCAGATGGACTAATACACTACCTAATAAACCATTAAGACAACGAAAGACTTTCACTACGTCACTGGCTCTGACACTGTTTGAGAAAAGTGAAGTGCTTGAAGGTGTTGTTTTGGTGACTCACATCTTAAAAGTCAAACTTTCTTCATCTGTTTCCCTGTTGCTTCGCTGACTCCATCCTGATTTCACCTATCATGCTCACATCATACTTAGAATAAGATCCTGATGTACCGACTTTGATATCATTATATGTCTGGTATGCTTGTGGTTATGCTGGCTTTGGAGGGAATGTGACTTCTCAGTCTGTTGGCTTCATGGTTTTGCTGGATATAATATCTTGCTTTTAGGACATAAAGGCATAAATGCACAGAAATGGAGCAAGGATCATAAAATACACAGTTTGGTGGATGAAAGCTTTTAAACTCTTGTCAAAGCTTGCTGTTAACAGAAGAATTCTGAAACAATTATTGACTGTGTTTTAAAGCAGGATAGATCTAGAAGAAAAGAGTTGTCCCCCAGTTTAAGGACCCATTTAACAGACTGTGTCATAGCTTCATAGCTGTTCTGTGTTATGTTGCACTCTGTTTTAAGGCCTGCTTTCACTCTTTTCAGTCTGTTTTCAGTGGTTGTGCACATTTAGCAATTCCTCTGGATTTGAGGGATTGGTATAAATAAGAGGAGAGATCATCTGTCCTGTCCTCATTATACTGCTGGAAGAAATACTGGTAAGATGTGTTGGTGACTAGGAATGACTTTTCCGTCACCAAGCCATCTTCCTTTATTTATTGGTTGTTGTTCCTTCAACTTCGGCTGTACCCTGTCATTGGTTTTTAAGCCAAATTCTTTATGGAAGTCAATAGGGAGTCCTGCGCAAAGGGAAATGACATAATGTTGCCCTTTAGTCCTACCTACAGAGAAGCAGACTTGGGAAACATGCACATTTTCCTAATTACCAAGCACTGAATTTACAGCATATGTTCATTTTCTATCGACATCCGGCAGTTACGGAGCCTACAGTAAATTGGACCATTTGTACTTGAGGCAATTGTTTTTAATAAAAATATTCTGAATGTTGTCTTTATTTGGATTACATATGGTAAATGTTGAGGTCTTCACTGCTCTGAGGTAAAGACTGTGCCATTTTTATGGGCAACATTGAGTGTTCTTAGCTAAAATGTCTGCTAGTCCCACTGGAGTGCCTGATTTTGTAGGCTGCCACCTTTTACTCAAGGGTTAATTGCATTTTGATAGAGATGCGTGTCTCTGTAGTTTATAAAGCACTTTTTATATGAAAGATGCCTCTGTAGATGTAAGCTATTATCATCTGAACTGTCAGCTTTTACAGGGGATGGGTTGCAGGTTCACTTCTGTAGAACCTTGAAGTTGTTCTTTTGCAGGGCAGGATAAACAGAACTGCAGAAGGAGTTTAAAATGAAGACTTAAATTGGCTAATCTTTTTGTTTGTTGGAAGTCAGATTCTTTAAACCTTAAATACTTAATTAGATGAAGCAAGGATGTAAGCATAAAGGCAGAAAAAATAAAGAAGTTTGGCCAGAGGAGACTGCTTGAAAGGTAGCTGAAAGTGATTTGGTCTGTTTGGAATAGTAATGCCATTTCAACTATTTTCACTCCTTCCTTTAGCACTGTAGTGCCTCTCTCATAATACAAGCTGCTTTGTACATCCCCATAACCAGGCCATCTGAGATCTTGTTGATTATTTACTAAATGCATATAGCCCAGTATCATCCTTGTAATGTGGTAGTTGTTTCTTTAGCTTTGTTTATAGGGAGTGAAGAAGGACTTGATAGCACAGCCAAAAACCTATCAGAGGGGATGCATGAATAGTTTTTGCTTGCCTATTTGTTAGAACTTCTCCAAGCTGCAGCTGCAGAATTTGGAGAATGATACAGAAATCACCCAAGCCCAACATTTTCAGCACCATTGTTTTGATACAGCCCATTTCTAGAAGGAGAAGCTATGAAAAACAGCTTTGGCATTAGGCTTCAAGAATCTTCCTAGGTTTTAAGGCCTTTAGGTTGGAGGCTGGCCCACTTTTGTTGATTACATTTAATAAGAACTCAATGTAATTTTATTGCATGGAAAACTGGATGTGGAGCCTTTGTTAGAGAGGATCATTAGGATGACAACCTGATAATACTGGGCTTGCTGGATGTTGGGTGGCTGGCAGTGAGCTGGCATGAGCTGATTTGCATATCCTGTAGGGTTTTTGTGGAGCAGCTCTATTCTTAATTCTCTAGACACTTGGAGAAGCCAGTGAAGAGTAAAAGAACCTCCTTCATCCCTTTTCCACTGGATTTCGTGGGTTTTCATCTGGTATAGCTTTTGTCCAAGGGAAGACTGAAGAGTCTTACAAATGCCTGTGCAAGCTTAGGAGTCCCATCTTGAATGGTCAGTGGATAGGGCATTTTAATGTGTTGCTGAGTATCACTGTGAGAGAAGGATGTGGAAGACATCTGGAGACTTATTATAGCCAAAACTAACAAACCTGATGCTGTTTTTTTGGAAAAGCAATCAGAAAATAGGGCAGAAGCAATACCAGACCCCTTGACTAAAGCTCCTTTTCTCTCACTTGTGAACTGGATTCACCATTTGGGATGGCAGCTATGGCCATATCAGATTATTTTTTTTTTCCTTGTTTTTGTCTTCACCCCCTTTCCCACCCCTGTTGTTTTTTTGTGGGTTTTTGTTTTGTTCCCCCCCCCCCCCAACCAGAACCATGTCCCTGTTTCTTGTAAATGTGCCTTTGTCATCACGGGTTTAGGCTGTCATAACACATTTTACCTCAAGCTCCGTCTTTAATCACTTTGTGGTAGACCTGGGAATAGAAGCCATGTCTCGGCCACAGGAAAGCACTGTCCCTCTGAGGCAGAGAGCAGCTGTGAGCTTTCTTACAGAGCAGCCTGCTCTGCAGTTTGCTTGAAAGCTGAATTTTGGGCATTTCATAATCTAGAGCAAATGCAACTTCACCTTTTAATAAAGAGCAGTGTGAGTCTCTAAAGACACAAAACTGCTTGTTACCTTGTTTATGCAGAGGAAGGGAACGTGGCAGTTGAGCCTGCACATTGAGTGAACATTGTGAACAAATTACAAATTAAGAGGTTTAGAGAAAAAAAAAAAAAGCCACTTATGTAACTCAACTCCATTTGCTAGACTTCCTCCTTCCTAGCCCCACTCCCCATTATTTATCAATTAAATATGCTAGGAGTAGTAAGCCGCTTACCACAGAATGGGGAGGGGGGTGGGATAATAGTTATTATCCTGTTCCAAAAGCCATAATACTGGATACCAGAAAGAATGAGAGTCAGATGTAGATGATGCTGTTGAGTTGCCATTGGTAGAACAGAATGTACCATACTATCCAGCTCTGGTCTAAAACCATATAATGTGACTGAAATGTGGATGTCAGTCTGTAGAACTTGTGTGGTTTATAGGCTCCTCATTAAGTCACTAAACCGTGTGCAGTGGATTAAACTACCATTAAAATTCCATGTCTCAAAACAGCTTATTTCACTCTGCTAACTTTCCTATGTTTCGACAGAGAGTTGCATGCAGGTGAGGAGCGAATTATCATTCAGGCAGGCAAAGGTTCCTGTTTGTTATTCCCTCTGTGTGCAAAATTCTTATGGATTTATTCTTACAAAAATTGATGGAATGCTTATTGGTTTGTTTTTCATTAAAACCTGTATCGGTAGAAGCTTTTGGTGACAGGGAGCCAGAAAAGAGTTCTGAAAACTAGAAAGTTTATCCCAAATAGCTTTTTTACAAAATGGGGAGGATGGAAAGTTCTACATTTCCTGCAAGGTGACTATGCTCTGGTTTTCTTCAAAGGGTGAAAACTCTCTGAAGTGGTAAATTCTTCCATTAAGAAATAAATGTAGAGGCCTTGCACCCTAGTAGTGAACTGTGAACAGTGTGTCCTAAGAGGGCTGGAGGGCAGGGCAAAATGCTCTCTGTTTCTGTTGGGTAGGACAGGGGTTGATGTTATCACTGTGAAACATGCACTGTTGTAACATGACCTGCTTTGATCCTTGGCTTATCTTCTAAGCAAAAGCTAAATCATAGAATGATAGAATGTATTGTGTTGGAAGGAACCTCTAAAGGTCATCTAGTCCAATGCCCCTACAATAAACAGGGACATCTCCAACTAGAACAGATTGTTCAGAGCCCCATCAAGACTGACCTTGAATGCATCCAGGGATGGAGCCTCCACCACCTCTCTAGGCAACCTGTTCCAGTGGTCCACCACCCTAATATTAAAGAACTTTTTCCTAATGTCCAACCTAAATCTACCCTTTTCTGTCTTAAAACCATTACCCCTTTCCCTGTCATTACATGCCCTTGCAAACAGGTCTTCCCCAGCCTTCTTATAGGCCAAGTTCAGTTATTAGAAGGTCACTATAAGGTCCCCCAGAGTCTTCTCTTCTTCAGGCTAAACAACCCCAACTCCCTCAGCCTGCCTTCATAAGAGAGGTGCTCCAGCCCTCTGATAATTTTTGTTGCCCTCTTCTGGACACGCTCCAACAGGTCCACGTCCTCCTGTTGGGGGCTCCAGAGCTGGACACAGTACTCCAGGTGAGGTCTCACCAGGGAAGAGTAGAGGGGCAGATTTGCCTCTCTTGATCTGCTGGCCACACGTCTTGATGCAGTGCAGGATGTGGTTGGCCTTCTGGGCTGCAGTTGCACATTGGTGGCTCATGTCCAGCTTTTCCTTCATATCCTTTTTCCACCAGGCTGCTCTCTAAGCATGTCTTCCCCCAGCCTGTATTCATATCTCTGGTTGCCCCAGCCCAAGTGCAGGACCCTGCACTTGGTCTTGTGAAACCTCATGAGATTCACCTGGGCCCACTTCTCCACCTTGTCCAGGTCACTCTGGATGGCATCCCATCCCTCTGGCATATCGACTGCACCACTCAGCTCGGTGTCATCAGCAAACTTGCTGAGCGTGCTCTCAGTGGCACTGTCAATACCATTAATGAAGATATTAAACAACACTGGGCCCAGCACGGCCCCCTGAGGGTCACCACTTGTCACCTTTTTCCATCTGGACATTGAGCGATTGACCATTGCTGTCTGGATGCAACCATCCAGCCAGTTCTTTTCCCACTGAACAGTCCACCCATCAAACCCATATTGCTCCAACTTAGACAGAAGGATTTTTTGAGGGACCATGTCAAGGGCCTTGCAGAAGTCCAGATAGATGACATATGTAGGTCTTCCCTGGTCCACAGATCCAGTCACTCCATTGTACTTGGCAACTCCTCTTTTGCTGTTAGGTGTACCTAACTTCAAATCAGTCATGTTTCAGAACTATCTGGAGTCACAAATTAGAAACCATCACCAAAGATTGAAACTGAATGTGAACTTGTAACTAGTTTAAGCTGTTATTCTTTTCTTGAACTGCAACTCAGTCCAAATAATTACTTTAAAAAGTCTCTTTTTAATTCAAATCTTAACTTGAAGAGTCAAACCAAAGCCAAACCAAAACCGAGCTGAAAAATACACATTAGTTGAACTTTATGATCAGAATTGTACTACACAGTTCCTTAAACATATGCAGTGAAGAGAGGGGTCTGCGCTCCAAAATTCTTGCAGTCTTAATTAACACAGGGTGTGCACAGCTGATTGACAGAGAAGTAGCAGAACATACAGTCAGGCAATTACAGATAACACAAACTGTGGTCGCAACTCTGTTAATTAACTGTGGAATCATTAGCAAATGTGACCCATGCACAGTAATAGCACTGAAGGACAAGTTTTATAGGGAGATCTGAAAAGGGGTGAAGCAGGATCCCTCTCACCTGCCTTTATGCCACAAGGTGCAACAGTTTGCCTGAGACCAGATGAAAAGAAAGGCTGTAGTTCATGGGGGTAGTTAAGGGGGGCTGTTGGTAACCCTTTTGGACCCATCTAATGGGACAGATGCACTTCATCATGTTGAGATGGTGGGGGTACAGGCCCCTTCCTTCCTTCATATCTCAGGTATAACCTGCTCCCCCCCAGGCATAGTAACAGTACTTGCAATCTGTTATCATGAGGTATCTCAGCAAAGCCTCCCATGGATTTCAAAAGTATATTCACAAATTACTTTTTTTTTTTCTTCATTGTTCAAAGCTGAAGGCAACCAAAACAGTAAGAATGAATGTTGGCGAGTACTGGGAGTCATCAGCCCCCTCTTTCTTTTTGGCTCTGCATGTGATCCCAATGTGATCCTTTTCCTTCCCTTCCTCTCTGTTCCCATTCTGTTTTGAGCATCAAAACCACTGAGGACTCCCACTGCTAGGATCAAAGTCCTCCATGTGAGCCAGCTACTTCTTACTTTTACATGGTCATCTTCATCTTTCTGAGAATTTGTGGTGATTTGGTTTCAGTTTTATTCTAAATTAAACATGTTCCACATATTTCTCAGTCCCCCCACCCCCAAAGACCAACACCCCCCAAAGACCAACACTAGTGACAGGATTTAAAAGTGGAAGAGCAGACTAGGAAAAATAATTTTTTAAGGCATCTCCCATGTAATAAGTTCACGGCCAACTGCAGCATGTGACTCTGCCCCAGGTGATTTCCCAATGGCACAGGATTGTATCCATGGTGCCTGGCTTATGTGGGGACTTTGGCATGGTCCCTCCCTGGATCGTCCCAGGCAATCTCAGCTCTGGGATCTTGCTGCACAGGAGTCCCTGAGCACCCATGAAAGTGCTGGACAACTTGCATGCTCTTTATTTCAGCTCAGCACCTCGCCTTGCAGGCACTGGGGTGTTGGCCTGTATGACAATGGGTATTTGGCTTGTGATAAATGTACCAAGGGTATTTTTCTTCCCTCCCTTTAGTATTTAATACTCAATTATCAGTATCCAGGAAAACAGTGTTTAGACTTCATTGAAAACGCGTACCAATATGGGTAGCTGACGCAAGAGTGGTTTCTTTTCCATTTTAATAGTTCTTTAAACAGGTCCTGTATTCGTATACAGCTCCTTTGTTGGAATAAAAATCTTTGTTGTAGGCTACCAGACAGCTATAAATAGCTGTCGTGAGTATTTATGCTGAGGATAATCTCAGGAGAAGGTATTTTTAGCTTTGCACATTGTTTAGAATAGCAAATTCTTTTAATGCCCACATTTTCCATTCCTGGTGCCATTAGCTTTTCCCCACCCCCTCTTCTGATGTATGCCTTGCTCTTTCATTCTCCCTGTCATTTCCTTTAAGGTTCAAGGTTACAGCCAATCTGCTCTAGAGGCAGACTTGAGTTTGTTTATTTTTTTTAAGAAAAATGCTAACTTTGGCCTTTTGCGACTGTATGGGAATTCAGTTCATTTTATTTCATGGAGCTATCAGAATGTCAGTGAGATATCTCACTATGTTGTCACCGCAGATTGGGTAATGAACGAGCACTTTATTTCTCTTGCACATGGAACTAATGTGCATGTTAGAATAACAGTGGTCAATCTACTTTATATTCCCACAGAAAGTATTCCACTTTTTTGGCAAGTTTGTGAGTGTTGCTACTTGTACCAATACTCAAGTTAATGCTGGATGTAAAAAAAAATAATAGCACCATGCTGAACTATACTTGTAACTTCAACATGTGGTCCCCAGCAAAGCCCATTTCCACAAAAGTCAATAAATAAATGTAACCTACAACATAGTCAAATATTGTGTGAACTTGAGAGAAAGTGCTCTGAAGACTGCTGGCCAAATTCAAAGCAGGTATAAGCTAACACAATTCAAGTGCAGCCTATAAGAGAAGTTCACAGTTGATCCATGAATAGTTGTGCAGGCTCATCAGGCCTTTCATTATTATTTTTTTATATATATTTTTTTAATCTTAAAAGGGACTGAAGAGTGCAGAGCTTCATCATTACTGGCAATTAGGTAGATTGTAGACAGGGGAAGCCTAAGATGATCATAGTATGAAAATCTGACTAATTATTTGACAGCTAAATTTAGGTGGGATATGTCTAATCCAGAGAGTTAGATTTTAAAAAGTATTTCAATACCTTGTGACATTGTCTTAGAAATCTCTGTCAATCTCTAACAGGGCTCTGCAGAAGCAGGTCTATTTGCACTCTTGAAAATGTCACCCAAGCTCCCTGCACTACCAGTAGCCTCAGAGCATCCTTTTAGCTCTTATGTGGGGAAATGGTGGTTTTGGAGGTGAAAGATGGATGTTTCAAGTCTTGCTTTCTCTGCATAGGTGACAAGGTTATGAACTGTGGCCTGTAATCCACCTGCCTTGTTTGTAAAACAGTGCTGTTCACTTCAAGCGAATTGTGTTTGTGTTTTTGACAGTTCATGTTACTGTCAGTTTGGCTATTGTATTAATGTTTGCCACATAAATCTGTAGGCAGGTGTGTACCCTGCAGTTTTGAAATGCTGCTCTGTTTGAGGCAAGGGCTGGCAGCCACACAGCCCAGTCACTGTGCTAATGATAAGAGAGAAAAAATTTGGAGGACAAGAAAACTCCCATGAACCCTTTTCGGTGCAGACTTTGCCTTGATTTCACCTGCTGAGTGAGCAATGTAATGTTCACAAAGCTCAGGGTTTAATTTCCCATCTGTAATGTTGTTTGCACGAAGATCACAAGTTATTAAACGTTACTACTAAACAGACAATTTGACCTTCAAGACTATGTAAATGTTAGGGAAGCATGCTTGCTGCTTGGTGACTGGAAGGAGGCTGAGTGCTCACGTATGCCTTGCTGGAGAAACTGTTCATTGGTATATGTCAAGCAGACAGTCTCAAGAGCTGGAGTCTTCTGCCCATAGGCAGTTGATGACCTATCTCAGGCAGATTTTTGTAGTCTTGGAAGGTCTTTGCTAGAAAACCATCAGTGATTCACCTGAGGAGGAGCCCTGGGAGTACAATAAGGAGTATGTAGTAGGCTCAGCTACTCTGGGTGGTACTCCTGCCCTGGGCAGGAAAAACCCAGGGGGAGCTGCAGCAATTGGATGAATACAGGATGCAGTTACATGCCTTGCCCAAGGGTCAGTACTGGCCATGTTGTTCTGAGAGGGAGGCCAGAATCCATTAAAAACCAGCAAGAAGAAAGGTGATGGATTGCAGCCATGTTGACATCTTGACTGTCAAGTCAGGGACAGCAGGCAGCATCATGAATGGAAGCCTTATGCATGTGCCATAGCCTTGACTGAGAGGCAGCTTTGCTGAGTTAGCTTTAAAGGGTGTCCATTGTAAAGTGTCCACTAAAATCTGGCTGGAGACCACCAAGTTTCTCACATTCTCAATTTATGTGATTTAGTAAAATGATTTATTTCACAGTTACCTTGCCTTTCTTATCTGAGGAAACCATGGTTTTATTCAACTTAGATTTTTTTCTATTCTCTATTGTCTAGAATGTGACTAGATCAAATTTTCCCCTTCTGTCGTGAACATTAGTAGCTTAATTTTATTTTTACATGAAGTTTTTTTTTTCAGCAATAAAATCTCTCCCAGCCTGCAGTTAGATAATATTCAAGGTCACAGTAATCACAATAGAATCTATCTCACTTAGTAGGACTGTGCTCATGGAAATGAAAAAGCCCCAGCAGGATTTTTTGCAATATTTTGCTACTGCTCACTTAATTTGTGAGACTTGATCTTTGAAAGATGATGCCATTTCTAGGCCCATTGCATTGAGCTGTTAATATATTAAATTTTTTAGTTGTGAGGTAGAATTAATATGCATGTGGGCCATTCTCTCAGAGCATGAGGCAAGGGATGAAACTGTAACTGCAGAATTTTTTTGCTACTGCAGTTCTGCCCATATTCTTAGAGGCTTTGAATCCAAAGTGGCAAGAAATTAAAAATGAGCATATCTGTACGTCATACAGGGTCTTATTTTGTGCTTTGATTCCTTTTGTTCCCTATTATTTCCTCCCCACTGTCTTCTCAGCACCAGTGTCCTTCTCTGGTTCACAGCTGTCCTCCCAGGAAGTGTTCATGTAAGAGGAAAAGCTTTAATGTGCCTTTGGTAGCTTCACTGAGGATGGAGGAATGGAAAGCTAGGGGAAAGTTGACCAAGTGTAAAGCTTATGGTGTTTTCTTAATTTTTTTTAAAATTTTTTTTTGTATATCTAATATTCTTTGTTCTTTGTTCTGGAAGGCTGGAAATCTATTTTGTCTTTAAAAACTGTGAGGCCATACATGACTATTTTCAGAGGAAGTCAAGACAATAAATTTGGTGCAGTTTCACTGAAAGAAGAACCTGTTGCTGAAGGGATCTCCTGTTCAACTGAGCCATGGTCCTGGGGACTTGAAAATACAATCAAGTCCTCAGGACTGAAAACTGCGTTGTGAACAAAGAGCCATATCCACTTACTTACTGCTTGTGGGCTCCCCTCCATGAAGGTAACAGAGGACATGATTGTCTGGGGACACTGTCATCAGTGAAGCTGCACAAAGATTGAATTTGGCTTGATCTTTGTCAGGGACAGGATTGCATTGCTACTTGTGGAGGGTGACTTCAGCAGACATATAGAAGCTTACAAAATATAACCACTGCTTGATAACACCCTTTCTTTAGAATCTTCAAGAGCAATTAGGGCTCTTAATGGTTGATATAACATTTGTGAGGTAAGAATTTGTGATACAGATACACTCCTGTGCTCAGTCTGTATGGGGAGGGGGAAGGAGAAGTCTTTTACTTGCTCAGTGCTCTCACTTTAGGATGAGCTGTGTGCTCATTCCTGCAACCCTTTGCATTCCTGCTGCCAACATGGCAGTGGTGTCTTCAGCACAGTCTAAAAGTCTGTTAAAAGTCTTCCACTGCTGTTGCTAATCAAGACTGAGCCTTTTACTCTTGTAAAAATACCAGCATTTTAACAGTAGAAGTAGACGTGTGCATCTTTGGATTGCAGTGCCTTGTGAAATGTCAGTATCATTACCATGTTTTCCCTGTGTAAGGATGCCTTCAGAATTTATGTTGTGGCTTCTAATCCTTCTATGTGGGCTACAACACTTGGACACATACACACTCATTGCTGTCAGCAGGATTTAAAAAAGTTTCGAAGAGCTTTGCAAGGTTGGGGCCTGAATGGTTTTGAAATGCCCCCTTGCATTTCTGCAGGAAATCTGCACATGATTAGAGTTAAGTGTTAGCCTGTTCAGCCTGTTTTGATCAAAAGAGGCACTATTCCACTGATGAAAGTATGGGGGGCATCTGATTTCTGGCATTGCATATGTGTGCTAGAAGAGGCGTAAGGCGTGGGGAGTCTTCTTCCTGATAATACTACGAGGTAACAGCATACTCTGCAGTGGTTGGAAATCACTAGAGAATAGAAACACTGCTAGAACAAAATAAAATTTGCTGTCTGTGTTGAAGGGTTACCTGGCTGTGCCATTCTAGTGCATTGGTAAGACATGGCAAATTGCTTAAAATCATGGGTTAAATTCTGAAAATACAGTCTTGGTGACTACATTGGTTCATAATGTTCTGTATAATTTGATGTTAATTTAAAAAATATTTTAAAAATACGTTTGACATAAGTAGAAATGCTTCATTTTATTCTCCCTTTGCAACTCACTGGTAGCTTAACGTCAAAAGTAAGGATCTTGTAAATATGGACAAAGGTAAAGGCACAGTAGAATATCATAGTAACAGACTCAAGACTGTGCCAACAGTCGTTAATTTCGAAGGAAACATTAATTTCCTTTTCCTGTTTTTCAAGAATTTTTGTGTGTAGGAGAAATGCCGCTGCTGCATAAACATTTATTTTTTTTTAATAATGGCTTTAAAGGGCACAAATAAGAGTCTTAATCAAAGTGTTTTGCTAATATTTAAAGACTCTGTTTAACTCTTGTTTCCTATTTTTTTTTCATGCTATAGTATGGCTGGAGACAACATCAGTATAGGGCAGATGTGGGCAAAAAGCAATTATGAAATAATAATATCTGTCTGGCTATCATAACCTGTTCTATTTGTCTGGCTAGTACTTTAGCCAAAGAAAAAGGGCCAAAGCAGTAAGAGGAAAGATGATTTTTCTGTTTCCGCTGCAGATCCAAAAAAAACCAAATGAAGACAATCAGCCATTTTGAGATCCCAGGTTTGGGCATCTCTCAGATCTCAGTAAATATTCTCAGAAAATTTACTCTGTGTACATTCTTAATCCAGCTTTATGGGGAAAAGAGGCACTAGGTGATATTTGTTTCTGAGGATACCATTTGGAGGCAGTGATCACATGTGCTGGGCATGGACTGCATCTGGTTGCCTGGATAAATAGTTAAATGAGCACAGTTGGTCTAAACTGGAGGTAAAATAAACCCATAGAGAAGAGCTGGATTACTGATTACTGCAAGGTGATTTGACACCACTGGGTGTGAAATACAGACCAGACTGGAGTAACTTGCTTCACTCTTGTTCTTCGCCGTCAATAATGCCTTCTTAAAACAGATTAAGAGAAACTAAGAGTTTTCTTAGAGTCTTCTGCTTGACTGTGACCATGTGCAGCCAAGATCTTGGTGTTTAGATGCATTGAAAAGACGGGAACAAATCAGTTATTTTCCATGCGGAGTTCCTACTTTCCTTACCAGAAGTTTAATGATATTGTTAAAGAATTCAGTAGGCATTCCTCGTTTGGTTTCAAGATCTTTGTCTGCCAGTGTTTATAGAGCTTTATTTTCTGATCTCAGTGTTCAAGTCTATAGGGAAAAAAGCTGCTGCTTTGGGGGCTGCTGCTTCTGTGAAAGAACTGCTTGAAAATGACACCACCACAGAAATACAATGGATGAAGGAACTATGTCTGTGGCTGTGACTTTCCTTTTTACTGATTGTTCCAATCCATCATGTTGCATACATTGGGGTTCATTGGGTAGCAAAGGACAGTAACGCATAGGGCCAAGATGGCAGAATTAAGGCTGCTCTGACAATCTGGTTTTGGCCTGCTGAGTATATGTTCTCACCATATCAGGTTTTTCTCCTTTATCCTTGATTTTTGTAGACAGGCATGTACAGTGACATATGCCAGATTAACACAAAATAATATGAAATGTATGTGCAGGCGCTACTGTTATAATCATGGATCATGTATACATACATGAAGAGAGCTTGTTATATCTTTAGCCAATCACGCTGTGCAATTATTTCTGATCTGTTTGATAGTTGTACATGCAAATCACCCTTGAGCTTTTTGTGTTCCACCTCTGGATGAAAGCTACCCTTCTTCACTCAGTATTAGCAGGCTCAAAATTACTAGCCTGTGCTTGTTTTGGTTTTGGTTGCTTTGTTGGGCAGGGACTGAATATTTTTAATAACTTTCAGAATTTTTTCCTGTAGAAATTTTTGGACAGAAAACCTTTTTATAAGGTTCTAACTCCCACTTTTTAAGCAGTGTTTCACTTCTAAGTGAATTAAATGCTTTAGGAGAACTTCACATAAGTAATTATCCTATTATATATTAAAGATAATAGGAGAGAAAGCTGGAAGTAACCTGTTGGAAGTGGTGTAGGTAGAGCATGCTATATGTTGAAGTAAACCACAATGGTCTCTCTAGGCCCTTCAGCTGTTGTTTACTCTTTAAAATGATGTTTGCTCTTCCTTTCATTGTGATATTTTGGCACATCACACAGATATGGACCACAATAATTATACGTAATTTAGCAGGTTTATATTACAAACTGTAGTTTATACAGTGATGGAGTAGAAGATGTAGTCCTTTGGCTCTCTTTTCACTGGGGCAGGGAACTCCTGAGAATAAGGGAAGAGACCACTGCCTGTTTGATGCCATGTATGTGGCTGGGATGCTGCCTATTCTTTTTTAGACCATGAAAGATTGGGCAAGCCTCTGTACACCCACTCCTTTAACTGCACTTTTAAGGAAGGGTTGTGAAGCATCTGGCCCTCAGCTAGAAAGTCAGAAAGCAGGAAATGCCTTTGCACGTAGCATTTGCCAGCTGTGGTTTCTGGTATGTTGGTGGGTGGGTTCTGAACATGGCCATCTTGATAAGAAAATGCCTAAAGCCAGACCCCGTTCATCAAAGGATCATTTTCTTTATCTCTCACTTCAATTAAATTTCTAAAAACAAAAAACACTGCACTTCTCTGAGAACCGCATTTAGCCTCTTAAGCCTTGTCATGTACATCAGGAGTAGCCAGGTCACAGTTAAGGATCAGGTTTGTCTTCCCCCTTGAATGAATTTTGCTTGACTTTCTCCAAAGAATTTTATATCACCTGGAATTTTGCATGTCATGTCTTACCACAGATGAGAGTTTTTTCTGGATAGATTTTAGAGGAAAAAAAAAAAGAAAAAAGAAAAAAAGAAAAAAAGCTCTAATGTTTCAAAGCTTCCCTATTTTGATTTTGTAAATTATAAAAATGTAAATATAAAAATGTTCTTCTGTCAAGGGATTATGATTCATATTTTTCCTCCGAAGGAAGAATGGAGAAAGAAAACATCCCGTAATTTGATTGGGTTATTTGAGGGGTATATTGTCTAGGTTTTGTTTTTTCACAAGTAGGCTTTTAAAAAATGAATTTGGGATTCAAATAGAAGGGTGTGGATAAAGTTGGGTTTTGGAAAGGGATTGCAGTTAAGAAGAGTACATGTTTAAATAATACTAAGAGGTTTAAAATACCAGTGAAGCATCACACTATGCTTGTTTCTTTTCTGCACAGTTTCTCACAGTCCCAAAAAGTCTGCTATCTGCTATTCTTTGGGTTCAGAACTTGTCTAGACCATCTGTCTTTGTATAAGGTCCTAAGTGTTGCAAATGCTCATTTAAATCCCATGAAGTGATGCATAGGGAGTCTTTGTCCATGGAGGTGTTTGGAGATGCAGGACCCGCTGTTGGTCCTTTCTCCGTGGCTCAGTGGTGGCATTTCCACTGGGGCTTGCTCAGAGGCCAGTGAAGCCACAGTGAAGCATGAAGCCCATTAAGCCAGAAGTGTTTCTTCCAGCTGTGTGTTTCCCATTTGCCTTAGTTGCATAAATGTCCAAGCTACCACCATGTGGGATCAGGGTGCTGTTTTCCTGCCTCACGGGATTGCGCACACAGCTGCCACATCCTCCTTGTACATCAGGGTGGGTAACTGGGTCATGTGGGTGAGGATGTCCTCTGGTCAGCATCCCCTTGGGACTGCGACCTCAGTTTCACTGTTGCCTTAGGACAGGCTGCCCAACTTGAGGGAGGAGCTTACTCTTCTGCTAGGAATCCTGTGCTGTCACAACACTAGACGTGAACCTATTAAGCCCTCACCCAAGGTCTGTTTGGCTTTGCTCACATGTGTACTTTGCACAAATATGAGTGTCCTTGGTGGTTTTAATGAGGATATCGTAAGTATGCATCTTGGCTACCTCCCCCCTTTCTAAATGTACTTGGAAACCCCAAAGGCCCTTGATTGATTTCAGAGTCCTTGGGAGGCTTTAGAAGTGCTTGGTGAGATAGCATTTGGCCTATCAGAGCCTGAACCAGTCTTTTTGAGAGCTTCAACATTAAAAAAGAGCAAAGTTTTATCACAATAGTTGGTTAGGTTATTTGTTGGCGGACTGTGACAAATTCAGTTTAATGCATCCATTCTTGGAAGTGCTCAAGGGAAAGTTGGATGGGGCTCTGAGCAACCTGATCTAGTGGGAGGTGTCCTTGCCCATGCAGGGGGGTTTGAACAGGATGATCTTTAAGCTCCCTTTCAACCTAAACCATTCTATGATCCTATCATTCTGCTTTTAGGCTCTACCTTGGCATTTGCAGCTGATGGGATTTTTCTGCTTTCTTCAGTGTCAAGTTCTGAAGTCCTTACTTAGTTTTAAGTTCAGAATTTCACAGCAGTTCAGTGTAAAAGAAGGAATGCTGATGAAAAAGCTGCAAACCTTTTTTGAAAGAAAATAAAAATGATTATTCTCAAGTATTAGAAGTGTTTGAAACTGCCAAGTTTCTAACAATGCCTATGATTTCTCTCTTTAATACTTTTCTGAAATGTTTAATTGGAACATGTTTTTAATAGTTTTGGAGAGTTTCAGTGAATTAAAATTTCTAGTGGCCATTTTAGTGAGATATTGCTAATTATTACTAAGGAAGCTTTGAAATGATGGTCAGAAGCTCTGTAAGTGCAAAGATGGTGCTCTAAGAACAGGTTTGTTCCCAGTTGCCTGTGATTTGGAGTGATAGAGAATGCCCAATTTATGAATGTAAGTTGTTTAGATTGGAAGGGTAGTTTCCTGTTATAATGACTAGGAGGAAGGCTCTGGTACTGCATATGCATTTATCTCTCCAGAACCTCTAGACCTTCTAAAAGCCCATGGAGGAAGAGTTCCTGGAATCCTTCCCATCCCATGAATTTTATTCACAAAACATGACATTCTGAAGCCTTCTCTCAGGGCACAAAACATAATTATGGAACTATAGCCACAGCTCTAAAGCTCAGGCTGCAGCTTTTGGCAGATCTGACATGACCCTGGAGTGACAGGGAAGAATGCCCAGGTTGCAGTCTTGCAGCTTGAGGACTTCACCTGTTACCCACATGGTGCTACTTCATCCCTCAGTCCCTGGCTGCTGGGCTGATGAGGATGCTTTCCTAGTTCCATGAACAGTGATGGAGAGCTGAGATAGACTTTGTCTTCAAACTGAGACCACTGCATAGCTCTTTGTTTCAAATGCATTTCTTCACGGATGTGTGTAAGTGTGTAAGATGTTTAATCATTAAAACTGAAACAGACTTAGAAAAATAACAGAACAGCCTATGCACAGTGTAAGGGGTTGCAGCTGCCCCTCTTCTTCCTTCCCACGGGTCTGCCTCCCAAGTCACTCATGGTTTTGTGCTGACAGGGGGGAACCCAATGCAATGCATAGGTGCTGGAGGCTTGAGTATGCTCAGAAGAAGATCAGAGCTCAGAGACTTTCCTCACATACTGTTACCTGCTCTTACAGTTCAGGTGCTAAAGTATTTAGATCTGTGGTTCAAGGCTTCCTATCCATGGTGCCTGCTGCTGACCATGCTGGGCTGTGCTCGGGATGCGCGGAGATGCGACATTCCTTTTTAATGGTGCTTGCACTTGTCTCCAGAGAGGGCATGTGGGTGGTATGGATGAGGTCTAGAGCCCTGAGCTCATTTGACTATCCTTTTGCAGCCAGGTCAAGCCCCTTGATGTGGGTTTGAGGGTGTGCAGTGTAGATGGGAAGAAATCATCGTCTTAAGAGTTTTCTCACACCTGGGCTATCCTGATAGTGCTAGGTGTGACCTGAGAGCCATTTTCCTGGAGAAACTTATAGGTAGATACACAAATTACAATAGATTACAATAGATTTCAGGTACTTCAATGCAGGAATAACGAATGGATAGGCGAAGAAATAGCAAAAAAACCAACATCAACAAACAACAAACAAAAAAACCCAAAACCCAAACAAAAAACTCCAGTCTTTTATTACACAGTAATAATTTAAATCTCCAGATCATTGTCCTGATGCACATGCTGTGATGCAGATACAGAACATTTATGGTTATTTCATTTTAATTCCTTGATACCCTTCTATACTCTGCACCCCTGCACTGAATAACTTTTTTTTTTTTTCTTTTTTTTAAAGACCCTGCAGTGCAGACGGCAGAGCCCCAGCTGCCTGCCTGCAGGGGGCAGAGAGGAATTTTGCTGTGCAGTCAGAGCTTTGCTCCATGGACCAGGTGCAATGTGGTCTGCTTTTTTTTCTTTCCCCATTGCTTTCCTTTAAAACATTAGACATGAGCCATGGCTGCAGGCAAGAATCCAGATGGAGTGCTGTCCTGATCTGATATGACAGGCCTTGTGGAAGTGTTGAGCCTTGACCCTTAGTTGCTTTCAAGAGGGAAATGGCATTAGACAACAACTGTACCGATGAGGCTGGAAGATTTTGTGTTTAGATTTCCCTAAGACCTGAAGAAAGTGAAGAAAGAAACCTTTTCTGTGTTGTTGATTTGGGTTTGTTTGTTTGTTTTTCTTTTTCATTTTGGTCTTACTCAAAACAGGGTAATTACTGGAAAAATAGATGTTAGATATATCCTGATTCTTGAATGGGCCATCTATACAGTGTTACAGTTCTAACAATGTTTAATTTCCTATTCTGTTCTTCACTGAAAGAAGTTGGGAAGACATGCTGCACAGAGTAACTTTCATGGGTCATCTTGGAAAGCAAAAATGGGTTGGGACAGGAGTGCTAAGGAGATTTATCAAACAGCAGGAGTTGTGAGTGAGTCTAAAAGTTAGGATAGAGATTACCATGCTGAATAAACCTCTGTTATGAACACACTAGTGAAGGGGAATGGTTCAAATTCACTCTTTGCCAGCTTGCTAAAGTGGATTTGAATGAAATTGAATGTATAACTAGTCCCTAATTTCCAAGGCATTTTTGTGTGGGTTTAGTAATCTGATTTCTGTCAAACCAAATGACTGTCATATTGACGCAAATACCAGGCAATATTTAGAAAATTTGGGAAAGGTATCTTGCCAAGCAAGAAAAAAACCAAACCCTTTCTTTCAAGATGCATTCTTACAGAAATCAGAAATACAGAGGAAGGGGAAAAAACATACCGATGTGTTGACCATTCTAACAAAAATCATACTGTACTGGTCTTTTTTTAGAATGTTGTTTTTTTGTTTTTTTTTTTAAGTTTTCCACTGGCTGGAGGCTTTTGAAGGGAAGAAAAGAATCATCTTCTGTCTTCAATTAACTTTGTTAATGATTAACAGAGCAGTGCAGCATGTGTGGTGTGTTTTAATTAAATCAGAGGAGACATGATTTGGACAAGATTTTAGTTTCACTTTGAAAGTTATTAAATAAACTGACACTGTTTGCACTCCAAAAGTTCCTGGGAGCATCCGGTTAGTCAGTAATCCCTGTGCAGCTAGTGAAATAAAGCCTCTTCCAAAACACCTAAGGGCCATTACCAGATGTTAAAAATGAGCAGTCGAGTCAGGCGGGTATAACTGATCATCAACCTGCATGAGGCACTGTCCTGGTCTGAGGCTCCAGTTTCATATTTTTAAGCTAAATTCAGGGATAAGAAAGGCACAAACTGAGTATTTCTAGTTGAGGTCTGCATTTTTAATACCTCCCAGCTATTTAAGTGGCATAAGCTGTTGAACAGTTGCTGCCTTCGGTGGAATTCACATGGCTTTAGCTAGCTGAGTTTATTGGGTTGTTTGTGAAGTCAAGATCCTGACCAGGGCTTGGATGTTGTTCACCAGTAAAATTCAGAGTAGCATAAGATAGGAGCTTTTGGTTCAGGAACATCTCCATAAATCGGCCCAGCAGGAAATGCTCTTCTCTTTCCAGAGCTGCGTGCGTGTGTGCCTGTGCTCACATTTATATAAACTCTTCCAGCAGGGAAGGATCAAGACTGAAGCCTGGACTCAGACCGTGGCTTCAGACTGAAGTGGATGTTTTCGCTGGGATGGCATGGCACTCAAGAGTGAATAGATCCCACAACTTCCCATTTCAGGAGTTTACTGTTGTTTTCTGGGGTGTCTATTAAGCAGCTTTAGCTTAGGCTTCCACCCATGGCCACTCAATAGTAAATCAAGGTATAACCTGTTTTGGCTAGATATGCATCTATCCTCTATCACACCGACCATATTGTGTCTCTTTCTGGCTTTTGTGGCCAAGTTTGAAGTGAATAGTAATGTTTGCAGCATACCTGTTAATATATTAAAAATAACATTATTAATTTTATATAAAGTCTGTTGGAAGCATTGTTGAAATTAACGGATGGGGTGGAGAGAATGTGCATCTACATTATTGGCAGCTTATTCAGCTTTCTGTTTTGTGAACTCTGCAAGTTTTATCCTACATGGCCATAAGCAGAGGTCCTACAAGTCCAGTCCTGTGTTTGTGGGCTTTGAGTACTATCCTTACTGCTAAAGCTGAAATTTATTAAGACCAATTATTGCTCCAAGCAAGCTACAGTTCAGGTATAATTATATATATAGATTATAAAACAAAATATTTTTTTTTATTGCTGTGAGAATTGACATGTGTCCCTGAAATGCATAAAGGACGTAAGAATGGGTGCGGAATTGAATGGGGAAACAGTGGCCCTTCCTGCTGCTGCTTCTGCCAGCTGGAGAGAAATGTGCTCCTGCTTAGAGCAGGAGAAGATCCAAATCTGTCCCTTGCTAGTGACAGTGCCAGGGCATAGGGAGAGGAGGTAAAGCTGTTTTTTGTGAATGCTTCTCTCTTATAGCTTCCTCCATTTCAGTTGTTCAAATGATAATTAGGTAGCTAGATCTTGGCTGTTATTTGGAGAGTATTATTTGGATCTTGGTGTTTATTTGAAAGCAGTGAAAACATGACATAAAACAAGAGCTATGCTTTGGTGGAAATAATCTATTACACCTGTGAAATATTATGCTGCTTTATTTCTGGATTGTGCATTGCCCCATAAGTAACTGATAGAGAATGCAAACACCAGCAAATATGTTTTTCTAATCAAGTTCCCCTTTACAGTGGAAGTTCTCCTTGGAATATCATTTTAACACTTGTCTTGGGGTTTGTTTTGTTTACTGCTACAGCCATACATGCAGTCAGTAACTTTTCCATGTGAGAAGCAGGATAATGTTAATACCTCAAGAACTGAGGACAGTAAGAGAAAACTAAATTCTCTTCCTTGCAGAGAACAAAACTCCTGCCTGAGCTATCCAAGGCCAGCCTGTCCCAGCAAAGCAGGCATCAGAACAGATTGTTGCTGCATGGATTCTTTATGGATCTTCAGTATCTGGAAGTATATTGTTGCAAGTGTTTACAATTTCAGGCTTCAGGCTCTTATGTTTTCATGTACAGGGTTGTGTTCCCAATCCTGCAGAGCTTGTCTATGCAACAGTTCTATCATCTGATAAGCCATTAGCTGCAGGATAATGTGCCCATGTGAGCATGCAAACTCTGCATGTGCCTTTGTGATTTGCACATACCTATGTCCAAATCCCAAACTACATATTCCAATCTGAGTATGTATTTCAATACATATAACCACTTACATAGCTGGGAACGAATTACTGACTGAACACATTTAAATTGTTGGCACTGCTGCAGTTTTTAGGCAACCAGGTAGATATAACTATGGGTTACTGTTAAAAAATTAGGAGAAGAATAGATGTCAAAGCTGTTCTTAATACTGAATTCTGTAAGAGGGTGCAAGACTTACCACTGGGAAGTGGCAGAATCTCCATTACTTGAAATATTTAAAACTGCACTGGAGAAAAAATACATAGTAAGAGGCAGTTCAGAGTTATTTGTTGATAAAGTACATGCCCTTGTTTTTATGAGTACTCGTGAGATTTACTCTAAGACCATGGGTTTGGTCTTACCCATGGGTATGGGTTGCCAGACTTCACCTACGGCATATGATTTAATGCATAAAGTGTTGTTCATCTGTGAAATGAAGTCCCTGCTCATATGCCAGTGTCCTAGAGTGAAACCTCATAGGAGACTGAATGGAGATCCTTTTTGTCCTGTGAGATGCATACACAGAGTTCCCTGCAGTGAACTGCGTTGGTAAATTTCAGAACGGACCTTAAATGAAACAACAGAGATTGCCTGCTCTGTGAGAACATGAAAAGACTGTGCCATCTTTCATTTTCTCAGGGAGGGAACAGTTAAAAATATTCTTCAAATAAGGAGCAGATGTTAATGTCGTTAGAATGGATTTTCATAAAAAACCAAGAGTTCTCTGTCTCTTTCAAAATGCCAGTGGCTTTGCAAAGTTCTCTACAAATGTGCCAACTTGTTTCAAACTAGTGGCACAGAGGAGATGCATCAGAGGGTAAGCTGTATACTGTCTCTGTAATGAATCAGATACATTTATGTAGATTATTTGCCTGCCCATTTTAAAACTGCCTCAACTTGGACAAGAACTGGACAAAGAGCTACAGAAACATGAAGTTACTAACAGGATAAGAACAGTGAGCAGAACAGCAAACCTGCTGTTGACAAACAAGTACACAAAGGAATAGGCTACATATGGAAAGGCATGATTTGGACAATGCTTGTGCTTCTGTCAGGTTCTAAATTCACTATAATTTCATAAGAAAAAGGATTCATGGTCTATTGTGATCAGCTTACTGAAAGCTCTGCTTTGCATGCAGGAATAAAGTAAAAATAATTAACAAAATATTAAGTGGCTCTCTGGATGACCTCTGGACATTCCTACTGTTAGTATGAGTAGACGTTGAAACCTCCCAGTAATAATTTCCTTTTGGAAAGCTCTCGTGTCTCCTTCCTCCTCATTTTGTTGCTTTTAATGTTGAGAAGCTGGGAAAGGCACTGTAGTTCCATTAATTGTTGTAATAGATGAGCCTACACTGGTGTAGAGCCATTTGACTAGAATTAATTGGAGTGAATGACACCTCTCAAATTCCCTGGTTTAGTGTTTGTTTACCACCTCTCAAATTCCCTGGTTTAGTGTTTCTTTACTTAGTTTTTTCTCTTTCTGATGTCTTTCTTCCGGAGCTTGGTATCCTAGAGCCAAGTAATGGTCTCTAAAACATCAGAACATACAAAGAAAGCAGGCTGAGACATGCATCTCCTGCCCCCATAATTTTGCATGCCTTAGATACTCATGTGAATTTTTGAAATGACCTAGGGGAAGGTGATTTGCCTCTGGCTGCTCCATATGCAAGATCTTCACCTCAGGGCCACAGCATACTGAGACTATTCCTCTCTGTTAAATTACTGGAGAGAGTAAATAACAAACATTTAGCTTCGAAGTAATAAAGGAATTATTACGTGCAAGGATCTCAAATTGACTCAGATCCTCCTCCCACTGCTCTTAAAGGGGTTGTAAGCATAGCAAAATCTAGGTTGTGTCAGCCTCTTTCAGGGGAACCCATTCTGCTTTGCTGTAAACTTACAGAGCTGCTGGGTCTGCACCCAACTGAATGCGAATGGTTGGCATTGTACTCGTTGGCCTTGGCAGAACCCTCCTTTAGGTTGCAAACTGAATCACAAAATATCCCCATAGCTCTTGTTAAAACAGTGATTTTCCTCAGCTCAATGGGCCTTACAACTGAAATGATGAGCACGGCTCTGAGGAAAGCTGAAGGTGAAGCCTCCCAGGCGTTCACCAGTGCAACAAACAGTATGCTGCTCATAGGGATTATCCCAGGTCTACTTGGCAGTGTCCTCATTGCCTGTACACAGTGGATTAAAATGCCTGTGTCCTGAACTGCACATTTGATACTGCAGCTTGGCAAGTGTGGCAAATCATAATTGTAGCAATTTCTGCACAGAAAAAAAATTATCTAAAGTCAAAACTAGTGCTGTCAAATTAAAATTTAGTATGTGGGACACTAACCTGCAGGCTGTTTTGAGCAGTTGTTGACAAGGTTACCTCTCACAGATTAACACTAGTTGGACAGAGAGAATGATACTGTTTGGAAGTAGGATTTGCTCACCTTATTTGTCTTCAGTTCTTCATTTTCAGGCAAAGATGGCATATCATTTGAGGACAGACTTGTGTGGCTAGCGTTGCTTATTGCTCAATCAGTAAGCAAATGACACCTATTCTCAGTGCTTTAGAGGGATGGGCAGGAAGATGCAATATTCTGTTAGAAGTCTTTCTCCAAATAAAAATATAGACTGACCATGTGAATCACTGTATTTTGTCTAGAGTGAGATTCTCCTCCAGATTTTATAATTCAAAATATTATTTGGAAAATCAAAGAAAAAAGAATTGGGATTCTTTTGACAGTCCTAGTCTAAGTGGGACATTTCAAAATGGCTTTGAGGTCTGCTACAAGTGCAAGGGATTTGTCCTGTTTCTAATTACTCAAAAAATAGGTAAGATTTGCCATCTAGAGCCAGAATTTGCACGACAGTAGGGGCAGATGTTTGAAAAATCTGGAACTATTATTTGGAGATGTAGGGTGTAAAGTTTTAGAGGACAGTCAATTTGCTTTCATTTTTGCTTTGTGTGGAAATGGTTGTGTTTGTAAGCACTGCAATGGCTTAACTATTCCAGGATAGATTTGAAAGGATGTCTAACTCTCTCATCTGGAAAATAAAAAAAAGTTTCTGTGACACAGTAGTAAATACAGACCTGTATTAGAAATCTGTATGGCTGCCTAGGAACCCAGTTTATAGTTTCATAAACATCAACTCTTACATCTGGCATCTTATTAAAATGTATATATTGGCAAAACAGTGATACAATCTCTGTTTAACTAATGCTCTTCCAGAGGGAACAATTCTGCTTCTGTAATTGCCCAGTGGCAGAAATGCCTTTTCCAGGAAGAGTAAATATAACTCCCTTTTCAACAGTGTTTTTAAAGGACTCTATGCATGTGCACTGCCTTATATTCCCTCTTTCCCTTAAGGTAAAAGAAATAGAGATGGCCTGTGTACTGCACCCTCATCTAATTTGCGGATCTCTCTGCAATCACAGAGTGGAATCCATGTTTTGTTCCCTTTGCAGTCAGCATTTTTGGCCTTTCCTTGCTCCAGACCAGAATTCCAGTAAATTTTATACAGTAAAAGATGGGGATTTTACGTGTACTTTAATACAAGTGACTAAGTCTGCAGAAGGTGTACATGAAGAAATAGCAATTTCTTGGGGTATTGCAGACCTGGTTTTGAGTGTGCAAAAACCCCTGAGCTTGTACATTCTTGCACAGGAATCGTTCACATATCTATAAAGTACAGAACTGTTCCCTTTTCATGAAAATCTGTCTCCTTAGAACTGTTGAGAAAGATTTTGGGAGGAAAAAACTTGGTTATTGACTGCAAGATTTGAGGAAACATAAATGAGTATCAGTGCCCACAGCAAAGTGCAGCCTCTTTTTTTTTTTTTTTTTTCCCCCCAAACTCTTTCTGAGAAAATAACTCCCAAGGTTGGCATCCTTGGACATCCAGCATCCTGCATGGCTTGATGCAGAGAGGATGACCTCAGTGCTCACTCCAAGGTAAGAGTGCCACCTGCTGAACCCACAAACTACTTCCCACAAAAGAGCAAGCTAGCAGTAAGCATTTTCCTTTGGGAGTTCAAATCCATCCACACCCAGCCTTGTAATTTATGAGGTTTAACAAGATCAGAGCCTGAGGTGGAATGATTGCAGGACTGCACAGTAAGCTGTTTCAGTTTACTCACATATGCAGGCTTAAAGAGGTATGAGAGCCAAGCATGTGAAATCATGGTTAACTGATGGTGCCTCCATTTAAATCACTTTGTTTGCATTTCTGTTTCCTGCCTCATTCACTGGGTTAGATGGAAGAACATTCAGGAGAGTCTGGTAGGTTGGATTTAGCTCCAGCCCTGTTTTTAATCCCTCTGCTAAACACAAGAAAGATGGTTTTACCTTGACTGCAGTTGAGCTTGCAGCTACTTCTCACTTCCCTGGGTTTGTTCCTGTTTGGCAATCACCCCCCAGTCTTTTGAGCTACCTGATCCAGCTTGACCTTTCACAAGTTAGACTGGATATAAGTGCCTACAAAATGCTTAGGCAATGATTTACGACCAAAAGGGAGGACTGTTTCCTGGATCATTGTTTTATATTTGGGTCCTCTCCCCTCATCATCTCTCGTCAGGCTGGAATGTGACTTTCCTGCAAGCAAATACTTGTGAAGGCACCTCTGTGCAGAGCTCAGGCTGCTCAGCATGCAGACAAGCTTACTAAACACAAGCTGTTCTTGTGAAAGCTGGGTGGGACACAAGCCTTTGTCGGGCAAGTTGAGCAGCTGAGAAATCTGCAGGGATTTCTGTCACTGGGGGCTGAGCCATAGCAAAGAGGATCTATTAGAGAGAATACAGTAACAAAAATAATAATCATATGATCATAGAGCAGAGGGGGGTGAAGGGTGGAGGGGGGGAGGAGGGTACAAGATAAATAATGAGCTTGACAATAGGCAAATAGTGTGTGTCATTACTGGAGCTACAGAACCAACCAAATGGTTAACCTGTGAGGTGGAAAGAGCATCCAATGACTCTTGCATGCCTGAAAGGATAATGGCATTTTTATTATCTCATTCCACGTCCTGATCATCCGTCCATTTGCTCCCTGGAACTGGCAGCAGTTTGCACTGATTCATACTCTGCAGACATGATCAGCAGATCATACTGCAGGCAGAACTTGTCAAGCCTTTCCAAGTGAGTTGCCGATTTCTTATGATATCTGTATGAATTTAGCCTTTTGGTGTTGTATGGGAGGTGCTAGATGGTGGCAATGGGAAAGGGGAAATAGAATGGTGTAACTAGTTGAGAAGCTGGTTAAACTGGGGAATGAGTGCTGGATGCAGACTGAGCTCTTTTTGCTCCTTTTTTTGCTGTATCATACTCTGTTGTCTAAAGGAGAAGTCTTTGCATTTATGCATTTCTCCTACCTGAATTACATAATTTTAATTGCTTTGTTCAGTGGAAGAAGAATATGTTGGAAGGACTGGTTGCTAATCAGAGTTTTGTTAATGGGAAGTTTTCAGAAGTTTCATAGTTAGTGTGAAAGTTTCGCATAACTCAGATTGCTTAAGTCACTGAGTAAATGAAGTCCTCATGGCACATTCACCCCTGAATGAGGGAGGGAAGCAAGAGAAGAAAATCAATTAGCCTGTGTGATATCACCAAATAATTTATTTGCTTTATTCAAGTCCTGTTTTGTTGTTTTGCCTACTTTGTATGTTGAGAAGTGGGAAACAGGACACTACTGTGTTTCTACAATACTGTGATTTATATCAGGGTTTTGTTTAAAATTTGGGAGAGGTTTTGCAAAGCAACAGGGATTTATGGGTGCTTGTTTTTAGAATTTCCAGCATTAAATACTGTACTCTTGGGGGGTAGCGGGAGTTCAGGGATTTCTGGAACTCAACCCCTCCATGAAGTCCCTTCCAGGAATCTGAAATCCTTCATCGTGATTTCAGAAATTGGGCAATAATTAATAATTTAACTAGAAGCGTGTTGGATGGGTTTGTTTTATGTTGGTTTGTGGTGGAATACAGCCACAAGTCATGGCAGCCAGCCCTCCCTGCTGAATGAGAATGGGGAGCAGCCATGGCATAGCACCAGTTTCTCTGCAACTGGTGCAAGAGGAAGGGGAGAAGTGGGTGAGATTTGGGAGCTTTAATGCTGATGTAACCAGTGGAAATCTTGACTCTTGATATGAGCTGATCCTGAATGCTGTGGCCCAGGCTGAAGCCTGTGAGGTGACCTTTGGACCCTTTCACCGGTCTGCTTTGGGGCTGGTTTAGCTAGATGTCAGGGTCTGCCTGTTTTGCTTAAAAAAACCCTAGAAGTTGTTGGATATCCTTGCTGAGAGAGATTCTCCACTCCCCTTTGGGCGAGAGAGGGAACCAGTAGCGCACTAACTTTATGCCTGGTGTATCTCCGAAGCATTGGGCGAGTGCTGGGAGGAATGCCCTAGCTTGTGTACACTGTAGCACCCACAACTACGTTATGTGAAGTGAGTTCTCTGAAGTCAGTGGAATTATATCTGAGTGTAAACTGTTCGATCCCTTTCTCTTGAAGCATGATTAGCTACTGTGTTGCTGGCTTCTAGTACCTTCGGAGTTTTGTATCCTGTAGCAGCTTCTAAATAAGAGCCGACACACCTTGACAACCAGACATGGGTTTTCTTTTGTCAAGGCTCACAGTAGCATACTTGGGGAAGAAAAGCAGCATCTGACTTTAGTGAAGACTCTTAAAAGAAGTCAAGTGTGTGGCCAAAATTTGGAAACCGATTTATTCCCTTTTAACAAACATCTCTGTGACCTCGGGCCAAAAGTGGGGAAGACACCTTTAGCATTACGCACAAAGGCTTCTTCAAAGCATTGCTCAGTGAAATATATGATGAAATACTGCCCTTCCCAGGCTGAGGCATAATGTAATCATTCCAAGTGCTATTGTCCTCTGAGGAGATTGCAATGGAAAAGAAAAGGAGTATTAAAATCCTTGTAAGTTAACTCTCTGGAGACCCTCCAGGGAAAAGGAGGCTGCTGTTACTACACTGTTTTGCGTGAGGTACAATGTGATTTTTAACTTCTTGCAAATGTCCTCTAGTGGCTCCTTTATATGATAATTTCAGCTGCATTGTTTAAGGATAATCTCTACGGTCTCAATGTACTTGCAGTATTTGTAGAAAATTTTGTAATTGCTAAATAGCCAAATATAATCCTGTTAGCATTTGATACACTGGAAATTAAAAGCAGAAGCTCTCATCAGAGCCAAGAAATCATTCCGGTTGGCCTGAAAATATAATGACTGCTTAGTAAATGTATAGGGATTGAATTGGCTCACTTTGCTGGATGCTAAAATAAGTGTTTACTTCACAAGTTTCTAGGGAAAGCAGAAGTCTTCCTTGCTAACAGGTAGATTGTTTTATTTCAGCAAAATGTAACTTTTGTTCAAACTTCACAGATAGTTTATGGGCAGTTTGGTTGCTGGAAGTTCACTCTCAGCATTTTTCTGGTTGGTTCTTCATACTGTAGGTTGTCTTCGTTTGTTAGCTGGTACTTCAGGGCAGATAATCAGCTAGTTTTGTTAAGAGAACAGAAGGGTGGAAGAAGACACTTTTCCACAGACAGCAGCTGTGTTGGCACTATGTTGTCTGGTAATTTTCACTCGAAGCCATCTCTTTCCTTCCTTTCGGTCTTCTCTGTTGGCCGCTCTTCATTCCTGTTCTCCAGTGAGCAGATGCCTGAATCCTTAATTTATAAAAGTCTTTTTACATTACTGAGGTAAAATAAGATGGTCATAATGTAACCAATGCACAAATATGTTAGGCTGTTGTGAGCCTATTTGTCTCCATTTTGAAAGCCAGGAATGCCAGTCAGCCTCAGAATGTGGCTCTTGCTATACAGTGGCAGGTTTCTTTCAATGTTCTGTCCATTTCTGATCTGTGCTGTTTATATCCAGGTTGGTCTGTGGGTGCACCCACATGTTTAACACTGTGGTAACAATACTCTGTATACAGAGCATTCTTGATGCCACCTAAATGAAATACATGTGCTTGGGTGTCTGTTTTACACATCAACTGGGACAGTGGCTAGTAAAAACTGAAGGTCCAGTTCAGTGTTTTGTAGCTGTGTTTAGGAAATTTCCTCATAGCGAGTCAGGAGAAATTTACTGGAAGAGCTGCAACGTTTTTGAATGAGATTGTCCTCAGTGGAGAAAACATTATGGCAGAGAAAGGACAAGACTGTAAGTGAACATCCCTGAAATTTCACAGCCTACTTGCCTCAGTGAAACATGTATTTCTTCCTTCAGGCCAAGGAAGGCATCAGGTGTCTGGAGCAAAAAGCTGGATTAATTTGTGTGGAGTTTTGGGCATCCATCTGAGTCTGAAGTCATGTAACTGTGCGAATCAAATTTCTAAGATTTTGTAAACAAACAAGTGACTCCGGAGAGTGTCATGAAAACCCTGAGCTGAATTCTCAACCCTCTCCAAGCCTTGATTCAAGCCAGGACAGTGATAAGATATATTAGACTCGACCTGGTACTGCTCTGTGGGAATCCAAATGCCTGAAATGAGCTGTGAACATTGTTTCTGCTGAAAGGTGAATCTAGCAAAAGCAATAAAAATTGGAAGAGTTCTGGGCAAAGCAGAACTGGTTGGGAGTTCATGTCAGGTTTCTGAGGTTAGCTTTATCTAAATTGAAACAAGAGGAAATACTTTTTTAAATTGAAATGTTTGGGGGTTTTTTTGACACTTTCTAAATAAGAAATTACTGAGCTGCATCTTTGCAATATTTTGTAGAAATAAAACATTCAGATCTTTTTTGAATATTTTTATTCAAGTTGACCTACATTAAAAAGAGAAAAATAAAAGCAAAAAATTAGATTAAGAATTTGTGTTCCTGTTTTAGGCTGAATTAAAATAAACCAGCCTTGAACATTTTCTGTATCACTTCACTCTGACGAGGGTTTTTTCTTCTGCTTCAGCAAAACTAGAAAATTCATTGTTAATGCAGATCTTATATCCAGATAGCTCCTATATCCAGATAGCTCCTCCGCAGCCACACTTCTGGCATAGGTGTTCGACCAACGTGGGATGGGGGTGGCAGAGCTCCAACCTGCTTCACCGTAACCCCCCCTTTCCCTTTCTTGCCAAACATACAGTCCCAGGCCTTCCCATCCACCCTGTTCCCAATTCAGAGTGAAACAAGAAAGTTTAAAAGAAGCAGGAAAATTCTCTGGTGATTATTGTAGGTCCTCTGTGCTCTTCTCTCCATACATATGCATAGGTAGGCATATATATGCATTTATAATGCAGCAAACTAAGTAATTAAAACCCGTGTGTTTAAAAATCCAACCAAGCGAAATACTTTGATCGATCATTGAAATAATTGAAACATGGAGACCTAACTGACTTTTTAACTTTTCACTCCTTTCACATTCTATTTTATTAAAGCAAACATTAAAAAAACCCTGTATTTGCACTACATTCATATAGTGACACTTGATTTATATTTTGAGCCTTGTAAGCACTTAAGTGCAGTAAAAAAGGCATCTTGACTTCAGTAAGGCCACTTACATATATAAGTAGCTGAAGGGCCAAGTTTATAATTATATATCTGTGTAATGCTAGCCTTCATACATTTATCCATTCCAATTTTAATTCTCCATTTTATAAAATCTATGATCAAATTTTGGAGCCTGAACTAAGCTGATGTCGTCCCTTTTAATTTAGGACTCAGCCCTTTTATTCTCCTCCTGTGTTTTATTTTTATTAGTTGTTTTGTTTTTTGTGCTGATGTGCAGCACATATTGTTAAGGCCACTTATTGAAGCCAGAATTTTACAGCATGGAGACTGTCCTAATAAGGGAAAAAACCCTAGCCTTTTATTGGTGAGGTAAGAGAAATCAGGCAGCGGATAATTTTTTTGCTGATTGAGAAGGATAAGGTGCGGTTTGGCAGGTATCACATTGGTTTGGCATTTGCTGACATGGTTCCTCTTTTCTGTAGTTCAAATTCTTTGCAGAGTAGAGAGTCAGGGAGGGCTTCCCCTGTGTCCCCCTTTGCCTTTCCCTCCCCTCTTCCTTCTCTTTTCCACAAATGTTCAGTGGTGCTGTGAAATCTCACCCTGACATGCAAACTGGATGTGGTAATGAGAAATTTTTGCAAGTCTAATAGCATTATACTGGAATCACCATCTTAGAGAACCTCAGGCACGTTGGAACACAGTCTTCATGTGGGTTGTTCTACTTCTAAAGCATTGGAACAGTTTGTGAAGTTGTCAGAGAAGTCACACTTTAGTCAAAGGTATTATGTTCTGACTTCTCTTGTCTCAAAAATCATTCATTGAAGAAAAGCGCTAACTACAAGGTTTAGTTGATGCTTCAAATTACTCAGCTATTTCTCTTTCAAATTGCTTTGAAGGCTTGTATGGCATTCCAGAGATAAGTAATACATCCCGGACTTAAACACAGTCTTTACATCTGAAGTCAACACAGTTGCTCAGGTTTTAAACTGAGTTACGATAAACAAAGTTTAAAGTAAAGGCAAAAGCTGGTATTTAACTTCTTTCTTTTGTCAGTCTCTGTTTGTCTCTTGGTAGCTGAAACATCAGCCAAGGATCAGCTCTGCTTAAATTCACTTTGTTCTGCACCAGGAGACCAAAAGTGATGTAGAGTGGCTGTCCTCTTCCCACCTGGTGCTCTGACATGTGATTCTTCAACTGCAGGAGGAATAATGGTTAACCTAGGCACTAAATGCCCAGTTTTTTTGTTACTCACTTGTTTTTTTTTCTTCTGAGCATTGTAAGTTTGATTGTGAAGCAATTTTTCCTTTTTTTTTTTTTTTTCCACCCTCATCATAGTAATTGTAGAATACATATCCTGTTATTGTTGAGGTTAGCTTACTGTAGACAAAGGATGTGAAAGATAAACTTGGAAGATAATAAAGCAGAGAAGAAAAATAAACAGCATTAGTATCAGGGATTGGGTGTACCCGTTCACATTAAAAAAAACCCTAGAGATGCACCATTAGGAGTAGGCTACTCTCAAAGGCTTGCTGCAGAACAACTTTTTGGGGGCTTGGTAGGGGCATTTTTGTCTGATACTTATTTGTATTCAGACCTTTCTTCCTCAAAGTCAGGATCTCTCTTGAAGATCAGGGACTTGGCTAATGTTCTCTTCTTTGCAAGCAGTTTTGATTCTGAACTCCAAATCTTTTCCAGATCACTTTATACCACTATCTGCTTTATACTTCTGCTTTGGAGGATATCATACTGCTATGGGTCTTCCATGTAAAGGATGCTGCATTACATAAAAGATGATTCTTGTTCCAGGCAGCTTAAAATCTTATTGAGAAAATATCTTCTAACTGACATCTTGTGCATTTAAAAAAAATTGAGAAAGCAGCCTCTGTGGAAACAGTCCTTGTGCATTTATTTTCCTTCCCCTGATACTGTAAGAAATGTGGATGCCTGTCTTAGGGGTATGTCCTTAAGACCAATGCACTTGTCACTACAGGATGGAAGATTTTTGCTTCTGTTGGGATTGTCATAGCCAAATTGCCTGCAGATTTTTTAATCATAAAAATATATTACATGTTTCTGAACAGGAGATTTTTGGCTTGCCAAATTCCATCTGCAGTACATTCAGCGGTGGAGTTGCTTCAGTGTAATTACAAAAGTATCTTCCAGCATCACAACAGTTTCTGTCCTGGCACAATGTGGTTTATTTTTGTTGTTATTGTTTTTTGTTTTGTTTTGTTTTTAGTGGAGTTTGTAACTCAGCAGTAGCATCATGAGATGGGTGAGCCTCACAAGGCTCAATACACTGTATGTTTCAGTATCCTTAAATGATGTGAACCATCATCACATACTGACATGGTCATGGTAGAACCCTAGAAGTCCTCTTCTTATTTTCAGGTTGTTCCTAGTCTTCCAGCTCCCATGAGCTACAGCTGCCTCTCCTTTCCCATGTGCCTCCTTCCCCTCTTTCTTTTGTTCTTCCCTTTCAGCTCTCTCTTGCTACTGTGTTAAATGATATTTTGCAAAGCCTGAATTAAATGTGTTCCAACTATACCATATTCACTGAGGGGTGACCTCATCAATGTTTACAAATATGTAAGGGGTGAGTGTCAGGGAGATGGAGTTAGGCTTTCCTCAGTGTTGACCAGTGATAGGACAAGGGGTAATGGGATCAAATTGGAGCATAGGAGGTTCCACATAAACATCAGGAAAAGCTTCTTTACTGTGAGAGTGACAGAGCACTGGAACAGGCTGCCCAGAGAGGTTGTGGAGTCTCCTTCTCTGGAGACATTCAAAACCCACCTGGATGCGTTCCTGTGTGATGTGCTCTAGATGACCCTGCTCTGGCAGGGGGGTTGGACTAGATGATCTTTTGAGGTCCCTTCCAACCCCTAGGATTCTATGATTCTATGATTCTCTTGCGTACTAATATCTTCAAAAGTGGCCTCCCATTTTCAAATTAGTGTTGAATAATAGCCTCGTGTCTTTTGCGTAACACCCATCTTTCCCCTGTGAAGCAGGAGATTTTTAGGATTGTGCTTCTCCCACAGGAGGGAAATCACTGGCATAGATTCTGGGTGTGTACAGTGGTGTTGTTCATCTTGGCTTTAGTCATCTGCCTCCTCCTGGAACAGGGGAGTGGTCAGGGACATCGTGTCAGCATTTTTCTTTCTCAGAAATCAAAAAGTCTTGAAGCCTAATAAGCAGAGGTCAAATTTGCTTCCAAAGCTAGCTAAATTTTCACTTTTGTTAGAAAGATGAAGGCTGAGGGCTACCTTTCTTCTAGGTCCTCTGTTATATTTGCAATAAAGGCTGTAGCA
Organism: Apus apus; assembly: GCF_020740795.1. NCBI lineage: Eukaryota > Metazoa > Chordata > Aves > Apodiformes > Apodidae > Apus > Apus apus. The sequence goes on along the minus strand of NC_067282.1, from coordinate 140,043,254 downwards.
AAGCAGTTTTGAAGTTATCTGCAAATGCAGCTTTTTCTCAAGACTTACCAACATGCTGTAAAGCCTCTTAACACTGTAGCAATCCTATCTTGGAATTTCTACCAGTCCTTATCTGTATGGCTGTGAAAGATTCCCACTGACAGCATGTGCCTTAAGTGATAATTTGCAGCCCATCCAGTTGAGGACAAGTATTTCTGTCTTGTGCATATCTCAGAGCTGCATTTTGTCCTTTGTAATTGTGGGATAGCCATGGAGTTAATTCGTTACTTGATTTCCTGGATTCTTCTATTTCAAACTCACCCAAGACTCTTTGGAGTGATTGGCTAGGAGACAGAGTCTGGCCAGGTATCTTCCATCCAGCCCTATGCTTATAGCCCCTGAACCTAGAAAGATGAATGCTCTGAACCTGTGAAATGGTAATTGTTTCTGTTACATTCTCTGCGTGCTAGTCGTTTCTTGTGCAGTTCTGCCCTGGCAGTCATGCCAGTGTGTTTTCTTTCCCCAGAAAGGATATAATTATGGTTTTCACAAGATTACAGCAAGCAGAGATTTTGCTGTTTAGTGCCTAGTGCTTGGCTTTCACTCCCTTCAGCACTTCTCAAGGTGTATGACATCATTTTAGTGAGAGCCCGAGTCCTGAAAATGTTGATAGTATTGCAAAGGTAGGTAGTATGGAGGTTCTGGCTTGGGAGACTTTAAGGCGCAGGGCTTACAGATGTGGAAGAAGAAGCTGGAAATACCCATTAAAGTGCCATTAGGTGAGGAGTGACGGGCTGCTTGGAATGTGAGAAGAAATTGGAGAAGGAAGTGGAAAACCTTCTGGGAATCTGAATTAGGGGAGAAAACTATTTGGAGGCTTCCTCTCTAATACAGGAAAGTAGGTAGCGAAGCCTTCCCTGGAGCTTCCCAAATCTTTGATAATTTTGTGGAAGTATTTTGAGCAAACTTTGGGAAAGGGTCCAGAAAAGCTGCTTCTGTATGCTTATAGCTATGCACTAACACTGACAGTCTCATACTCATTGTGAGCTGGCAGAAGCACCCTTAAGTATGTCCAAGATAACCTCATTGGCAGAGCACTGCTAGTATTTAAGTTTTATGCCTGTGTTTGCATTAGACCAATTGTTCTTATAATACCCTATTGATGTAGGTAACGCCCATTGTGCTGGTGTCTGGATCCCCCAAATGGATGATTTTTTCACTGAGAATTCCTGTGTGTTAGTCAGGTAGGAATTGAAGCACAAGGAAATTTAAGCATCTCATGATCCTCACCCTGCAGGTGTTTAAGGCCAGTTTGGATGAGGCTTTGTGGAGCCTGGTGTAGTGTGAGGTGTCCTTGCTCATAGCAGGGAGGTTTGAACCTGATGATTTTTAAGATCCCTTCCAACCTTAACCATTCTATAATTCTATGCTGGAACTTGTAGCAGAGAGGGGCCAAACCAAGCCTTTTAAATTGCATTTTTAGCATCTTAACCCCCAGCACATTAGCTTGAGTTAAAAGCAGGCTTAACTTTTTGAATTTGGAGGATTACTGATCCCTAGACCTTTTGTTACCTCATAGCTGCTAAAGTTCTAAATCTAAAGCTGCTAAACCTTCTTCAGGCAGATGATTACCATAATCTTACTTAGTAATCTCAGTCAATTGAATTGTGGTAACAGGTTGGACCACACTCTTTGTAAGCAGAAATTCAAATTCTCTTAACACTAGTTCTGATTCTTCATTGTGCCAAATATTCTGCAATTTACATTGCTGAATCCTTGATTGCCAAATGTTATATTTTCACAAAAGTATATTAAACTTATATTTGATATCCAGTGCCTGGGTTTTGGCCCCTCCCAATGCCTTTCAGGATGCATGACTTCAGTTCAATGAGAACTTTAATTAAAGGAAAAACTGAATTGTATTGCCCTTGCAATGGGCTTGGTGTGCGTATATGAACAGTTACTGTGAATCACTGGGAAGAGGATACTTGGATGAACTGTGGCATGCTTTGATCAAATTTAATGTCTGTTCTCTGGAGTTGTTTATTTCTAAGATCCATCTGCTGTGCAAATGCCTTGTTATAGGAGTCTCGGTGGCTTCCTAAAACACTTCTGTCTTGCAGTGCAGGTGAGACAGGAAACGTTTTGACTTCGAATCAAGACAAAGTCCTTCAAGAACCAGTTTTGGAGGGGTTCACTGACATTCAGGTCAGTCCTATCTGCACTGTGGGACTGAAGAGGGTGCAGTGAGAGTCATGATGCACAAAACCTTCCTATGTGATGTCTTCTACAGTTTCTGTAGGACTGAAATCTCTCTGGTATAGAGCTCTCACTCAATCATCTTTGGGAGTCCTACCTGACCAAGTTGGCTTTCTACAACTGTTGAAGCTTGAGAAGCAAAAGAGTTTGGCAGCAAGCTAACTTCTTGTTTCCTACTGGTAGGGTGAGGACCCTGCACCCCATTTTCCATACTTTCAGGCACTTAAGTGTATCTCAGTTTTTAATCCAGTGCTTCTAAAGGTTCCAGGCTGTGTTGAGGCATGCTGACCCCTGTGCAAAACCTGAGGCACGTTTGCAGTGACACGGCCGCAAGATCCCCTGGGCTAAACTACTTTTTTGCCCTTCCTTCCCCATTTCCCAGCAGGCACAACTCTTTTTAAAATGTAAACTACTGATTTGGAAGTTCCTAGCAAAAGAAGGCATTACACAGAGGAGAGGCAGGCTATCACTTGCTCAGAGAGAGCTCAGAGGAGCATGTCTCTTTGTTCACTATGCCAGCAAAAAACATCCCAGGATAATCAAATCTGCCAGTGGCTTTCACACGCTTTCAGGCACAGCAATGGAAATCGGCACAGTGCAGCTGCTAGAAACAGGTCTGGGAGGTAGGAGTCCATGTACCTGCAACAATTCCTTTTCAAAGTTGCTGGAAAAGCTCCTGGTAGCTTCAACAGATTTTGGAGCAGGTATGAAGTAGTGCAGCCAAAACCAAAGTCTTATCTACTGTGTGGTTTAGGCTAAAAGAAGTGCATTTGTCTATGTCTCTGTTTTTCCATTCCATAAACTTGCAGTGTAGTAGTTATAATACCCACCATGTGGAAGCTGGAAGGGGTTGCAAAGATTAATTAACATTTGAAAAGTATGTTGAGATCTTTTGATGGAAAAAAGTTAGAAAGTGCCAAGTACTAATATAACAAGGAGGGGAAAATAGCTATCAGTCAGCATTCACTCCTGGAATGTAATGGATTATACCAGAAGCCTTGGCTTAGATATTTGTGTGTGTTTAGTGACGAATTTTTCAATTACCTTTTCTTTAAAAATGTCAGTTCAATCTGTAAAAAGGCTTTGCTTCTTGGTGATGGAAACTTATCACCTCTTGTCTCCTCTCAGGTTTGGAATGAGACTCTCTTTGCCTGCACTTGCAGTCTGTTCCCATTAGTCACATTGCTTTCTTACCATGTCAGCCCTTCACTGTCCTCCCCACCTGGCTGCTCATCTCCTCTCACTTTCCTTCTGTTGTTGGTTACACTCCTCTGTCTTCTACAGTCCCATCTGCTTTGTGTTTTCACCTTTGCTGCCCTGAGATCGCTTGCTATTTCTTTTATCAGTATGTTGAAATGCAGATAAAAGAAAGGATATGTTGTGTGGCATCATTCCCATGCTTTGTGGATCAATGCTTCAGTCATGGTGTGCAGAAGCAAGGGCAATCACAACACAAAGTAATGCTGTGCTCTCCAACATTGCTATCTGGAAGCAACCCAGCAACTCTGGGTCCAGCCCAGGTGAGTGCTGCTCACCCTCTCCCGCAAGCCAGGTGCCAAAGCAGGAGGTGTGTGAAAGTGTTTCACCTGTTGGACAGGCTGAGACAAGGACTGAAAGCTTGGGTTCAGGGTTTGTGCCTGATAACACAAAGCAAAAAAGGGGCTGAGAGGATGCTAACCAACTAGGGCAGAGGATGGCTTGTGGACAGTGAACGATGTGCCAAAAAACCAACAGGACCTGATCAATAATTTGCTGTGAGTGTCCAAATGGCACTACCCCTCAGAGCTCATGTGTGTGAGGCTGCTATAGTATAAAGCATATGGCAATGGCTATTGCAGGCTGGTTCCCTATGTGGAACTGCTATTCAAGAATGAAATTGAAATTGCACCACAATAATTGCTGTGATTCCGAAACATGCCATATATTGCAGAAAAGCCCCTTCCTCACGCACAGTATTTCAATGGGCAGTTCCTCTGTGTTAGGTGCCTTATCCAATTAACAGCTGTGTATGTCTGGAAGTCCAGAGACTGTGGGCACTTCAAAGGCAAGAAAATAGTTATTTTCTTCTATATTGTAGTTTTCATCTGGGTATTTTCTGTGACTGATTTATAAAATGTAGATAATTTTATAGTGAATTTTTGAAAACTCAGAGGTTTTTGTTGAACACTAGTGTTCTGTGAAAAGGGTTTTTTTAACCTTTTTTTTTTAAAGAACAGCAGCTTTTGCATTTTTTGTTTCAGAGGGATTTATCAGCTCTCATGAACTCAGTCAGCTTTCCACAGATTTTCTTCAATAGCTTATGCTGACTGAGTTTGGTAATTTCTTACAAGTAACTTTTGGTATAAGGATCACAGTGGAGCAATGTAAGGGGAATAGGCACATCTACAGGAAAACTAATTGAAAGGCTAAAGTCAGGGTATTTTATGATGTTTGTGTGGGTGTAGTTGAAATGGCTGCATTTCAAACTTCCAGCTGTTTAGATTCTGCAGTGCTCTTATCCGAGGTCTGCAAATCTTTGTAACACTATTGTGCTGTTCAAAGTGCTGTAACGTGACCTTACATATCTCTACAGGCCTGTTTTATGGACGGGCTTTTTACCTTTCATGAAGGTGAAAGACACATCGGGATTAGCTTTCGGAGAGATGCATGGAATGTATCTGCCCCTAATCCTGTTAGCAAATGACAGGATCTGAACTCATAATTCCTCTCTTGTCTCACTGACAATGTCTCCTAATCACCTTGGCTGTTGACAGTAGGTTTCTTAAACACCTGAGAAAGAGACAGATGCTCGTCCATGTTAAACGTGAACAGCCATGAATTTCCCTTGAAACCAAATCTGCACCTGCACAGCATCCATGCATGAGCTGTGTGCATGGGGAATCAGTACTAGAAAACTTTGAGACATCTGATTTTCATTATTTTTTTCCCCATTCACCATATGTTGTAGCACTGAACATATTTGTAGTGCCATATCCTCCCTGAAGTGGTTCATTTCAGTTAGCATGAGGCTTCACAGTCTGCTCTGTTTTGGTGCTTGTCTGCTCTTACATTTCAGATGCTTTCCTGTTTGCAGTGTTTATTTAAATATTTAGTCTGTTGCGGTATGTTAAGGCTGTGTCCTTCTCTTGCATATTTTGTGACAGGAAGAGTGGATGAAAAAAAAGATGATTCTATGATTATCTGAATGATTATCTGGTAAAATTATTTTTCCAGGCCCCCTTTGTGCAAACACATTCCTTGTACTTCGCTCCTGCAACACAGACTTTGCTGTATTTCTGAAAGCTCCATCAGACATCTTCAGGGACCTGTCTGGCTCTGAACAATAGTAATTTAGTTACAATCTCTAATTCCCTGGAAAATATAAAGGAGTTTTGATGCTTCACAGAGCCCAGGCTAATTCTAACACAGATACTTTTTATGACTCAAGCAGTAAAAATAGTGAGTTCTGACCATTCCTAGGCATTTTTGATCATGTTAACATTTCAGGCAAGGCTGAGGGAGTTACCAAGCGACATATAGTCTTGGTAGTCATGGTGTGCAATTCCGCAATTTCCATTCTATTGATCATGATGGATTTTGGCTTTCCAGGCCCTGGACAGCTGTGTAAACCTGGCTCAATGCTGGGGGTTAGCCACAGAACTGTGTACCCAGTCCTGGTGCTTCCGCACCCTGACACATCTCTTTCCCTCTTCTTCTGTCCTCTTCAGTATTTCTCCATCAACTTTTCTCCATTCCCCATCCTGTGCTCTGCAGGGATGGAAGCTCCTCATCCACTGCTGCTGTCTGTCTCTCCACATCACCAGTCCAGGGGCATGTCTTCTTCCAGGCCCCTTCCTACAACCCAGTCCCTGTTTGATCCCTGTTTCCACCTTTCTCCTTCCTGCCCCACTAGTTCTCTATCCCAGACTTGTTCAAATCCATAATAAATTTCAATCTTAAATCAGTGACTGATGGTACAGTTATGAAGCCAATAGTTGTAGCCTTTGTGCTGATCCACTCTAGGTACAAGTGCATTTCAGTGATAGATGAAAGAACTCCTTTCAAGAAGAGTCCAGCGCTCTTGGTGAGTGTTATTGATATAATATCAATCAATGTGGTGCTGTGAACTCTCTTCCCTTCAGGATTCACGCACTGTACAGTCTTGACCCCTGGATTCCTCATTGCACCCTGCAAGACCTGACAGGCAAGGGGAGAAAAAATACGAGTGCAAAAGGGGATTTGGATCATAGGGCTGATTTGTCATCTTAGATAACCAAAGCCATGTTTCATCTCAAATTTTGCATCTTGTTTTGGCAAGGTGAATGGGTATATGCTGGAAGTTGATTGTGAGTAAATACAGGATTGTGATAGAGGATGAGAGAGTTTGTGACTGAGGTTGGTTTAGATGTTAATGAATCCAGTGATTCTCTTAGATAATTTTTTTTAGTATTTGTTGTTACATGATACTCAGTGGAGCAAGTACAGGTTGAAACTAAAGCAGCTTCCTGTGTATGAGACCTATCCTAATGGTCCTGCGCTTCCTTTTAAAACACAGTCCTCTTAAAATGCAGCAATCTATTAATCTTTGTGGAGGGAATGAAATGCAAGCATCAGATTTGTAAAAGGCTCTCTATTTCCTAGTGTGCTGCATTAAACAAGCCTTCAAAGCAGATATCCAGGGTGAAAGTAGAGAAGCAGATGAAGTTGAAAGGCTAGAGGCTGGGTTTCCAGGTTAGCAATACATACATAATTTTTAATAATTCAGTTTATGCTTTCTTGAAGTGGTAGGTTTGTTCTTCTTTGCTAGTTTTGGAGGATGCAGCATACTGCTTGAAATAAAAAAATAACACCAGAAATAATGTTTTTTAAAAAGTCTACACTTTTTTTTTTTTCCTTGAGAAAACACTGCTGTAGTTACAGTACTAAACTGGATACAGAGCAGAGTGAAAGCCAATTCTCCTTATATCCAGTCTCCTTGCCTTTGTCTCTATAGTGAAACCTTGCTAAAATATCCCTTATTTGTGTCACTGCAGTAACTACACTATAGTGGAGGCAGCATGTACTCTGGGCACTGTATTCTGTAGATCTGGTTTTAGCTCACATAGTCAAAGTGAGCTTACAATTGCAGGGCTTGTCTGGAAGGTCTGCTCTATGCCATTGCTACCCTCAGAATTTTACCCTTAGGAAGGAACACTGGGCATGCTGTAAAAAGCCTGGCATATAAAATGTTGAAGTTCCTGTTACTACTAAACCCAAAAGTGCAATTCAGCTGGAGAGTACTTTTATCAGGCTTACAAATAAGCTGAATCTATTGTATTTTACCCCCTCTTTATTAATTAGTTTGTGCCTCTCAAAGTCTATCCTCCAGGTACAGGGCTAAGACAGACCCTGTTCTGCTTAATCTGCAACTTTGAGTTGCACTTTAGGAGTCCAGGCTGGAGGAGCTACAGCTTTGTTCAATAATAGCAATCCCTTGCTTTTAAAGGAAGGTGGTTACATCAGAAAACTTGACTAAAAAACAGAACATTGCTATAGGTATAGGGAAACTCAACAATAGTAATATGGAGTCCCCTTGAAATGGATTATAATGATCATGCTTCAATAAAAGGAAAAACTCCACTTTGTATTGATATCACAATTTCCTCTCCAGCCTCTGTTGAAAAAAATGCATTGTATGTGATGTGAGTTTTCTATTTTTAAATAGAAAGAAGAGCTGCTTCTCATATTCAATTCAAGTTAAAATTTATATATGTGTGCATATAAAAGATATACAAAGAAAATTTGCTATTGGGCCATGAAAAAAGTTTGTGTTCTTTTTCATGTTTTTCTCCATAAGGCTGCAGGGTTCCTTGTGTCCTTTTGCTCCAGATCCCCCAGAGGCTGTCTGATGGGTGGTCCATCCCTGCATATACTTACCTAGGTGTCATAGTTAATGACACGACTATGTATGATTAGAAATGGCCCAATAACAAAAGTCCTCCTCATGGCTTTCTTCCCTCCCTTGTCTTCATTTAAAGATCTCTGGTAGATATTATAGATGATGACATGAATTTTATGAGATAAAAAGATGTTTGGAGGAAATACAGAACTTTGTAGCTTGGGTATGACACATAGGGGACATCAGTTTGCCTAAAGGTGCCTCTAAGAAAATGTAGGTTTCATTCCTGAAATTTTTTGCACATTTTCTAGGAAGACCACAATTCTAAATATGCAATGAAGCTTTTTAAAGTTACAAATGCTCATGGTTGTCTTAATTTTTAATTCCTTCTGTCTTGAGCAAATCTCTCAACCGTGTCAGCTGGAGTTTTATTTGCAATGAAAGAGGAGGAGTTAGATCTTAATTTTGTATACATTCAGTTAAGCTCACAATTTAGGGTAGTGAGAAGTGCCTTGAAAGCCATATTGAATACAGGGGCCTGAAACCACAAGAAAGAAAATTTCTGACTTGGCTTTGTAGCAACTGTGGATTGTATATTCTGGGATGAATCCTGTAAGCTCTTACTTATGCTTCAGTTAGTCAAACTGTCCATTGTTCTCAAGTCATGCCTGAAGTATTACTGGGTAAGGCTGTGGCACAAGTTATTTTGGATTTTATATGCAATAAAGCACTAGAAACTGGAGGTGGTGGCAGCAAGCAGAAGTCAATTTGCTATGAAGTCGACAAATACCGCATCAACCACACTGGTATGCACAGTGATTTGGTTTTGCTCCCACTTTTTTAAGTTTGAAAAAGGAAACTTGTTTTGTACACTTCTTTTGCATGTTTGTCATCTGTCAAGGAAACAGATTTCTGGGTGAATTCCACTCAGCTTTGGGGAAATGTAATAGTTATCAGCTAGAAGGCACTTGACCAATTACTGTTTTCTGCTCTTTTTTTTTTAGTTTTGTTTTCATGTGAAACTTCTAAACAAAACAGGTTAAATATACTGCACTGCTAACTGACAGGTAAATGCCAAGTCTGTTGTGGATGAAGTAAAACTGCAGAGCGTTCCAGATGCCACGCTGAGAGAATTTCATTCTTTTCCCTGGGACATATCCAACAAGAGGTTTTATCTAAATATAATATATGTAGGAGGCAAATTTGACATTGTTTCAGTAGCTGAAGGTTTTTACCCTTCATATTAGGAGCCCTGTTTGCGATTTATGCTGAGGTACTCAGGGGCAATTTACCAGAGTTATTTGGATGTGGTTGGAGAATCTGCTTGCATTTCATATTATGAAACAGATCATCAGTTTTCAGCCACGAGGAGAAAAGAAAAACATAGGCGCGTGCATGAGTCATTCTGCCTTTGTGCAGAATGATGCAGTGATGTTACAGACTGGCTCTAACTATGAGGCCCAGGTTTTAGGGCTTGAATCTAAACCCAGAAGTAGCAGTGTTGTCAGAAGAAAAAAATGGCAAGAAATGAGACAAGGCATTGGAAATCCTGAGCATCTATGCAGCTGAAACTTATTTTCGACAGAAACCAGTAATATGGGAAGCCAGGATCTTTCCCAGGGGCTTCAGTGCCATCTTCAGCAATGAAATAAAATCCCTGGCTGCTTTTGGCATGGATTACTTGGTAGTCACTTTGTTGTCAGTATGGAGTAATTTTCCCTTGTGGTTATTGGCTTGCATGTAACTTTTTATATTTCTTTCTTCCATGTGGATTGTTTGCACCTTAGGTTTTTAGAATCAAACTGGTAAAGGGATGAGTGTACCTACTCTTCCCTTTCCTGTGAAAAAAACTTAAATGTCAAAAACTTCGAGAGGAAAGAAAGCATAAAGAAGAATGTACACAAGCAGGACCTCTCTGAAGACCTTTTCTTTCCCATACTTAACTGTGTTGTTGTGCAAACAAAATAACGGTCTCACAGTCAGATCCTTAGTCAATGTAAATAATCCAAAGGTTTTGCTGAGCTGAAATAAAGAGTTGTTAAAATACACATTGTTTTATATTTTAGGTACTTTTAATTGAGCTTTAGCGTAGGAGAAAGGCTTCTAAAGGTATGGTAGGAAATTAAGGATGCCTAATGTGAAGGATAGAACATTCTTCTGCCAACCCATTGAGTAAGTGGTTAGCCAACAGAAAAATAATAATCCTTGAACTCTTTGGAGCTCTGAAAAATAAGAAAGGATATTAGAAATGCACGGTATGAAAAGTATGTAAATGAAAATATATTAAAACGTATGTCAGTCTCTTCATTTTCCCATGAGAACTATATAGATAGCTGTTTAATTTGCCTGCTGAGGAGTATAGGCTGTGTAGCTCTGGAGAATGTGTGGGTAAAAGAGTAAAAATATTTGTGTGATAGAAATAAATTATGAGCAGAGTGAGAAGGTATGTACCTTTTGTAAGTGGAAGATTGTAGAGTTAATCCAGCAGATGCCACCATATAATCTAGTCTAACTTTCCTGACCTATAAGATGATGGTATTTAACCAAGTTGTGTCTAAAATGAGCCCAACAATTGGTATTTTATTGTAGTATAACTTCCAAAAAGGCATCCATCTTAATGTGCAGATGCAAGACATGGATGTTCCATAAATTCTTGTCTATTTAATCACCATCACTGTTAAAAACATGTGCTTCATTTCCAGTTTTAATTAGTCTGGGTTTAATTTCCAGCCATTGGTTAATTTTATCCACTTGTTTCTTGTACATTCAATGTGAAAAAAATTATGCATGTCAAAAAGGAAAATATGTCCAAAATATGGGTGTTAATAACAGTATTCATTCACAACATTGGATTGAGAACTGTGGTGGCATGTCTGCATGTCTCCAGCATAATCCTCTGTTTTCACTCATTACATCTTTTTGAAATAAACATTTTGGACTGGAATTCTGCTCATTCCTTCATAAAAATGAATCTTCTTGGGCAGGTCTGAGCAGAATGCTGGCAGCTCTTGTCAAATTATGTAGGAATGATTAGAAAAAAATAGTTTTCCCCACAACTGTCCCCCACCATTTTCCACATTTTTAGATATGACTTGAATGAAATACAGCTGACATTCGCCATGCAAAGCCTGACAGAGTCATAATCCTCTGGAAGCACATGCATTTGTTATGTGAGGTGAAGTTTGATCAGTTGTTTATATCCAAATTTTGAATAATGCCTATCATAACACAAATTAAATTAACAATAAAAAAAATTAAAAACATATACAATCATAAATAAAAGAGGACTATCAACACTGACATAAAGAGCACTCCCCAGTGGGTATTTTAGCAGAGCCCATCCTCACCCCACCCATCCTTTCAGGAAGAGCCTGAGTAAATAAAAAGGCCAGCAGATGGAGCTTATATAGACTGAATCTGGCAGTGAAATTTGTCATAAAGAATGTTTTACTGATGTCCTGCATCTGCCATCAGTTGGGAGATATACAAGTCAACAGATGTCACTTCAGCTGCTGTGGTGTTAGGTAATTAAGGGTGAAGGTCTTAGAAGTAGGTTAGGTTGCAAGTGAAGATGCAGCAGTTTGATAACAGGATGACTGATCTAATTTTTTGGGGTGGACCACAGAGAACATAATTCTGCAATAGATTTAAAGGCTTTGAGATAACAAAGTGGTGTGGGAAAGGACTTGCTGAATAGGTATGGTTGCATCTAATTGAGATTCATGTTGAAAGGGCAGTGCTATGAATACAAGGTGTTTTTGCAGGCAGGAGAGAGGGAGACAGACTGACATTTGGAGAATCATAAAGGAAAGAAGAGGCAGTTCTGGGCTGCCTGTTTAGTCTTCAAGACTTATATTCTGTTTGTAAATTTTTCACATATTTCTGACACCCTTCAGGTGGAGTCAAAGCTCGCATCCACAACTCTTCTTTCTCCCTGCCTCCTCTAGAATGGAGTAGCATGATACAGCTTAAATTAGGCATTATTTTTTTCTGCCCCTATGGAAAACAAGAAAGAATTTAGATTAATCAAGTTTAGTTTACTACTCATTGAGGGCAGGTAGCACTACAAATTCTTCAGTTTCTCTTAAATCAGAATACACATTGTTTAGAACAGGGACCAGATCTTCCTTTATATTTATAAAGTGCCACTGCAGTACATCCCTGAGCTTGATCAGGAAATTTCAGTGCTGTCATAATCCTGACAGTAATAATAACATAGTAGTACTGGGCAAGAAACTAAAATCAAAGTGCTTCAGAGAGTCTGAACTGATCTGTGGTTTCAAGTGGAAACCAGTTGAAGCTGGATTGTATGAAATGGTTTCAGCCCCATAATCATCCTAGCTTTTACCAAGTTTCTTACTGGTTTATAAGTATTTAAATTCAGTGTTTGACGTAAAACAGAGACTGTGCCAAATGTCTCTGAAGAAGTTCTGAGGCAGGTGGCCTCATCGCCTGTATTCCCAATCCAGCAGAGTTATTTTCCACTGTAGGTTGTAGAGTCCCCCCATTCAGTCTAATGGCAATGTTTTAAACTTACTCCGATAATCAGGTGATTTGATGTTGACTTCAGCAGGATTGGGTTTTAAGTCCTGGAGATATAAATCTGTCCTACCCACTCAACAGTACAAAACATCTGTTGTTGTTTGTTATTCCTATGTAACATGGTGGGAAATGTCCTCTCAAATAGATGAGTTTTTCAGTCTCCTGTACATGAGTTGTGCTGCATGGGAAGTATGATAGACTTGGCATTCATGCTTTACTAGAACAACTTACCAATAATGCACACACTGCTTTTTCTTATGTCAGAAACACAGAGAAGTTTAATGGGAGAAGCAGTCAACATTCTGCTATTTTTTTTTTTTTTTTCTTTTAGTTGACATTTAGACCAAGAGTATGTTACCTTTGGTAACAAGGTGTAGGACAGTTTCCAAGTCATCATCTTTTCATCTGAATATTTAATAAGACGTGTCACGTATCAGAAGGCTTGGCATACCTCTTTGAGATCACGCTGTGCTGTGCTCTCATTGCCTGAGATAGCTGGAGCAGCTAACTGTAGAGAGAGATTTGCCTTCAAGGGCTTTGAACAGTTATGCGGAAGGCGACAAGTGGATATAAGGTTAGTTTAATTTAGTTATGTGGGGTATGTGCATGCTGGGCAGCAAAGCTGTTCACCAGGGGTGGAGAAACAACACAGGCCAGTGTGGATCATCAGATTTTCATCTGTCTGATACACAGAGCTGAAATCTTGGGAGTAATGCTTTTTATTATTTGTTTACTTTTGGTCTAAGTAATGTCAAAAGATGTAGGCAAATGGAAGATAAGCTCTGAAGAGCTCCCAGATTGCTTTTGCTTGTGATGGGTACCCAGGGAGAGCAGTAGCAGTGGGAGAGTGAAAGTCAGTCTTCCCAGTCGCAATGGAGGTTGCATGAGTTCATGTGTCTGCCTGTGGTTTACTTTCCATGTGAGATTTTGTTTTTACAACCTAGGCAGCAGAGGAGGAGGAAGAGGCTACTTGGATAACTAAGAAAAAGCGAGTGATGTGCCAGCCAAGTTAGGGCAAACAAAATCAGTACATGAAGACTGAAAGAATGGTGATATGAACGCTGTGTCAGACGGGTATCTTTTTCGTGGGCAGGAATACCATTTGTCTAATTTGCACCGTGTTTTCTATGACTGAATTTCTCATGGAAAATCAATGGCAGTTAAGGTGACTATGTGAATAATTTCATAAATGATCATGCTATTAGTTTGCTCACAGCATGGTTATCAGCCCATTAATTAACATAGTCAACCTGCATTTTCAGCCTACTCCACGTCAGTCTGTGGTGGCTACTCAGGTCCAGTCCAACAAAGCTTGTATTTCTGAGGGAAGCAAAACAGACTGTAGAAGTGCAATTTGGGAAGCAGTGCTTACATAATTGTAAATAAAATATGATACAGATCTATAAAATACTCCTATTAGTTGTTGATATGACTATTTCCAGATTATTGGGGGTTTCATGCATCTGTGCTGGAGAACATAATTGGATACTTAAGGTGATCCTAAGGGTTGGAGCCCATATCTGGTGTACTTTCTTGCTGTAGGAAAGCACCGTAATATGCAGTGAAGCAGTGGATTTACTTAAAAGAATATTGAGAAAGATTATCAGCTTTCTTAACAGATGATCTTTGTGGTAAGTGTCCAAGGACAGGAAACATATCTGTTTTCATTTGACTTTTTTAATGAGTACCATTTAGTGGGAGTTTTTCCCTAGTGTACTTTTCTCTTTCTTTTTTTAGTTTTCTGAGCAACCAGTGCTTTTAAAAAGTCATTTTAAAGAGGCTTTTAAAAGCAGTTGTTCTCCTCGTTGTGTAGGAGTGTCCTGTGTGGGTACGCTGAGTAGGATAAACTACTTCATTGTCCTGTGGTCACACTGAAAAGACAGGTCTTGGGCCATAGACACTGGGAATCAACTCAGTCATGGCCATTATCCAGCCACCACAAGCTAAGAGAAGCATACCTTCTACTGTGCCCTTATACTTGGAGCTCAGAGTAAAAAGATCATAGGCTTCTTGCAGCCAGAACATCTTACTAACAAGTGGACTTACTGTGGTCAGTTTGGTAGTGCAGTTTTGTTGCAGAGTCTCTTTCTTCTGCAAATTCAAGACCCTATTGGTTTATTATGGTGTTCATATGCTTTCTGTTCTAGATCTAAATGATAAGTTGATCCTTCTTTAAATTGCTTACAAATGACAGGGAGTGTTTTTCCTTGCCTTCCCTCCGTCACCTCTAGTGCTTTTAATTTGTCTCCGTCCTTTCTTGCTCTTCCCCCTACTGTGATCCTTCATGAGTTTTCACTCTCTTTGAGAGGAGCTTTTTCTACAAAGAAAGGGTTGCAAACTCTTGAAGTGAAGCATGAAAGTAGGAAATCAAATCCTTCAGTGCACAGAGGCCAAGACAGGTTGCGCAGGATGAGAACATTGTTCTAGGGCTAGCAAGTGGCTCAGCTGTGTTGCGTTTTTAACTTCCATTTTTAAAGGAAAATTGGGATAATTCAATCCCTGCTGAACCTATACTTTCACCTTTCTTTCAGAAAAGGAGAAAAGCAGTACCAGAACAAGGTGAAAGGAGAGGCCAGGACCCAAAGTGTCATACTCATGACTAAATAAAAATGTTTTAGTTGCTTTGAATGATAAAATATTCCTCGAAATGCAAGCTCTATATGAGTTTGTTTTAACTTTGTGCAGAGCTCTTTTTTCTCTATGTACATTGCTGTACAGCTAACTTAAATGTGTGACAATATAAGGAAGGGTGACTTCTCAACCATCGTGTATCAGATGATTGCTGAAAGCAAAGTAAATTAATGCCCTGACTGGGTCTGGCACGTGTTAGCTTCCTGTTTCACTTTCCCTGCACAAAAAGATAAGAGGAATGCAGGCCTTTCTCTTTATCTCACCCAATAATAATGCACCTCAGCAAAGATTTGAATGGGCCACAGGATTATTAGGATTGTGATGTCTTGCTTTCCTTTTCAAGTAGGATGAAACTAAATGTAATCATCTGTTGGGTTAGATGAACACAATGGGTTCTCAGCTGTAGGCTTTCATCACAACATTGATCTTGTATGATTTGGCCTGGCAGATCTCCAGGCTAACAAAAATTTTGTAGGTGTCAGATGTTTGGCATTCAGAACAGCACTGAGAACCATTGTCATACTTGGGTCTCCCTGCTTTCTAGTCTTTCAATTTTAAAATACTGTCCCAATTTTAAGCATGTTCTATTTAGAGGAGCCTAATGAAAAGCTGCTTGGCTAAGTCCAGTTTCAGTTATGTGAGCTTGAATGCTAGTCTGCTCAAAAGCTGTTGTGTACATTCTGGCAGGATCATGGTGCACTCTAGCAGGATGTTTGCTCAGCTCCAGAGTTGGGCTTTTATCATCTTTGTACTTTCTAGGAGCAAACTGTTAGTGTGGCGTGTCTGCTGCATTCACTATG
This sequence comes from Apus apus, assembly GCF_020740795.1. Taxonomy (NCBI): domain Eukaryota; kingdom Metazoa; phylum Chordata; class Aves; order Apodiformes; family Apodidae; genus Apus; species Apus apus. The sequence goes on along the minus strand of NC_067282.1, from coordinate 140,027,186 downwards.
ACTATTTTGCCAAGTTCGTTTCTGAAAAAGATGACAAAAGTAAGCTTTGAAGCTCAACTGGACAGTTTATTTTCTAAACAGCATTTGGAGCAGTCACTGCAACCATGCTTATTGTGCTCTGATCAGCTGCTTTTTGTAAATTTTCAGTCACAGTGTCCTATATGCTATAGCCCTTTTGTTTCCCTATCCCTAATGCTCTGTTACAGGCTGTCCTACCAGAGAAATGATGATGATGAGGAAGAAGCCGCCAGAGAACGTCGCCGACGGGCTCGACAGGAGAGGCTCCGGCAAAAGGAAGAAGGAGATCTATCAGGAGAAGTAACAGAGAAATCAGAAGTTAATGCCCAAAACAGGTGAACATCTGATGTTTATATCAACAGGAATTTTTGTTCAGAGTAGAGAAGTTATCTTGAAGATATCTGTTTAGCTACTTAAAGTTGAAGTACTAGGTTTAGCCATCCTCTGAAGAGGACCTAACGCTGTGAGGAGTGCCAATGGCTGTGTCTACACAGTAAGGTGGGAGCATCACTGAAGCTGGGCTTGAGGTCATGCTCAGGACCTTCCAGGGTAGTCCTCAGGGCTGTCTGTGGGGTCACTCAGCTGGTACTCATGAAGCAAATTACCTCTGATGCATCTTGTTAGATTCCTTTAGGCACGTCTGCCTCTGGCTCACAGAACTTTACATCTTTTGTCCTGCATATAGGGGCCATGGTGTCTTGGGGCCAAGACACATGGGACTCGTGGGCACCCAGGCCTTAAGTTGCAGCTGAAGCATGTCTGCAAGGAGCTGTGTGTAAGCACTAAAGCTCAGCTCTGATGTCATCTGGGTCATACAGCTATAAACAGTAGAAAAGTTTAAGGAGTGAGGTACCACTTGTCACAAGCTGTGTGAACAGAGCTGGCCTTTCATTCTGTCCACGATTTATTCGTTTTCACATAGTCACAACTGAAATATCCATATTTCCAGTAGCCATAGCACAACTGTTAGAATCAAACAGAAATATACCTTATGATGTCAAGCTAATAGCTGCTGAACACAAGTAACATTCTGTTAAGGACAAATAGGCTGGCTACAAATAGGGAAGCAGCAACATTTTTGATAGGAGATTGTAATCTTCTCAATGGAAGGGGGGAAACTGGGAACAGGGAAGAAGCCTGCACATAGGAGAATTAAACAGCTGAATTTTTAAGGAGTCAAAAAACCTCCGGGGACTGAGGCCAAGATCCAGTCCTGATATCTTCAGGTGTTGAATTGCATGTCTGAAATTAAGTACTCTGTTCACTGCATTTTCTAGCAGGTTATTGTCCCTGTACAGACAATCACAACCTCACTGCACCCATAATTGCCAGGCTGTCCCATTATAGACTGTATCTATGGAGAATATTGCAGGAAAGGAGGTTGCTGGAGAAGTTTGCTGAAGTCAGAAAGTATCTTGCTTATTTAGCATCTTCAAAAAATCTGCCTAGTGGGAAGACTGCATATGCCTCGGGCCAAGCTGAAGAGGGTCTTAAGGCAAGCTAAGGTTTTCCAAGTATTCTGCTGCAGGTTGCAGAGGGAGAGGATGATTTTTTCAGGGCTGTTCATATTTCAGCTGCTCCAGGTGTCAGGGACTGTTCCAGTTCCTACTGCGGTCAGTAGGACTCCTGGGATCTTCAGTGGCTGTTGGAGATTGTCTGGAAGGGAACTTTTCCATCCTCTGACATTGTGAAACATAGCATTCCTATACATCTAGAAATGCCAAAATTTAATCTCTGGAACCATTTTGCTAAATTTTGAAGTATTCAACCTGTTGTGTTTTGAAACCATGGAATGATGTTACAGCAAGGTTGCTTTTTTTTTCTTGAAACAGCTAAGTGCATACATTGTTAGAAAGATTTTATTTTAATGCAAAATTATGACTTCTATATAGTGTGGCAGAAGAGGAAACCAAGCGCACTACAACCACAGGGGGAACAGATGATGAAGCTGCATTGTTGGAGAGACTGGCAAGACGGGAGGAGAGACGCCAAAAACGTCTACAGGAAGCCCTGGAACGTCAAAAGGAATTTGACCCCACGATCACAGATGGGAGCTTGTCACTGCCCAGCAGAAGAGAAGTAAACAATGTAGAAGTAAATGAGACCACAGGGAAAGAAGAAAAGGCTGAAACACGCCGAGGACGCTATGAGATTGAGGAAACGGAAATGGTTACCAAATCATACCAAAGGAACAACTGGAGGCAAGATGGGGAAGAAGAGGAAAAAAAGGAAGACAAGGAGGAGAAGCCAAAGGAAATCCCCATAGAGGAAAATCAGGTAGATGTGACAGCAGAAAAATCCACAGATGAAGCTGTAGAAACAAAAAATCTAGCTATAAATGCAGAGGAACACAAAGCAGAGAATGATACAAATGCTGTGCTGGAAGGGGAGCAGAGTGTAACTGATGCTGTAGATAAAGAGAAACTTAGGGAAGAGGAAAAGGCTGAGGAAGAAAGGAAGAAAGCAGAAGAAAGGGAGAAACTTGAGGCAGAAGAAAGGGAGAGGTTAAAAGCAGAGGAAGAAAAGAAAGCAGCTGAAGAAAAACAGAAAGCAGAGGAAGAAAAGAGGGCAGCTGAGGAAAGAGAGAGGGCTAAAGCAGAAGAAGAGAAGAGGGCAGCTGAGGAAAGAGAGAGGGCTAAGGCAGAGGAGGAAAAGAGGGCAGCTGAGGAAAGAGAGAGGGCTAAGGCAGAGGAGGAAAAGAGGGCAGCTGAGGAAAGAGAGAGGGCTAAGGCAGAGGAGGAAAAGAGGGCAGCTGAAGAAAAGGCTAAGCTAGAAGCAGAGAAATTGAAAGAAAAACGAAAGATGGAAGAAAAGAAAATAGAAGATATACAGGTAAAAGAGAAGAAAGTACAAGAGGAAAAACCTCAAGCAGCTTTTCTAAGAAAACAGGTACAGTAAACATTTTGCACCAAAATGCACCTGTGATTTCTGAGAAATGTAATGCAAGAAAATAAAAACAAAAGAGATTGAATTGGAATTTCCTCACAAATCTATTCCTGCATGAAAATGACTAATACTCATGCCTCTGTCTGGCTTTCTCTTTTAAAAAAAATCACACTTCTTACTTCTGCTTACCAATAATGTAGTGCACAACATGCCTGACCTCACTCCCTTGCATGTTCAAACCTCGGTGTTTTTTCACTGCCTTTTTTCTCAGCTGCTGTAAACTGGCCTAACACAGTAACACATGAGGTGGAGGCAGACACATCTTGGCACAAAATATTATGAGCACCTGGTAAACTGTGTGAGGAACGTGTGTGTTAAATGCAATCACAAAAGAGAGCTCTTTGCTGGGACATGTGAGCATGATGCCACGCAAGCAAGAAAAGCTGAGAAGGGGGAACATGGAAGCATTTGGAGGGGGTGGAGGGAGCACAACTGCACACAGAGTTGTGGGCACAGCAGCATATGGTGAAGATGTGACTGCACACAGGATTGGTACATGAACACAGTGTGGAGAAAATAAAAAGTGCAAACAGATGCAATGTTTTCATATTAAATAAATTTATTAAAAACCCAAAAACAAAGGGGGAAGAAAAAGAGGCTAAAGTGGAAGCTAAAAAGGAAAAGTTACCAGATGAGAAGCTCCAACCTACCTCCAAAAAAGATCAGGTAACTTGTAAACCATTGATCTAGATGTTGTAGGGGAACTTGAGATAAGGAAATAAATGAGAGACCTATAACTGAAAGTTGCTTGTTCAGCAAAGTACTTATGTGCTTCACTTCAACAAGATGGGTAATCCTGCGGAAATAAATAGGGATGAAGCTACTTATGTGCTTAAAATGAAGTAAATGCTTAAGTATTTTGCTCCTTTGGGGCTTTAGAACCAAGTCCTGTTTGTCTTAGAACAAGTATTTCAGGAAACGCAGTTCAGTCAATAATGCAAGGATGGTTTGCACCCTAGGGATACATTTTTCAGGACTGTATCAACTAATCATCCTTCCCTGGTTTCCTCCCACCTTACTGTGAACTTTTTCCCTATGACTGAGACCTACTCTTACAACAATAATAATAATAATCTAGGCCCTTTGACCACTTGACTGCCTTAACTAATGATTTCCCCCCAAACTACAGTGCCCCATGATACAAGATTCTTTTTTTGTTTTAAAGATAAAATCTACAAAATTTACTGCATTGCATTTCCACTGTAAACACAGGAGCTGGTGCCATGGTGTTTTACTGTATGGTAAGTAAATAAGATTTGGGGACCATTTTCTCTTCAGGTTACCGCTGGACACAGGGAGCTATGTCGAGCGTTGTGTAGCAACTGTGCTTTTGGTTCAATGCAGCAGGTATCAAAATACCCTCTGATTATAATCAGACATCCAGACTGGTCAGAGCCTTGGAGTTTGGACCCATTTGGGTTCAGCAGGGTCTGTGTTGCTTAAAGGGAACGACAGCACAGAGCTCTAGTAACAGGCAGCTTGCTGCCTTTCCAGCTGCTTGGGAACATTGAAGGTTGTAGGGAGTTGGGTCCAGGGTTTTTAGTTATTGGATTAATTAAAAACATGCTGTAGATGCTTAGCTCACCCTTAAAGAGTGATGAAGACAAATAATGTCTCAAGTTTTTATGTCCAGTTGCCTGCCTTGATAATCCAAGCTATCGTATTTTGAGTAAGGTACACATGAGATTGAAAAGGCAAATGAAGTTATGAAGTTGGTTAGAAGAAAGGTTCCTTATGAGCAGGGAGAGAGATTGGCAACACTGCAAGAAGTTACTCTAGAAAGAGGAAGAGTTAAATGAGACTTAATGGAGGTGCTTCAGAATAGTGCACTAGAAAAACAAAAAATCCCTCTAAACTAACCTGATGGTGAAAGCAGAGGAAAGAGTGGGGCAAAAAAAAAATAAAGGATGGATTATATGAAGAGTTCTTCACAAGACAGAATTAGCTTGTAATATTCTCTGTTCCACACAATCTTTGAATATTACAAATATATGTAAAAAGGAGGCTGTAACTGACCACAAATTTTGATTTGGGAGAGGATTTGAGATGCCATCATCCTGCATGTTTTTATGTAGAGCTCAGTTAACTCTCACTGGAGCTCTCATCATACTTTTAAACCACAGCCACAAGGTTGTAATATTCCAGGGAACTGGTAAAACTTTTAAAAGTGACTTGCAATTTTTAGTGCATCTGTTTTTGAATGATCAAGCTGAGACAATTTAAGAGAGTTCCCACTTAGAGTGTAATGCTGAATACCCATCCACCAAAAGGTAAATTTTTTGCATATATACCAAGCTGAGCATTCAAAATGTTTTGTTCAGTTTTGAAAACAACAGTTTTTGCTTATTGACTTGTGAAGAAAAATTTACAATCTTAGACTCCAAACCAAATGAAGAACAGGCTCCCATCTCCACTCCTCCCTCCTGCCTCAAGGACATAAAAATTCAGTGAGGCCTATTTCTGAAACATATTTGCAGTTAAGAGGAGGGCAGTTTATCATGAACAGGATTCTGAAAAAAATACAAGGTATCTACATAATCAGATTTTGCTTTTGCAGTTGTGCAACACAAGCACATGTACTTTCTTAATGTGACCAAAATCTGGCCTGTAAAGTTCAGTTTTTAGCAAGCAAAATCTGTCTTCATTTCTGAACTGCCCCACAGTTTTTGGTTCACAAAAGTGGCCTGGAAAGTTCATAAGAACAAGCTTTCTCATGATGTGAGATGCCTGGTATTTCCTGCTTCCAGTTGGGCTAGACATGCTGCAACAGTTGCTTTCTCATGGTGTTTGGATATGGTAGTTGGCTCTAAATGGAAGCTCTAGACCCAGATGCCCACAGCTTTTAAGTCCCCAAGTAAATGAGTCCAAATAAGGAATCAAATTTGCCAAATGGCCTCAACCTCAGTAACTGATTCTGTGTGGTCTGAAGGTGATCAAACTCTTGATTTAGAAGTCTCAACTCTCAAACATTAGTGTAACACTCTAACAGGAAAGAAGCAGTGTAGAAAAAGATTGAAATATAAATAAATGTGCTGGAAATTAGCTAAGCATGCTTTTGGTCTTGTTCCATCTTGACTTAATGGTCTAGATTGGAGAGAGCATGTAAACTGTTTTCACTTGCCTACTCCAGCTGAAGTAAGTGTAGTAGTCCTTTTTACTGAATTGGTCAGAAGCTGAATTAGCTTATAGTTTCGGGAAGCAATGAGACAAGGGAGAGTACTTTTTCTGTGGTGTGCCTTTGGAATGGGACATAATGGTTTCTACTTCTGTGCTAATCACTTTCTGTTTTGGCATTAAAATTAGTAGGAGAAGGCTTGGACCCAGAAGCTGTGAAATGTTTCCGTAATATCTTCTTTTATCATATTTTTGAATAAAGAGGCTGAGCTGCATTAATGGTTTTCTCAAATGCAGGCACATAACCATAAATCTTACTGGCTTCTGAAATGCTATTTCCTAGTACGTTAATTTTTAAACTATTTTGTTTTAATATTAGTTTTCTCAGTGATTTCAATTAAGATGTAACAGATATGACCCTCCCCAGTGGACTTCAATACATCAGGCAGCTGGTAGTATTGGCTTTTTAATGAGACTTAGAAAGGTCTTGATGAAAATCTCAGCAGAGGAAATCCTGTGCTCTCCAAATCCCAACACAGACATCTCGGCATGTGAAATTTTGCAGCAATCAACATCACTGATTTTACTGTCATCCTGACTGGGACTGAAGGGTTAGAAGATTGCTAACAGGCAGCAGAGATTTTTGCTGTGAACATGATCACCAGCTACAATCTTGCCCAGATCTGGAAGCACCCAAAAGATGTCTGATGGCATTCATTAGGCTCAATGAATAGCCCCAGTTGTCTCAGCCCAGCTCCTAGAAAACAGAAAACTATTCCTTGAGGCTGCTAGTAATAATGGCCTTGTTTGCTAGCAGCTACCACATCACGGCCAAAGAATGCACAGTCGTGGAAACTGAACTCCCCTCTTGTCTGTCAGGGCCTTTCTGCCAGGTCATGGCTAAAGCCTGTTGGCAGGAGAGGGTGAGGAAAGTCTGCACTGCTGCTGTCTGCTCTCAGGACAGAGCAAATGCCTCTCTGGGTTGTGTCCAACATCTCTAAACTGTGGCAAATTTACTCAAGTAGTTTAACCAACCCAGTACTCTGTTGTAGTGTGTGCCACCTTGGCATTGTTTATCATATTAGTTTCTGCAAGCAAACAGACTGGCCTTAGGTAAAGTCAGAGGCTGACTTTGGGACTTCACTCAGCAGCTTAATACACCTCAGGGAGGATCTTAACTTTGAAGACTCTGAACTCATCTTTTATTGGTAAAGATATTACATTTACAGAAGTTCTTCTTTGATGAGGAAGGATAGAAATTTGTGAGGTTGGGTGTGTGTGTTTCAAAGTAAAGCTTAGAACTCCATAAAAGCACTTGTGTCACAGACAGGACTGTTGTGGAGGTTATTTTTCTTCCTAGTTATCAAATGAGATGACAACAGGCTTCCATAGAACACTTTTTTTTTTTTTTTTTTTTTTTTTTCCCCTCTAAAGGTCTTCATATGAATTTTTCACAAAAGGTATTTATTTCTAGAATCTTCTTTCAGTGGGTAGAGCTCTGGAAAACAAAACAAACAAACAAACAAAACCCAGAAAAATGTTCTGGAGGCAAATGTTTCATTTGCTGCTGTTGAAAGTTTATTTAGACTTGCAGTCTAACTAACTGAGTGGGAATAATTTAACCTGCGGATAAAGAACTTAAATCAGTCCATGACTTAGCATCCTGGGATCAGGCCATTGTGGTATTGATATATACTTCAAGCTTGTAAGTCTGAAGGAACACTGGAGAGTGAAATCCATGCAGTAAATATACTTTACTATTACTGAGAATGCTAGGAAAAAGCTTTCTAAGGATAGAGGAAATAGTTGTTGTAGTGTATCTGGAGAGAACTTCTGCTTCTTCATAGGATGAAATATTCATGTCTGATAACACTGTGCACTACTAGCCCCTGGTAGGACTGTGCTTTTTGTCAGAGTAAGTTTTACTCCAACATAAAGATAATTTTGTGTTTTGACGATTATTCTTGCAGTACTGAAATGTTCATCTCTTATGACACTGAAAAAGCATGAACTTTGTTGAGCAAACTTAGCTTATGTGTTATTTTATTGCTCCAGAAACCAAAACCTTGTAGCAAGAATGTATCAACAAGCCTAATCCAAAAGAGTTTGCAATCCAGAATCTTGGTAGGAAGCAGGTGAATGACACTGCAGTGGGAGGGAAGAGGGTTGGGATGCCTCAGGGGGGTGCAGTTGCAGAATGAGGTAATGTGGTAGCATAGTCCCATGGCAATAACAAACTTTCACAGAAGACTGATAATTTTCTTCCAGTTGTTTTTGTCTTAAATTCAAATCAGCACAGTAGAGTGGTGGTTTGTCACATTTTAGTGCTTTACAGACTACTTCTGCCATAAAGCACATAAACATTTTGAAAACAATTTCATAGTGAGTTATTAACACCAAGAAATCTGTGGTCTTTAGCTGTTACTTAGAATGCCTCATTGTGACTTTTTTTCTCCCCCCCCTTCTTTTTTCCTCTGTGTTTCTTGTTTTTGTTCTATGATTTATGATATCTCCTGAGCAGGTAAAAGATGACAAGGATAAAGGAAAAGCACCCAAAGAAGAAATGAAAAGTATCTGGGATCGTAAGAAGGGAGCTCCTGAACAAAAGGCACAGAATGGAGAACGTGAACTCACCGCCCCAAAAATTAAATCTACTGAGAATACTTTTGGGTAAGTTCCAAGTGAGCACTGGGCTTGCTTATATTCTAGCAGAGCAGGGGGCCATCTCTGGGTCTCTGCTGAATAGCCTTGCAGCACCTGAATAGAAGACTTGGGTTGGCAACACCATCAGAAGCTCTGGCATTCATTGGGTTCCAGGTACAAATTAGGGTTCTAACAAACTCTCCCCATACTTGTTGCAGTAACACAATGAAGTGCAGAAAGCAGATGTGAATAGCCTTGCCTCCTCAGTAGAGAAAAGTGTCTTATTTTTGTTGTGCTTGGGTTTTCCTTCCTTGAAGGACATTTATTTCTAATACCTGAAAAGCAGCCTAGATTTTGTGTTCTCTGATTTTTTAAGTCAGATCTCAGCTTATACTGAAGCAATCTATTTCAAGTTACCCATCTGCTTTTAATCAGACTCTTTTTAATCAGTATGGAGCACAATCCAGTTGGTAACTCTTGAAAGAACTTCTCTCTAGATTTCAAGGCAAAGTTTGAAATCAATGGCTTCTGTTTGTTGGTTTGGTTTTGTTTGTTTGTTTGTTTTGGTTTTTGTTTGTTTGTTTTTTGTTTGCTTTTTTTTTTAATAAGCTGGATCACAGTTTGATTTTTCTTTTCAATAATGGATATATTGGGAAATTCAATGAAGGTAACAAATTTCTAGTTAAAAATTTACTAAAAAAGGATTCTGCCTACTACAAGGAGGGGATAAAGGAAGCAGAGTAGAAGTTTTTCCTTTTAGCAGAAAAACAGGAATTAATAGGTTAGAAATCTAATTTATTTTTTTTCCTTCTGCACCTCTCTTCCTCTTCTACACTGACACAGGCAAAGAAAAGGTTAAGCTGTCCAGGCACCTTGAGAAATCTGTGCTTGGCAGTTGGGATTTGCTGTTGTATCTCAGAATTCCCCTTGTGATTCTTCCGGGAAAAACAAACTTTCTCAAAATAAAGTGCACTTCAAAAGTCCCTAGAGACACCCTGACCTAAGGCCAAAAGACAGACAGAGATGGAGATGGAATAGCAGGAAATCAGCTTTGCTCAGAACTGTCCTGCTTCATGACTTGGGTCACATCATCAATAACATGAGAATGGTTTTCTAAAAATATTTTAGTTGTGTTTTCATTTGCCTTACTTCCTGTGGGAGACAGGCCTTAGTGGCAACATGTAGATTTGAGTTTCCATTCCTTTTTTCTTTTTCTGTTTTTCTTCTACTAGTTCCCAAAAAGCCTGTTTAATGGTCTTTTATTAGCTAAGTAGAAGACTTGAGTTGGCAATACCAGCAAAACTCTAGTGTTCATTAGATTGATAGGTATGAATTAAGGCTCTTGGCCTATTTTCTAACCAACTGCCCCCACATTGTTTGGTTTTGTTTGGACCTATCTTTCTTCTTGTTTCTACATGAGTATATCAGATCCTAGTCAGGAAGCCTGAAACTTGGCTAACTTGGAGTGGTGAGGACTGAGAATAAAATAGGGTAGTGGAGGCTAAAGAAAAATCTTAGTGTGTTTTCTTTGTTTACATCAGTCAGTAAGAGAAATACAGAATAAAACCCCTTTTTATGGCTTCCCCTTCCCATCTCCGCTCCCACCTGCCTTCCTCCCTATTCTCATACAGGACTGCAGAAGTCCTAAATCTGATGTAACATGTTTTTTCACATTGCTCTGACATTTTTGGCTCCCACAAAGCACTTCTTTCCTATTCCTCCTTGTCTGAAAGCTGGCAACCAACTGCATTTCTTAGCACCAAAGAGCTGCTTATGAAACTCTTCCTCCACCCAACATCTCAATACTAATTTCCCTGTGTCGACAGTCAGGAGCAGAGATTCCCAGAATCTGTTGAAAATGGAGAAGTTTGAGAGGTGGAAGAAAATAAGAATTGCTGCCAGTTTATTGTTTGCTGTTTCAGATTATGCAGAACCAGTAGGGGAAGTCCTGTAAGCTCCATGAGAATAAGATAGAAACTTTATATATCCTTCTTTGTATGGAAGACAAAAAGACACTTGAGAACTCCAAATAAAAAAATGTTAAAACTAGATTCTACCACTGGCTTTTATCAATTGGAAACTGAGAGTAGCTGTAAATTTCATTGAGGCTATCTGCACTGAAGTCACTGAGGACTAACCTTTCTTCTGTGCTGATATGAAACAGAGTGGCTATTTATTAAAAGAATTTTAGCAAATGTTGTGTTCTTACTTCCCTGAATTCTGAGGGCTGAGCATTTGCCCTTGCCAGGGATATCATTATGTCTCTCAGAAGTGACCTCTTGCATCGTCTTTGGGCCTGAAGTTTACAGATCTGGATGGGTTACAACACAGACATCAGAGACCAAGAAGCCAAAAAAACCCCCCAAAAACCCAATTAGTGAGGTTCCTGGGATGCTTGTTATAGAGGCTTCAACCTTACATTGAAGCAGGAAAGTCTTAAAATAGCCAGGCATTTCTCATGGCCTGTACAGGATACATGCATTGAACCCTTACAAATACTTTATGCCTTATAGAGAAACAGTTTGGGTTCTCAGTACCTCTGTTAGCTGAACCAGAGGTATTTCAGGCTGGACACCCAAAATCATAGCCCACACCTCAGATATTGGTCCTCAGTTTGGTTTTGGGTGGGCTAAATGACATTTCAAATAAGGTTTCCAATGTTTTCTCATAGTGATTTAGTTAATAATATTTTTCACTTTAAAAGCATGTGTTCATTTAACTAGATATCACTACTTGATGCAGGCTCTTATTGGTGACCACTTAAATTAACTTGATGTTTGTGATGGAGGGTGATCTTGTGGTTCTATTTTCATAGTTTAAGAGATTCCACTGCAAAAATGCATTCAGAATTAGGGCCTGGAGCAGAAACAGAATGTGCTAAGGCGATACTAGGGAAATATACATTATGTACTTGCAACTCTAGGTTAGAAAATCAGGCATGAGAATGTACTGGGGGTACATACATTCGAAGGCCTCTGGGACATTTTTTTTCTTTAGCTTTGCTTTGTGATGTTACAATCTTGCATAGAAAAGACTTTCTAAAAACAAGTCAACAAAACAAGTGCAAGGTCCCACTCCTTTAGTGTTTAACTTGCACAGATGAAGGACATCAGCTGAGTTCACACAATAGCATCAGTTTGGTTATGCTATTTTGCCACATGTTTTCAATGATACAATTCCTAAATGACACATTCTGTGATAGAACCAAATTTCACCCAATTTGGTAAGATCATGTCAGGGCAGGGGACTCTCTGTTAATATATTCTGTTGTGTTATTGAAAGCATAGACAATTCTCTGGTCCTACAGCCTGTTTTATATTGAAAATTCCATCTAGATGAGGCATTTATCTGAATGAAGAGCATGTTTGCAGGACTGGGTGTGATTCACCAGATTGCAAATGTATATGTTTGTTCCTCATATTGTCATCTCTAATGTAATTAGTTATAGTTATTGTTGGAATGCTTGATTAGTACTGTCTTGTGGTATTATACTCTGCAATGCTCTAGCTGCATTACTGAAGTTAATATTCATCTTTTTTTAAATGCCAACAAAACAGAGCAGAAAGGTTTTTTTACATTAAGTCCATAAATACATTCCTTTTCTGTCTCTTGTGAATGAATAACACACTGATATATCTTTACTACCTCCCTTCTTGTCAGCAGGAGTATTAAACACACTCAGGGAGCAGACATTTGTCTAAACACTGGTGTGTGGTAATTGTTTATCTAGGTGATGCTATCTGTCTCTGTTGAAAGTGTGCACTTCACCTATGCAAATTATTTGGAGTTTTTCTGAGGGTTGTTCTTTTTTTTAATTTCTATTTTCTCTTTTCTGTCTCATATGTTACAGCTGGTTGGAAAACTTCTGGTTTTCTCCTGTGGAAATATGCCATTATTAAATCATTTCCAGTTTCTTAATAAAAAGTCATACTTTCCCTGGAAAATTTCAGCAAAAGATCTGATGAACCTTTCTGTTACTACAGGCTGGGAGAATTAAAGTTACTGGTGTTACAGATGGGATATAGGAACCTTTTTAAGTTTTTAAAACAGTGTTGAAGATTTTCTCCCCTCTCTTGTCTCCTTCTGTTTTCCCCAAGTGGTTTGTTCTGTCCTCAGATATGCCTTTTTTTTTAGAGAGTTTTAAAAAAAGACTTGCTTTTAAAAGCAAAGGATTACTGCATCTTTTATTACATAGAACATTGAGTAATATTTTTGCTATGAGGTTTTTTGTATGTAATGCATCTCATTTAAGATCAACAGAAAAGAATTAGTTATGCTTTGTTTTCTGTATGAAGTATGATATGCTTTGGGAAGTGTTTCCTCTGCACACACACTGCGAAGCAGAGGTGTGAAACCATAACAATTTTCTGTATACTATAGATGCTGATGAGATATGATACCTCTTGCTGAAGTTACATGAGATGTTAAATATTTCAAGCTCAGTTACCGAAGTCTCTTTAAAATGGAGGTGTCCTGAGTTCTCAGGCAGGGTGGTGCAGGTCCTGTGCACATAACTGCATGAGAGACTCCTTCCTTGCTGGCAGCAGATGGGAGAAGTGCTCCTAGAACTATCCCAGCCTACTAACTTCTGATGAAAATGTTTGGGGTGTGTCATAGTTTGCAAGGAGCAAAAGGTCTTATAAGGCAATACGCAGGCTCTCATGTTACTGGTGAGTGCATGGCAGCAGGTGGCTCTGGCCAGGAAGGGAAAACCCCTGGTACATCACCTTCCCTTTAATTTCTTTCCCAGCCGCTCCAGTTTGAAAGGGACTGCAAAGAGTGAGAATGAGGAGCTTGAGAAGCTGAAGGAGAAGCAGCAGGAGGCAGCGGCAGAGCTGGATGAACTGAAGAAAAGGCGGGAGGAGCGCCGGAAAATCCTGGAGGAAGAGGAGCAGAAGAAGAAGCAGGAGGAAGCTGAGAGAAAAGCCAGAGAGGAGGTAAGTATAAAATACGTAGTCCTGGACTTTTTTTTTTCCACTTTTTTTTTTTTTTTTCCCCTCTCCATTATTCTCTTGTTGTTACTACTTTACTTCCACTGGCCTTGTAAGAGTTAAAAACTCTTTACAGCAGTGTCTGTACAGACACTTTTAGGTAAAAAAGCTGGTGGGACTGGAGGTTGATTTCTGTATTAAACAAAAGGGCAGAATGAGGCCACGGGAGACTGGCTTATAGGTGAGGAAGGAGCATGGAACAGGGAAGGCAAGACCAAACCCAAACATACAGGCCAAAATATGATGTTTTTTCTTGGATCTGATAATCCTGTGTGGGAAATTGCTCTTGTGACTTTGCTTCCAACTGCGCCCTTTATTTGGGCCCTCTGGGTTATGTGCTCTTCTGGGAACCACTGTTTCATAGTGTCTGCCAGGAGGTGGTCTGTCAACAGACCTTGATTTCAAGTCAGCTGCCCAGCATTAAAATCACTCCTTTTTCTAACCTTCAGATTTAACTGCAGGTATGCTTTATTTGATATCAAGTGACCACATCATATCGATGCTCCAGTGAGGAGACAGGGTAAAACACGCAGTCATCCAGGGTAGAAGGAAACGTTACAGTTGTAGCTTCAGGAAAGACAGGACTCTAATAAATGTCTTCATGAGTTAGGATGTCATCTGCCATAGCTGCAGATTTCTTACCTTTGCGGGGATGCAAAATGTTGGGGGCAGTGTTATAGCCACAGTTCTTAATTTATTTGAACTGTCTTTTTGACATTACAGAAATTGAATTACAAAGTGCAGGTCAGAATTCATCTACTGCGTATGAGCTGGAGTGCAAATGTTATATATAGTTACAATGGGCTAGATCTCATTATGAAGATATTCTTGTCTGTTTAAATACTGAGTACCCAGGAACAGCTGTTTGCTTATACTTCCTCTGCAAAGGGACACTATGAAGAGGATTTCCAAATCTCTGGTGCATAATTTAGGAATCTCGGTTGTTTGGAAAACAAATGGAAGATAATAATAGTGTTTGGCAGCAGAATGCCAATTGCTTTATAATACTGAGCTCTTCACAGTAGAACTCAATGCTGAGATTGCATAGTACTTTGCTGGTCAGACCTTGCTGACCAGTGCTCACAAGGGTTGTGCTTTGAGGGCTTCTGGTTTATGAAGTAAAAATTCATGTTATCTCTTTGGAGTGAAAATAGTAAGCTTTTAGTCTTAACGTTTTTTTCGACACCTATTGATTTTTCCTTGTGAACTATTAACATTGGCACAAGTGCCAAAGTAGATGGATGGGGAACACTCAAAGGTAATACATGAGGATACAGAAAAACTGAATTAGTGTGTTTTTATAAATGTGCTTTTTTTCTGTCTTTAAGAGGCACTATATGGCAATAAATCTGGTGACCTCACTGCGAGTAGACGATAAAGCAGCATGGTCTAGATGACTTCCCTGCTTCATTAGCACTGTGATGGATTAGCAACAGATCCAACTTTGCTGGATTTCAGATGGATCACTGAACTTTTTTTGACTGACACAAAAATCTGTTCTTACAAAGTTTGGTGAATGTTGGCAGAACTGCAAAGCGCTGTAATGTTGGTGTAGTTTCTGAAAGAATAAGTGACCATTAATATTCTTTTAAGGAGGAAAAGAGGAGGATGAAGGAAGAAATTGAAAGGAGAAGGGCTGAAGCTGCTGAAAAACGTCAAAAAATGCCAGAAGATGGTGTATCTGAAGACAAGAAGCCATTTAAATGCTTCAGTCCTAAAGGTTCATCCCTCAAGGTAACCTCCCCACTCACATCTATACAGTGCATAAAAAGCAGTGGTGGTTTCAGTCCAATCCAACAGCCGAACACCAAAGGAGTGTGGAAATACTTGAAATCAAATCTGGAACAATGCTCTGAAATAGACCTTAGCCTGAAACCTTTCGCTGAAAGACTTCATTTATTGGGATGACTGAAAATTAGAGATCCTTTCTAAAAATAGACTCTAGACTGGGAGTTACCTGTTCTTGTTGAATAAAAATGTTCAAAAAAGGATCTTCACCTTCAAGAGAAGATTATTTCGGAAACTTAGAGTTGTATTACTTTGTATTACTTAGAGTTGTATTATTTTTTTGTGTGTGAACTGGAATAGATGAAGATTACAGGTGTTCTCTCTCTCCTTCTGCATCCACAATTACTTTATTCCTTGCCAGTTAACTTTCTCTTGAAGCATATTCAGTATAATCATCATTAATTGAAACTGCCCCATATGGGAGTTCTAGCTTATGTCTAATCCCCCTAAAAATAATATCTAGAAGTGCTGGGCTGGATTTAATTTCTTACATAACATGGAAAAAAACCCAAAACATTCTGTTGCTGCAGGAGTTTCTAAGTGGTCTTCTGTGGCCTATATTATATGGGAAGTCAGACAAATTAATTAAGTGGCTCTTCAGCATGGAAGAGGAATCCTGCCCCACTGAAATTATTTGGAACTTTGTTTTGATAATTCCTCCAGTTGCTTTCTCAGCTCAAGCTCAAACTACAGATCTATTAATCGTTTTCAACTGTCTTTTCCTTTTCCCATTTTGTGACATCAGTAATTTAAGGATCCAAAATACTTGTTACAAAACGTCCCTTAATGAGCCTTAGGAGAGAGAAGAACCAGGTTATCAGATAAATGCTCACTGGACCATGAAGTGTATCTCTGTGGGATTAAGAACTGTACTTGTTGACTGACAAACTGCACTTGGTCAAAATTATATTTCCACTCACAGAGAGCTATACTTTGAAGCAGTCTGGAGCTTCAGCCCTGTACTGTTTTGGGTCCAGTTCTGGCAAATACAGGGTGTGACTGAACTTGCCTTTGACTTCTCAGACACATCTGAACCTGAAATACAAGGACAGAATTCATACAGCTCAAAACGAAGATTGGCAAGCTTCATTACTTGCTCTTTCTAGATAAACTTGGTCTTGCCATGTCAGTTGCAGAAGACTGTGTCAATAACAGACACTACAAACGTAAAGCTTCTTCCCAGCCCTCCTGGGAGGGCTTCATTTTCTTCTTTCTGTTTATTGAAATGCCTTTATGACATACATTTGGAACTTTAGTTCACAAATGATTCAGAGGGAGGAAATTAGACTTGAAAACACATAAGAGAATGATACAGATCATAATTTTGGGGAGAGTGGGAAAAAATACTGGATTTGGCAGGAGGTTAATAGCTTTCAGAGAACTTTTGGACTGATGCTACACTATTACATTAAGTGTATTTTTAAAGGAAAGCTGAAATCTTCCAAATGTCTTTAAGTGTCGAAGGTCCAATTTTTTAATTATTCTAAGTGCTGCTGAGTTTTATGGCTTGTTAGGTAGAAGCCGATTGTTACAAAAACTGATACGTGCAACTCTGTACACACTTATTTCTTTCTCTGTTTCTCTCTCTGAGAAATTGGTGATACTGTACATACTCCAGCTTGGTGTCTGTGGGTGGCCCAAGTAGACATGTAATGCTGTTGAACTTCACACCCTAAACTGTTTCTTGGCCTTGTGTGGTCAATAGCTGAGGAGAGAATAATTTCATTTTAATAACCTGATGTCAAATTTGATATCAAACTCCAGTTTTTAGAAGACAGTGTATTTTGTTGCCTTTCATATGCACAGACTTCTCAGGCTGGTCTAACCTGACTGATACTCTGCTTTCTTACTGGCTGTTATGCCTCTTTTGAGTTATAAAGCATGTGGCACATATTTTCTCTCTTGATTAAAGTATAATCTAGTTAGATGTGTAATGAGTCATGTGAGAACCTTAAATGCACAATTGCTGGTGGGCAATTTGAATTAATAATGAAAAAAGGGAGGTTCACTATTAAAGTACCCAATGATACATGTGCACATTCTGACTTCTAGATCACAATCTGGCAAAACACCTTTTTTTCCTTCCTCATCCTTCTTGATGGGATAAGATTTTGGGAAGAAAAAGTTCCTGGGAGTGATTTAGATGAAGAAAGTAGGAGATGCTGTTTACCAAGTGAACTACAAGACGAAAGGAAAGAAGGGAGATAAACTGAAATGAGTGTGGTATATAACCAGCTTATGGTCACTGCATTTATCGATCAGGCAGGGCATGGTCTAGCATGAAATGCAGACTCAGAATTGAGAGACCAAGATATGCAGTTCATATCCATATATTACATGCCTCATGAATGCAGAAATATAAATGTATTTATACAAACACAGACATAATATACATACATGCTTATATTTAGAAAGAAATATTGTGAATATCTAGCCTGGCCTCTAATATATAATAGCCTACACAATGTTGACAACTCCAGTTGTTTAAACCACTAAATACAGTATTTTCCTGAAACCTGAGAGAATACTTCAGAAGAACTACTACTGCAGCTTGGAGTCCTCCAAGTGACAGCACCAGGGCTGGTCCTTTCTGAGGGGACAATGCAGAGGAAGCATGCAAAGTAAATACAGGCCAAGTTCATCACTAGCTCAGGGACAGAAGCACCATGGATTTTTCAGGGCTAGTGGAGTCTCTGTAGGCAGTATCAGCAGTACCAAACCTCTGTTCAGCCTCTGCTCTCTATCTTGGTTTGTTTGCTTGTTTTCAATAAGGACAAAGACTGGAACAACCTCTCCTGCTTTCCCACCTCACTCTAGCTCATGCTTTCCTGAGTTTAGTTCACACAAATGTGCTGCAGTAGATGATTTCCTGCATAATCTTTGTCCATTTTGACCTTTTAGACAAGTTAATTCCTCATGTTTTCTTTGGGGAGGAGTGTCATTGACATCTTGTGTAGCTATTCTCTAGGTTAATCAGGAGAGAACAGGTTATTTCAATACCAGGTCTCCTTTTGGGACTGAGCTCCACCACTACAGAAATGCAAAAGCTGTTAGACATTGAGGGGAGAAAGCAATGGCAGGAGGCAGGGAGCCTGGGATAGCTTCATGTCTTTGCAGAAAATGTCTCCTGGGAATCACAGGCTGATGTGACAGCCTGCACTCTCTGCAAGGCAATGCTGACAGCTAAACCAGAAGATAGGACTTTTTGGGGCTTAAGATTTTTGTTTTCTTTCCTGTCTTGTCTTATCTCATAATTGCTCTGAATACCTAACAGCTGCAGCAGTGAAAAGAATTAGGCTCCACAGAATCAGTTCTTCCTAGATGAGCTACTCTTGCAGCAGAGAAAAGATAGTGGTAAGAACAGGTTTTGACACTTGTTTTTCCCCCATCTTCCATGCTGATGGCAGCACTTTAGTGTGGTAGGTAAACTGCAGTAAATGGATGCACTATGCACAGATGCTGCTGACAGCAGGAGAAAGCCTCACTGAGCTTAATGAAGCAAAAGTGTGCATGAGGCCTCAGAGAGGGTAAGAAGAAGCCACTTTACTCCCATGGACTACACCTGGATTTCCACTAGGTTCTTCCACCTGTTGGTTATAAGGCAAAAATATAATACAGGAATTTCTGTTTTCTGCATTAATTTCTTATTCCCCTTCTTCCTTGACCCATTTTACAACACTTTCTGTCTCATAATATCTAATATATATTTTAAAGTTTCCAAGAATCACTTAATACATTTGTATGAAAGAGTTTTACTGGGAATATCTAGATGCTTTTTGTTTCCCAAGCAATTGGCTCAAATTGTGTGTTAACTCATTCCTCTTCCATTCTGTTTCTGATCTTGGAGAATGTACAGATGGAAGACAGTGCACTTCTATACCTACATTTTAACTGCATTTTTAACAGGCAACACATTTCTTCCACAATCAGCAAATAAATGTCGATATGATACTGAATTTGGATAAATGAATACATTTATCTCCATAAAACTTCTTGCTTAATTTATTCCTTGTCACTTGTATGTGTTGAGCCCATTGAATCAGGCCCTAAATCAGATGTGAGACTACATGGTTTTGATTTATTTCCATTCGATTCATCAGACTTTACCAGCAGAAGGGTAGGTGTCCATCAAAGTATCTTGCTGCCTAATTTAAGCTTCTTTGGTAGTTAATAGATTGAGAACCACTCTCAATGGACAAGCAATTCTACCTTTCCTAGGGTAAGGTGAGCTCCTCTGCCTCTCCACTAACTATATAAGGAATCACAATAAGTAATTTTGACCAAATGTGTAACTTTCAAGCAACTAGGTTCAGGTGGGAGAGATGCAGCCCGAGATGCTGTGTTTTTTTCTCTCTGGTTGTGATTTAATTAGAGGCTGGCATGCTGAGGTTTCAGAGTGTGTGTGTGTGTGTGTTCTGTGTCAGAGGGTTTGGAAAGAATTCCATGGTGACAAAACCTAGTTCAAGCTATTTAACAGGACCCTGTTAGAATTAATGCAGCAAAAAGTTTATTCTTATTTCCTGGCCTCAAATTCAGGAAATATCTTGCATTTTGTGCTAACCACCTTGCTTTTCCTATTTCTCTTACAGATCTATTTTGTAATACTGTTTACTGTATGTGCCAACATTTAAAATTATTTGCATGGTGTTTGTGTGGTGTGCCGTGGATAAATGACCTTTAAATGTTGCTGTGCTCTCTAAATGTATTTGGCATTTATGTTGAATACACGTTTCCTGGTGTATTTGCTCTAAGTGTATTCAATGTATGGTTCTGTTCCATGCATACTGTGTTTTGAGGAAGATGCTCGACAACAAATTCTCATATAAATGTGCAGAAAATATGTTACATATCCTCAACAGGCATGTGCTTCCTTAGGAACTGGACCATGTTCAGCTCTCAGGGTTTCTTCCTAACTCTGCTTTCCTGTTAAAATTACTGTTTTGCTTGCTTCCTCACTCTCCACTTCAGAAAAATCCCTGACTTATTCCTGATGCCACGACAGGTACTCTGAGAACTGATCCAGGAGGTAAAGAATATCCCCATGTCCAACCTAAATCTACCCTTTCCTAGCTTAAAACCATTACCCCTTGTCCTGTCATTACATGCCCTTGTGAACAGGTCTTCCTCAGCCTTCTTATAGGCTCTTTTCACGTATTGGAAAATCGCTATAAGGTCTTTCTGTAATCTCTTCTTCAGGCTGAACAACCCAACTCCAACTCCCTCAGCCTGCCTTCATAAGAGAGGTGCTCCAGCCCTCTGATAATTTTGTTGCCCTCTTCTGGACATGCTCCAACAGGTCCATGTCCTCCTGTTGGGGGCTCCAGAGCTGGACGCAGTACTCCAGGTGAGGTCTCACCAGGGCAGAGTAAAGAGGCAGAATTACCTCTCGCAATCTGCTGGCCACACTTTTGATGCAGCCCAGGAATCTGTTGGCCTTCTGGTCTGCATTTGCACATTTTTGGCTTATGTCCGTCTTTTGATCCACTAGTACCCCCAGGTCTTTTTCCACAGGGCTGCTTTCTAGCATGTCTTCCATCTCATCCTTCTTGTCTGTTGTTACTAGTTCACCCCTGTTGCTCATCAGGCAGGGTATGCTTTCCTTAAGCTTCCTTTTCTGGAAGCCCTTCTTGTTTTTCTTTACATACCTTGCCAATTTCAGCTCCAGCTGCACCTTGGCCTTCCTAACCTTGTCCCTACACAACCAGGCAATGTCCCTATACTCTTCTCATGATACCCATCTCCACTTCCACATCTGCGCTCCCCTCAACCTATACCCCTTTTACACCAGTGTCTACTGCTGCCAGGTTTTCCTGCTGTGTAGAAACATCTCTCCTTCCTAAGCACTGGAAGACTATAAAGAGTCTTCTTTTAGCATCTTTTACATGCCTTTTAAGATTTGTCCCTGTTTTAAGATTTCAAGTGGAATCTCAGTTCATCTGAACTAGAAGATTCTGTAAAGGAATTACTAGATCTGTACCTTGAGTCCTGGTTCTTTGGGCTAGTCCATATTTAGCCTTTGTCCTTGCTGCCAGCTGGGATGTCACTGATACGGTTAGGGAATTGTCTGTTCATGCAGAGCATGAAAAAACCCACTGTCT
The DNA here is from genome assembly GCF_020740795.1 of Apus apus. NCBI lineage: Eukaryota > Metazoa > Chordata > Aves > Apodiformes > Apodidae > Apus > Apus apus. The sequence continues at coordinate 140,005,588 of NC_067282.1, read as the reverse complement.
CTTGTCGGTATGACTCAACATTTTGAAGCCTTGCTGGTTATAACCCAGAAATCAACATTGTGGGAAACTTTTCCAACTGTACCATAATTGAGGAGAGGTGACATGTTTTGATTTACCATCGTAGATATGATTAGTCACTTTCAATCAGATAATTTACTTACTTGTTTTATGGCAATACCAACTGTTTTCTCTGGGTGAAACTAAGTCGTGAACTGTTCGGGCTGGCAGAGGAAGGCGGGGTGTGCGTGGCTCTTCAGCTGCTGCCTGGTGTGTTGCTGCCACCTTGTGACAGCAGTGGGTTGAAATAGCTGGTACACAGCCGAGCGAAGCCCATCCGGACTGTATTGAGATCATATATTGGCAACTAAAACTGCCAATGTAAATTACTCTGTAAATTGTATACCTATTCTTTTAGAGCTTTAGAGGTGCCTTTGAGCTGGATTGATCTAGCTGGAGTTCCTCCAGTGAGATTGGCAAATTCTGCACTGAAGTGAACTGCCTGAGTTTTTGCTTGTATGGGCTTGAGCAATAAAACATGCGTGCCCTTTGATGGGACAGCAGCTGCTACAGCCAGGATGTCAAGGCCACCGGGGAGAACCATTTAAAGGAATGGCTGTCATTGCCTTAGTTTAAAGGCATGAATGCTGGAGCACTCACTGTTCAAGTAACTTGAAAATGGACAGCCTTTACTGAGACCAGGGAATCCCCAGGAACCCAGCCAGGCTGATTAATAGTGATTTCTATCCCCCAGAGCTGCTTGTGTATATTTTACTCTTAAGTGAAACTGTAAAGCCTGGGACAAAAGTGGAACAATGCAATGGGGAAGAGATATGAGGAAGCTGATGAAAGTATTTCTTGACACAGAATGCAAATAGACTTCCCCCCTGCCCTGAAATTATTTAAAACTTTATTCAGGGATGGATTGACTTGTTTTCAAATTATAGAGAGATATGGCATAAGTCTTACAAAACCTTTATGATTCCTTTTGCTTGAAAACATTACAGTATTTTCCTACACACAGAGTATAAAATAACGATGAAATGTAAGATACCAGTTTGTATAATAACAGCTGGTAGATATTGACTCAGCAGTGACCCTTCTGAACATGAGCAGAGTACAGTCTGATTGGTTTTTTGGAGCTCAAATTAAATTGTCATTGTCTTGCAAAAACATGCATGAAATAGAGTGTGTGGCTGAGCTCCCAACCTGTCATAGTCTGATGTCTCAACTCTGAAAAACTTTATTAAAATTGCAGTCTGTCTCAAGAGATACATACTTGCTCTTATGTGAAAGATATGAGGAAATTTGACATAGATTTTGTGAGTATCAACCCCTTTCATATGATAAAGCTTCTTCCCTTTTCTCCTTTCTGTATTGGTGACTTACTCTCTGCTTACAAATGAGGCACTGAAGAAATATGGAGGATGCAAATATTAATGCAGAAAATATATCCACCCTTATGAACCTGTAGCATAAGAGACTCCTAGCTATAAAACCTGTCTGTGGTGATTTCTGTTGGAATGCATGTCTATCAGATTGACTTTTTGACATTTAAAATTACATTTTAGCCTGGCTAAGTACAGGCTTTTTTATTACGTTTAAACTTACAGCTCGTTTCTCTCTTTTCTAGATAGAGGAACGAGCAGAATTTTTGAACAAATCCGCTCAGAAGAGGTAAAGCAATAAAACAGTAGGTTTGTTCAAAACAGCAGTGATTAAAGGGAGGGATTAATAATTTCTATCATGCTTTTTTCTACTTTCCACAGTGGTATGAAACCCACCCACACAACAGCAGTTGTCTCAAAGATTGACAGTAGACTTGAACAATATACTAGTGCAATTGAGGTAAGTTAATTCCAGGTCATGATGGCTCTAGTTACTAATGGCTTTTGGGACTTCAATTAACCTGTGTTTTACTGTTGAAGATTTGCAGGGGGTTTTCATCACAAACTTTTTTAAAATGCACCTTCAAGAATGAAATGCTTGTGGTACACCTATAACCAACATCTAGATACGTACCTAAACAAACTTTTCATAGCTGGTCAAACTTCAGATTTGAATCTTCCTTTCAGTGCTACAATTTTCTCTGCTTTTTAAGCTTGAAGTAACTGTTGAAGAAGTCAGTCAGCATCTGTTGAGTGACAGTTGCGTCCTTTCCTAGGTTGATGAGAGTACTATTAGCAGAGAGCTGATAGTTACCCTGAGCAAAGCTGACTTAGCAGCTTATTTAGGAGAGCCAGGAACTGGGCCTGTGTTGCTGGCTGCCACTTCAGAGTGAAATTCCTTGGCAAAGAAAGACACCTTCATGAACTGGGAGTTAAGTAGTAACAAAGGAAAAATAGAATAAAAATAAAATGCAGAATTTTAACCCAGGTGATATTTATAACTAGTGGCTAACAATGTGCCTTGAAGCCAGAAAAATAGGTGGTTTGTTGGGGTTTTTTTGGGGGTGGGGTGTTTGGTTTTGGGTTTTTTAGCTGCTTTTATCAATCAGTGAGTACAGGCAATTAGAAGGCTACTGCTTAATATTGCAGGCCAATTGAAGTGGGTTGCTAAGTGTAATGGTATAGTATAAAAAGGGATATTATCTTGATAGCTGTGATTAAGGTCTAGAACCTCTTCATTCCCTGCTCGATTTTTTTCTTCTCCTCTTGTTCACATGTAGCATCTAAGCATGATATTCCATTGAGGTATTAATTTGGTATGATTTGTTATCCTTTAACTTATAGTAATTAAAGATCAATTAATAAAGGCGTTTTTCTGTGACTGCTGCCCATTTAACCTTTCTGTTACGCAGCTTGTCACTGCTGGAGAGTTTTATACTGAGAGTCAGTTCCTGATGCAAAAAGCACATGCATGACAGTGCTGAAGGCTTGGGCTTGCCTCCAGCACCTATGTCAAGCTGAAGGTAGCTCAAATCCCTCCATTAGAGATGAATATCAGCATGGCTCCCATGCCATCAAAATAGGAGCAAATAGTTTCTGTCCTCCTGCTTCACTCTGCGCCCTTTTTGGATGAGATATAATCACTGAAGAGTGACCAAGGGCTTTAATTTGACTGGGACGTTTGATGTTAAACTCCTTAAAGAGAGTGGATGGATTGGAGCTACAGCTCCATCGTAAGAAATTTGTGTAATGGTGAAGTCAGGGTTTGTTAGCCCATAAACACTGGACCAGCCCACCCACCAGTTTATATTTTCAGTTGAGCTGTGCTAAGGTCCTGAACCTTTATGCTCCATTTAGATAGTGAAAAGCATAACTCTAAGGCAAGGGGCAGGCAGTGCAGCTCCGCAGCTATATACAGCTCCTATCTGACCTGAAATTATTCCTTTGCCAAATTTGAGATTTTTCCAAAAATTGCCAAATATAACTTCTGTTGCAACTAGAGAGGCAAAGCCGCAGCTCATACAGGTTCTCATTCTCCTCAAATCTGTGTTATGGAAAACATACAATAATTTTGAAAAGAAGGAACAGGAGTAGTTTGGTCCAGGTTTTTTAGTAACCATGCAAAAAAACACACTGCCAAATAAACCCCAATTCTCTACTCTTTAAAAAATCCACCTCATTCCAAATATAATTGCTGAAATGTACCCCTAGAATCCTGTGTTGTGAGGTTGTCTGGATCAGATGGGGCAGAGTATGCTGAATGACAGAGCAGCCTTTCTTCCTTGCCTCTGCATAAGGATTTCCTCAGCTGTGTCCCTGAAAGAGCCATGTTTACAGGATTCAGGTGCTGAGACTTGAAAGAGGACAAATTAAAGCCTTGGAGCAGTTGTGCGCAGAGCTGTGGTTTGCCGTGACCTTTAGATATGCAACAAATGCAAAAATCAAAGTGATTGCAGTTTTCATAGCTGGTCAAGGGTGCAACTGCAAATCAAAAGAAGAGTCTCAGTGAAATCTCTTGAGCTGGGTGCTCCTTTCTGTCCTTGCATGATAATCACTTGAACCACTGAGAGCTGCTGTGTTCCCCAGCACTGCCCCAGAGTCAAATCACTCAGGAACTCCAGCACTCAACGCCAAACACCAACTGGCCTCAATTCTTCTGCAGGGTACAAAGGCTTTAAGACCAGCTAAGCCTGCTGCCTCCGACCTTCATGTTCCAGCCGAGGGTGTTCGTAACATCAAGAGCATGTGGGAGAAAGGAAATGTTTTTTCATCACCCTCTGGGACAGGAACACCAAATAAGGTATGTGTTTAATTTTGCATAGTGATTATACAGAATGATGTGATGTACCTGACCTTGCCATTTATGTTCCTATGATTAAACCTGGTTGCTCCTGTTAACATTCCTGGTGAAGGGTCTCAAAGGATCCAGAGCTCCTCAGAAACCAACAAAATAGTGTCGCTGCAATATTGAGTATAATGGAAGAATTTAGTGACATACTGAGCTAAGCTACGAGACATTCCAGAGCCACATCAGAGATCTTAGACAAATACATTTGAGTAGTTCAAGCAGAGTACAAAGAAATTATTTCTGTTGGGAAAGATTCGTTTAGGGGGTAAAGGAGGATTAAATAGACAAGATAATGATGATGTTTTATAAATCATGCGTAAAAGCATTTGGGAGACCTTTATCTTTTTTATTTATATCCTTCAAGGGACATTTCCTTTCTATAATTTTATGTTAGTCGATGAGCATTCATCATACCCAAAACACTGAGCCATGGATTGAAGTGAGTTATTACAGGTAGCCATGAAATTTCAATGATTTTTTCTAACCTTTTAAAGATTTATTTTAATGAGTTAAATGTTAGGCCATTTAACTCCTCTATGACATGGTTTTAAAATATATTTTAGTTAAACAAAACAAAAACGTAGACTTAGACTATTGTCTCTCCTTCTTTTAGGCTAAATACTTTCTTTCCTTGGAGTCAGGGGTTATGACAGAAATAGCAGGTGTATGTCTAACATTTATTCCTGGGTTAGGACTAAGGTGGAATTGATTTTGTCAGCCCATATTTATCATTAAGGAAAAGTAGAGGGTAGTCGTACTGTGTAGTTTATAGGGACAATATCTTTAACGTACACAGGATGACTCCTAAGTAGCCATAGTCTCAGTGAGGATCTCTATATTAAACTCAGGCTTGGCTTTGTTTTTAAATCTAAACTGTGAAAAGCATAGCAAAAGCTATTCTGAAAGTCTTCTGATTATATTTTATATTTTATTATTCTGCAGGAAACTGCTGGACTGAAAGTTGGTGTTTCCAGTCGTATCAATGAGTGGTTAACCAAGACCCCAGAGAGCAACAAATCACCTGCTCCGAAACCTTCTGTAAGTAAACCTGCAACAACCATCTCTTCAGTAGGTGGGTTCTCTCCTGGGGCAGAGGTGGTGAAGGTGCTTCCTCAACCATCTGATGGCCCACATTGGACAGTTTTAAGTCTCAGCTTAACAGGGTGCAGAGCCATCTCATATAAACTATAGCATTACCTAGAAAGGTTGGACCAGATAATCCTTGAAGTTCTTCCAACCTGGCATTCTATGATTTAGAGGTACCATGCTGTACGTCCTCTCCTGGAATCTCACAGACGCCCTCTGGCTGCTGACTCCGGGGTAGTCAAGAAAGGGGGAATGAAACAGGGCAGTTCTCACCTTAAAGCTTAGTTAGGGATGCTTTAAAAAGGCAGTGCTCAGAGAAACTCTTCTCTGGTAGAGGAGGACATCAATTTACCACCTTTTAATTTAGAAATTACTAGCCATAGACCTTGGATTTGTGCTTTGGCTCTTCCCTGTAAAAATCTTCCAAGTATACTTTTAAACTCAACTGAAATACCTTAGTCCTTTAAAAGCCTAAATGAAATTTCTAATGATAGCCCTTCAGCATGCCCATTACTTCAGCAAGAATCAGAGCAGAAAATGCTATCAAAGTAACAAACTGGAAGTGTGGGAAGCAGCAGTGTGGATGTGGGAAGGAGGAGAAACAGGTAATTGAGGGGTAGGGAGGGATAGGGATGAGGAACTGGACCTGTAGGTGTCTGTATTGGAGAATGGCAGGGCATCAATACTCATGGTGTTAGTGATTCAACTTAGGGATTTTATGTAAGAACTGGTTTCTTCCCATATCCTTGTGTAGCGTTTCTCTGCCAGTCCACTTGCCCTGTATAAAAAGTGCGGCCTGATAAACACTTTTTCAATTCACACTCCTCTTTGTCCCAAAGAGCAGCTTGAAATTTGTAACATTTTCCTTAACAGTAACTACATGGAGATTATGTCCTTATGAACATGAGTAGAAAAATAAAAGTAGTCATTGTGTTTGTGGCGTTTAATCACAACCAGTGCAAACCAGCACAGAATCTGCCTCCAGATTTTCCTCTCTTTTCTTTTTAAAATTTATTATTATTTTTTTTAAATTAGGTTGCATCTTTTAGATAAAGTAAAACTAACATCTTGTTTTCCCCTCAGCCCACTGTTTCTACCTATCTCTTCATTTCCCTCTTTCTCAATAGATTGTTCTTTCTTCTTTCAATATCTCTGCTTGAAGGAACCTGCCCTCCTCCTATTCTTCTTCTTTGGGGGTCTGTTTGCTAAGGTTGTCAGGTAAACCCGTTTATAATTGCTTATGAAGAATGATATATATCTGTAATGTGTAATTTTAATTTTTCTACCAGGATAAATCAAAGAGAAACCTAGAATTTCATAGTTAGCAAATCACTTTAATTACTTTACCTCACCTGTTTTGTTTTGTTTTGTTTTGTTTTTTTTCTGTCAGGCTAGTGATTGGTATATGCTAAGGTTTTAAAGGATGCAAAGGAAATGCAAATGGGTATGAAGGACTACAGTGTTAAATCCTGAAACCTGAAATTTGAGAACGCAGAAGACCATCTTCTTTTCTGTTGTATTAGAAGCCCTAAGCTATTTTTTTTACAGGTTTTGGTTGGTTTTTTTTGATGAAATACTTCTATTCTGATCCAAAATAACTGAGACAAGCTACTTTTGAATTTCTTCCTGATAGAAATACTAATTCTGATTTTTTATTTATTTTTTTTTTCCCCTGCAAAATTTGGAATTGTCTTTTTTAAAAAGCTCATGGTGCAGAAACTTTTCACTGCCCTCCCTAGGATTAGCATAAGAAGTTATGGCCAGTCTGTGCAATACTAAATAGATCCAGCAGGATTGGTTTTGGTCATAAAGTGTGTATATGTGTGGAGTGATTATGTGAAGTGTCATTCTGAATAGCTTTACAACCAAGAGACAATGTAGTATTCACCACTGCTGGATGCTTCTCAACTTTTCTTACAAGCAAGTTGCACTCAAACTTTTTCTCTAGCAAATTAAAATAAACCTGAACTAACATTGGTTTCTGTTCTCTCATGTTAATTTAAAAATACAGGATTTAAGACCAGGAGACGTATCTGGCAAACGTAACCTCTGGGAGAAGCAGTCAGTTGAAAAGCCATCTTCTTCTAAGGTAACACTTCAGTGCCTTGTTAAAAGGCTAAAATCTGTGTGGGAAGCCTTCTAAGGGAAGGTGCCTTGATATGGTCAGCTAGTTGGAATTAGGCCTTCACATGTCTTTTGATACTAACCTGCTTTTTTTTATCTATAAAAGAGCATACAATGAGGCACAGAAAGCCATGGGCAGCATGTAACTTTTATATTGCTGTTTGGCAGAGCTCTGTTGTGCATGGGAATCTGTTCATTCCCTGGAGTTGATATTTTTTCCTGTTATAAGTAGCAATATTTTCCTGTATTTAATGTTAATAACAGGTTATTACTTCTTCAAACAGGTATCAGCTATTGGGAAAAAATCAGAGACTAATGGTAAGTAATTCTAATAATACATCTGTGTATTAAATAGAAGCTTTGCCACATTTGCCTACAATCACATCTGAGTTTTAAAATTCTATGGCTGTTAATGTTGTGGGAAAAAACCCACCCTTTTTGCCTTTATCTTTCAAATGCTCCATTACAATATCATCAAAACTTGAATGTTTAAGAAATAAGTCTAAATGAGCTTTCTAGGAGGACTGAGAACTTGCAGTGCTCCAGCCATGTTTGCAAAGCCTGGTTTGAGTGACACATGCAGCATGTTTGCTATAGCTGGAGGGAGTCATTGAACTGTGTGGAGTCTGAAGAATAGGCTGGTCAGTTAAATAATTACAGCAAATGCAAGGCATCTGGGAAAGGCTCTTTCAAAGGCTGCAGCAGAGCAGGAAGGGATATGTCTTTCCTGAGCGAAGAGGGGAAACCCAGAAAGGGAGGCTGTTTCAGCAGCATTATTTCAGCAGAAATGGAAGATTTCTGTACTACTGAGAACAAACCATGCATCTGATTTTAAACGCTGCCACTTGGTAATGTTGAAGTCTGATGAAAGTGCAGCAGTGTGGATTTTTAAAAATTCCTCTGGCTGGTTGTGAGTCTCATGTGCTCCTGCATACCCAGACTGGAATGGAGTTCAAACACACTCAACAGCAGCCCTGCTTTTGGTGGAGCTGTGCGTTGGTGACTTCTAAAGGCAAAAAGAGTTCTCCTACTGTCATTTTGAAACTGCTAGTTTGGGAAACACAACCTAGATCTACAGGAAGAAGTGGGCAGACTTCTCCTCCTAGCACTTTTTAAATTTTTAATCTAAAACATTGCAAATAAGGTCAATTAAAGGAAGTATGTGCCTAAGGACCAGTGGGGAAGAATGGAAATTCTCAGATCGGTTTAATAGCTTTAAGATGTCTTGCAACATCCCTTGACTCTTCACTAGAAATAAAATTACAAATATCAAGAAACTTTTGGGTTTCCACAGATTAATACGTGCATATGTTTTTCTTCATGTACACATGTGAAGCCAGAACTATGGCAATGCCCCGTGAACGTCTCTTATGAGTTTAGAGTAACGCAGAACACAATCGTCTTCCTCCTCCTCTGACCCTACGTCAAACCGAGAGGGGGTTTTCAGGCCCACTCAGCGTTAAGTGCTGCTCTGCTCCCATGGAAGGCACCAGGGGTCACACGTTGCCTACAGGAGCAGCCCCCGCGGAGGGTTTGGGGTGCTGCCAAGCCCCTGCTCTGAGGCTGAGGGAGACGAGGGGCTTCCTCAGAGGGGTTGCAGCCCGGGGCTCTCAGGAGTGCATGCACCGAGCACCGCAGCACAGCCTGCCTTGCCTTGGCGTGGCAGCCACCCAGGAGCGGCTGGGGAGAGGGCTGGGTGCAGCAACCCCCACGTTTCTGGGTGGGAAGCTCCTGAGCTCTCCCTGAGGTGCTTCCTGGGGCTGTCAGAGGCGAGAAGGGTGAAATTCTGCTTGTCCTCTTGGGCACCGCCTCTGAGCAGTCCCGGGACAAGAGCACGGCTGCAGCCAGCTTTTGTCCTGCCTTCTTACCTGCTGTGTGTTAATCTAGAGCCCTGCCTTCTCTGGTTTAGAGATCTACTTGGGTTATTTCAAGCCATCTTTAATTCTCGTCTTTCTCAGCAGGTTTGAGACAATTTGAGAAAGAACCATAGAAGGCCACTAAAGACGCTGGACAAATCAGTTGGGAAACAAAGAAAAAAAAAAGAAAAAAAAAAAAGGAAAAAGTGCTAAATTGTTCTTTTTATATTTATGTTTATTTACCAAAATGTCTTTTTGCATTATTCCAGTTAAAACCATGTATATTAGCACTGTATTTAATAATCAGTCTAGACATTCATCATAATAGTACTGCCTTTGCACAAGAGCCTTTATTCCTAAAGAAACCCATGCTGTGAAATATATAGACTCTCCTACTGATAGTCATAACTATGTATCTGAACAGTGATTTCAACTGGCATTGAAGAGGTCAACCCAAAATGCATGTAAAGTGAAGTTGCTTAAGAAAGGTGTGCAGTAAACCTATAAAAACAGTGGTTACTTTTGTAATACATAAGTCTTTCTTTCTGCACTTTAGACTAAGGCATGGAAGAAATATCTTTAGTTGACAATGTAATATTTTCTGTAAGTTGCCCATGTCATGAAAAATACTGCATCAATAACTTGTTTTAATTTTTTGTTTTATACTTTTTTAAAGTATCAAATTTTCCATTCTAGTTTAAGTTAATACCTAAATTTGGATTATTATGTTAGCTGACAGCGGTACTGATACTTCTTTTTGTTGTTAGTAACTAGTAATTGAATGCAATTTAGACTATATACACACATAGCTTTACAAAGTTTAGCCTAAAGGCACTACTAATGGTAGAACGCTTTAATAAATGCTAGAGTATTATATTTAGTAATAAACATACATAATTAGCCAGTATCACAGCTTAAAAAAATAAAGACAAAATCACACACTTTTCTATAGTAAGATTTCATAATTGCCATTAGAGGTATGGTGAGATAAGTATTAAAATTTTTTAAATGTCAGTTGCCCAGTAATGGGTAATTAAAAGAAAGTATAGTTTTTAAAAGAGGAAAAAGTAAGGGTATAGAGGGTCAAAAATAGGTCACTTGTATAAAACATTGTAGTTTAATTTATATAAAACTACCATAATTAAAAAGAAAAAAAGCCTAAACACAGTTGGAGCTTGTTTCAAATGACTGCACACTAAATCTTGCCATCCATCAGTGCCGTACACTAAGTCCACCTAAAATGAAGTAAACCTCTATCTTTATAGTGCTTCTTTTTAACTCTCTCTCCTAAATATCTTATTTACAGATGTTTTCATTTGTATATAGTAAACACACGGCTATAAGACGTCAGCTTGGTTTGCATTTACATGCCACACAGTTTAGCATTTACATCCTACAGTGTGTGGGTGGCATAAACTGAGCAACTGAAGTAGCCCCTGAGCACATTGTTAATGGCTTTGTTGTGCATCAGAAATACCAGGATCTCCCTTTTCATCACTCCCATCTCTTACAGCATCTGATTTTTTCCTAAAGAAGAATAACATTATATTTCAACCCAAAGATGAGCTCCCCTGCTTGGCTGAAACATCTTGTTTACATACAGAGATGCACCTACTTATCTGTAGGGGGTGAAACTGTGCCTGACATTGTCTGTGAGTTGTCATGTTTTTTGTTTGGGGGTTTTGTAAACACTCTTTTAAGTCTTTCAAATACATCCGATAGCTGCAATAAAAATGATTTGTTCAAACAATGTATTCTGAAACTGCATCCACAATAAATGGAATATTTCCATCAGCAGCCCACTGTTTGTTAATGAGCAGGAATGAGCCACTTGGTGTAACTGGGATAGTATTTGTGCTAAGGGCATTTAAAATAATGTGTTATTGCAAAGAACCTCAAAAGATGTCTCTTGTGATGTTCTACCCTACCCCAGACAGCCAAGTCATAAAATCAGCAGCTTTAACCTACATATTCTTAAGGAAAATAAAAATAATCTTAATTGTCATGCCTACTGGTAGAAGACAGGAGCTGTGAATCCTATTTCTTCTGTCTACCTCAGAGGGATGTGCTTCCAGGCTTGGATGATTAAGGAGACCAAGGCTGGGGAGCTGCTGACTTTCCTGTTGTCCTCCTACCCCCTTCATTTTTTCTCTGAAGGCAGCACAGCACTTAACACACTGCTCTAACCAGGTCATGGTCATCTGAAAGAGGCTCACAGAGGCTGCTGCCAGCTCCACAGGAAGCACCGGGAAAGCTGCAGCAAGCACAGCTTTCACAGCTACTGGGCAAGAAATAATCATGTATTGCCTAATTTAACCTGAAAGGAGCTTGTACGCTTGCAAGCACGTCTGTTCTCCTACCTTGTACTGACCAACTACATTGCTACATTTCTCTGCAATCTGTGCTGAAGTGCTGCTTTTCCTTGTTGATGTAGGTAAGTTTCTTTTGCTTCTAGTTATTGCCTTTTCTGAGAACATGGAAGCGTGCTGGCCACAATCAGGTTTACTTCTAGGAAATACTATGCAGTGGTGCAGCTGGCATCACCTCCTGGCAGAATTCACCGAAGACAAATCCCAGCGTTTGAGGCAGCAGAACTGCAAGGTTTTTTTGTGTTTTGATATTATTATGAGGTGATAGTTTTTCAGATGATACCAGATTGTCACCTTATCTTCTGATCATGTTTTCCTGAAGCTCACTAGGTTCTACCTAGAGCATGATCCCATTTGATATGTAGGCCACTAGTAGTCTATGCATTGTCCTTGTTCAGCAATTATAAAAGCTCTTTTCTATCTGTATTATAATTTTAAAAAACAGACTTCAGCCATTTTTTATAACTAACCCTATGAAACAATTTAAGCACAACACTGATAAAGTTTTGTTGTTATTCAAACTTTATTCATATAAAATAAAGCATTAGGGAGTCATATGATAAAAATCACAGCTATGTAAAAAAGCAAAGTAATTAAAGACAGCATTCCTTGAGAGCAAGTCATGAGCCAGTAGCACTGACTGCACTGGAAAGAACATACAAAAAAAACTTAGTAAGTAACCAAAGTTTTTTTGTTGAACATGTCTCTAATTAAGGAAGACAAGGAAAAAAGGAAATGAAAAGACATTGTCTTTTGACTGCTAATCAAAACCAGATTTCTTTTTACCATCATAACAAAAGACCCATCCCTACTGATGCATTTTTATACCAGCTAGTGGTCTGCTGAAAAAGAAGGCCAAGTAACTGCTGCTAATGATTGTCAAGCGCAGAAGAAGTCATCAGTACTAAGCTGCATACATCCTCTACTCTGGAAGGAGTTAAACAGAGGTCTCTCGGAAACCACGGGCATTAATACTCCGCTTTGAATGGATAGTCCTTGTGATTGACAGCTCTGAAAAGAGAAATAACTGGTTATTGAAGTATTGTAGAAAGTATCTTCAGCAGCATACTTTACTGCAGTCTCCCTCCCCCATTGCCAACATACTCAAGTTTTGCTGAGGTCATTAATTTGAAGACAGGCTTGTGAACAAGCACATGCTACACCAAGATGCTGAAGAGAGTGCCCTGAATGAATGTCCCTCCTGACATCAGTTCCAGGACATGTCTCATTACCTGGGGTCTAGGGTTTATGATATGAGCTCTCCCTGGTTTTTGTTATGAATGTTTTCAAGATACAGAGGATGAAAATACAGCTAGAGATAGACCTAGTGGATAATAAGGATAACAAGAAACATACTGGAGCACTGGAACTGCCCTCCAGTTCCTGTTGAAGCTGAGGATGACATCCATCTCCTTTTTAGACAGTTCAAAGTCAAATACCTAGCAGGGAAGAAAAAAAAAGAAAAAAAAAAAGAGTCATCTAAGAATTCTTGCTGGTGGCTCTTACAGGAGACATCAGTCCAATATGTAGCAGCACAAATTGAACATAACACAGAGATAATATCTAAGATGCCTTATAAGCAAATGTCCAACTGAACCTCTCTGCCAAGGGAAACCACAGCCTCAAAGTAAGACATAAACCATAATGGATCTGGTGTTTACAGTTTGTTCCTTTACACCCTGAAGAATGGCTCACTAAATATCACTAAGCTTCCTGGTGTAACACGTTTCTCTCCTGGCAAGAACAAAATGCTTTTCGCCAGAGAACAGCTGCAGATGGTTAGGTAGTGCTGAGCCCAAATCTTTACATTTCTGCACTCCCCTCCCAATGTGTCTTAGGTGTTGCTTGGAAACAAGGAGACACGGGTGTGGGTGACTATCCTGTGTAAAAAGGTGTCAGTTGTCCCAGTGGAAATTTTACCTTGATGTTCTCCTCAACCCGCTGTGGTTTGTCAGACTTGGGAATGACAATCACATCTCTTTGGACGAGAAACCGGATCAGAACCTAGGAAAGGGTGAGGATGAGCATGAACACAGGGGCCAAGAAATCTGTTCAAATGCATTTTGTGTTTTGTTTTTTTTTCATTCACAAACCAATTTCTCTTTCTACAACCATAATCACTCTTGGGAAGATTTGGTTCAGATTCAGTTCAGTTTGCATACAGAAGCTTGATATGCCAGCATTTGCTTGTAATCTATGGGCAAACTGTAATTGCACCTGGCCTATGTTGTTTCTACATCCTGGCTTCTCCAGGATTTGTTTTGTTTTTATTTGTGGTAGGAGGTGGGGAGAAAAATGACACTGCTTCTGGCTTGTGTTTTATGGGTGTTCAGACCAAACAAGCATAATAGTGCAGATTATTTTGAGCTCACAGGTAAGTACCTCACCTAGCCTAAGCTTTTCCTTGGAAGGAAAAACACAGATTTTAAGTTTCCACCCCTCAAAAGGGAACTGTTGCATGTAATTTTTGGTTCTGTTGTGCCTGTCTTAGAATATGACTATGGTTGATTGCCTGTGAGCGTGTGGATTTGTTTGAAGTGCACTTACTGCACACTCTGTGCAAGAACTCATTTGTGTGACTAGCAACTAATACAGAAAAATGTTCATCTTGAATAATTCTTTGTAAACAGGGAGCAAATGGAGCAATGACACAGCTCTGCAAACTACAGGGCTTGTCTGAAGAGTAACTTGGCTAACTTAGCTGGAGAAAGGAATAACAAGTTGGATCAATTTGTAAGTAAATCTCAGAGGAAAGAGGTCCTCAGGGAGCAAGCAGTTTTCTCTGGAAGCAGAAGAAATCTCCCTAGGAAGGACACCCAAGATAAGCACATACTACTGCTGATCAGCCACCACAAAGCTCAGTGCTCAAGATCTCTTACAAAAGATCTGATAATTTGTATAAATACTGGTAAGAACTTGGGCAATATGAACAGTCAAGTGTAGTTCAACCCCATGATAATGTCTCTTTACAGAGTGCACCATCTACTAAGACTGGCCACCAGCTTGTAAAAATATCTCAGGAGAAGGAATAGTTTGCCCTGACAACCCCACTTACCTGGGCAGGGGTTTTATGGTGTCTGGCTGCAATCTCTTTTATCTTGGGATCGTCCATCAGTGTAGGGTCTCCTGGCTTGGCCCTATTGAAAACAAAAGCCAAGATACTGATGGTAGAAAGGGATTACCTTCCATGCAGGAAGCCTGACATTTTCTATGAAATAATCTGCAACAAAGCAACAGCACTTTTCTAATTATACCTGCATTATTAACATCATTTGCCTCAAAGATCCAAGTTGCAAATTCATTGTTTTGTACAGACAAAGGCTGCAAAGCAATCTTACCATGGGCGGTTAGGAGAGCCAAGGGGGCTATATGCAGTCACAGCAATCCCTTTGGACTTACAGTAGTTGATCAACTTTTCCTGGGTGAGGTATGGATGGCATTCAACCTGCAAGCATAGAAACATGGTGGGTGACACAGAGACTGACTGCACTGAGCTCCAGAACATAACTAACAACTTCTCTTGGGTCACAGCAAATGTGAAAAAAAGACTCCCAATATAATTACGGTGATCTGGATAATGACTATAATCTGTCTTAAAAAAATAAATAAATATATATTAAAATGTCACAGCAATATCTGGAGGCCTGGAACAGAGAATAAGGTTTACTCATGCTTCATATTACATAGTTAGAAATAGATGAGAAGAGTGAAAGTGCTATCTGTATTGACAATCTGAGATACAAGCCTTCCTGGATTCTGCAGAGCAGGACTGCATCTTCAGAGGGGCAGCTCAAAATACCTGACAGTTATTTTCTGCCCTTAGTCACCCAACTTTTTCTCAGGGAGTGTCCCTGACTCTTGAAGAAGCCTGGGGAGATGAGATTCCTTAGGTTAGCTCTGCTTATGTTGCAACCAGCCATTCAGACAAGGTGTTCTTTAACAGGAAACAAGGAGCCTGCATGGGGATGCTGCTCAACTTGCCACAAGCCATGAAGGTGTGACGACTGGGCTAAGTCTGCACTGCGTAACATGGCACCATGCACATACTCAGCCACTTCTAAACACTTAGCTTTGCTACCAGGCATGGTGACATGAAATCTATGTAAAGTAGTTTATTTAGACCTGATCTAGACTAGGCAACTACTGTAACTACAGCATGTGGCACAGACACACCGATGGAGAAGCAAACTAGAGTCAAAGCCCAAAGTTACTTAAAGTGTTCAAGTTGGTGTGGCTTTTAACATGATCTCTACCAGAACTTTATAACCTTCAATAAAATAATTCCAAGTCCAGAGTCCCCTTGTGCTAAGCCTGGCCAGTGCACACCCTAGCCCTAAGACTGGCACAGCAGCACAGGCAGCACCATGCCTGCATGAGACCCACTTTGAGGATTTCCCTGGATACTTCCAAACCAGCAGAGATGGGCATTGATAACCCTCAGCTGAGTGCAAAAAAGTTGCATATGAAAGGAAGTCAGAAGGTCCTGATGCCCCTGCTGGCCTCTGATTTAATTCATGAGGTACATGGTAAGAAATTTGTATGTAATTGTATACTTCAAACCTCCTTTTTATAATGAAGTTTAGTGAAATGGTTTATTTAATGTTGAAAGATAAATAAAGTCCAGTGAGTGAGTTAGAACATTCCTGTACATTCCTATGCCTGTACAGTAGCTCGCAGTGGGAATTCTGCCAGTTATCCCAGGGCTGGTAGAAATCGACCTGTGGCAACTTGGGCTGTGACACTGGGAGTGTTAAAGAGGACATGTATAAAAAACTTGCAAGGTTTTATGCAAGATAGTGGATATTTTCACCTTTTTTCACTGTCTAAAAATGAAATAATCTCATCTGTTTCATATTACTGTGATATGAATAATCCATATTGTTTTGTATGGTATTGCTCTCAAATCTCCACTGTGTTATATACATACAAGTTTACAAAGAAGCTTTCTGTTGAGATCCCTGTAGGCTAAAACCCATCCATACTGACACCATAACAAAGCCTTGCATATTGCAGGCAATACTGACTTGAAGGGACCTGCAGACAACCAGAAATATTCTAAGGTTAGTCAACATCAGTGGAAATAAGAATCTTACCTGGTTCATTACTGGCTTGTATTTTAGTCCTGGCTTGTTCAAGATTCTTTCAATCTGCTCATGGTTAAAGTTGGATACACCAATAGCTTTTACCAGACCACAGTCCACCAGCTCTTCCATGGCCTAATTAGTGAGGACAACCAACATGTATTTATGAGGTGGTATTACTGTCAACTACACTATTTTATTTGCCTAAAGCTAGTGACAAACCAACAAACAACCCACCCTAGATTAACTAATACTATCTTAAATTTTAGAAAAAACCTAACCTTTGCACCTGGATGCTTTATGTACGATAATCCTTCTGTAATAGGAAGCAAAGTAATTTGCCTTGGCTTCTTTGTGGGTCATTATATTGGAGTAAAAAAAGCAAGGGAGACCCCCCCCCCTTTCCTCCTCCTATGCCAGTACACTACCTAGGAATTGGCAGAACACAGCAAGTAAGATGTTAGCTTAGATTCAGTTACCTCAAAATACTTTCTTGCAACCGTAATCTATTTTTATAGAGAAAACTGTTGATTCCCAGAGTTCCAACATCACAGAGTTGCATATAGCAGAGGAGCAGACCCTGAATCCTCTCAGTCCACAAGAAAAGGAGGATTGAAGGACAGCCTAAGATTCTGATGCCCAACACTGAAAAGCATGGGAATTCCCTACCTACATGAAACACCCAGAAAACTAACAGCCACACCCAGATTAATCTACGTTCCAGTTCTACCAGTGTGCCTATTCAAATATTGCTTGAGTGACAGCACCTATAGTGCTAACAGTTTTCCTACTCTTTAGTCTTATGGAAGACATCCTTCTCTTGTTCCTCAAAACAAGGGGTAGCAGCAGCTGTTCTCATCCTCATAATAAACTGCAGTTTTGTGTGACTTATCCTCTGAAACCAAAGAGGTTAATTATCCCTTAATTTCATGGTATGTGCACATCTCTGCTCCATCTTTAATGCTGACATCTGCTTTAAAAAGCAAACATTAACTTACCTCCCATGTGTCCAGAAAATTGGTGTCACTGGGGATACTCATACCCTTGTCATCCAGAGGATGCAGTTCTTCACCAGCCTGTTTTTTCAAGGCAGATAATATATAGATTTTTTTAAGTTTAATTTCTAAGTGTTTTCTAGCACTTCAGACTCAAATTATAGGCAGCTAGTTATCAGGTTATTTAAACATAACACATAACTAAACATTATGCATGTTCATCATTACCCTCTTTTGGATGAGGGCCATTTTTCTACAAATCAATTCCAGCATACAGGGAGTGGGGATTAATAGCAATTATGTAACTTAGGGAGATGGAGCATGAAGAGAACAGACACCACCCTACATTTTTTTTTCCTAGAGTTTTAATTTATTTTACACAAGTGTAGACTGGGGAAAAAAAAAAAAAAGCATGTTCATTCTGTACCGTGCTTCATTTTTCATTGCTGGTTACTCCAGATCAAGCCAACATCTCCAAAACCTGAGATGTTTACACTGGTCTAGCCCAGCAGAAGGCCACAATCCCAAACAGTGCCATCATCTCTTGGTCCTAGTTTCCCTGAAAAACTAGGGGGTGCATTAGCAGTGGTCGTACCTATGATTGTCTTGGTTCAACAAGAAAGCCAAACCCATGTGCTAAAACAATGCTTGCTACCACTGGGTTCAGGGAAGTGCCAAATGAACCAGAGCATACCCCAGCTGCCTAGTGAAGATAGTCATAGCACAGATGAGTGAATCTTTCTTGCTAGGTAAGAAGAATATGTGGAGCAGGACTACCTTGAATCCCATAGGGAAGTGCATCAGGTAGAGGTCAAGGTAGTCCAGTTGCAGTGCATCAAGGCTCTTCTTGCACGCTACCTTAACCAGGGACTTCTCGTGAAATGTGTTCCACAACTGCGGGAAGAAACCAAGCCCAATCATTACTCTACAGCTTCCACAGTCCAGACCAGGGGACAGAAGCTTCTCCCTTGGTTGTCTGGGAGGAAAACTCCCTCCCCCCTACCCAGTGCACACAGAATGGATACCAAGCCAATGGATGCCAGTATTTTAGTAGTAAGGTAGGACAAACATGCCACAAGTAAGGGAGTCAGTAGAGAAGGTGGACAATCAGTACTCCTACTCATGAACAGAGATTCTCAGAACTAAACATAGCACTCTGCCAGGTATATCTAACAGAGCAAAGCTGCTAGTGTTGGAATTTTTTTTTTCAGTGTAAATTTTTAGTCTTGAGCAGCTCATAGCTACTCTTCTGTCCCTTTTAAATAGCCACAGGGGGAACTTTTGTCAGTTTTACTTCACTTTTTAAATGAAAATTCAAATAATTTAAATAGAAGAACTTGCAAGTACTATTCAAGAAAAAACCTGTGCTTAAAAAAAAACCTGAGAGTATAGGGAAAAGGTTAGTTATGCTGCATGTTTTCTGGTTTTGTTGGTGAAAACCTGAACTCAAGTTTTTTAGTTAAAGTGTTCACTTTTTGGTAAAGAGTTTTGCTGAGACAAGTGGATTTGATGAGTACACAGAAAATACTTCAGACTGAAGTCTCATACTTTAATTTCTATTCCCTTTCAGCCTTACATTTTGTAAATGGCAGCATTTTTGAATGTCTTGCAAATTAGTAAGTAGCACAGCACCTCTGTATTCAGACATATCTTTTTTTTCCTGATCTTTCTAGGGTGGAAGCAAATGAACCTTCAGTATAATTAAGTGACTTAATAGATGTAAGGAAATTATTAGATCAGCAACAACCATGCTATCTTTCCAAAGCTGTCAATGGTTCCTTAAGTAAAGCTCAGCCCAAACTGCAAATAAAGGATGGAACTCATAGCACACAAGACAACCATGAAATGAATATTGTTAGAAAGGGAATAAGCTCATAGGTTCCTTTACAGATGTAGCAAGGATTTCACTTTGAGAAAAGCCCCCTCCCTGGAGGTCTTCAAGGCCAGGCTGGATGGAGCCTTGAGCAACCTGATCTAGCAGGAGGTGTCCCTGCCCATGCAAGGGGGGTCGGAACTAGATGATCTGTAAGGTCCCTTCCAACTCTAGCCATTCTATGATTCTAAATGCCACAATCATCCTGCATCCTTGTACCTTTGTGACAATGAAGAGGTCTTCCCGTTTCACGGCCCCCTCCTTGATCTTCTGCTTGACTGCATTCCCAATCTCATTTTCATTCTGGTAGAAATAGGCACAGTCGAAGTGACGGTAGCCTGCACCAATGGCATACTTCACCACTTCTTCTACCTTTCCTGGTGGAGCCTGAAAGCAAACACAACC
Organism: Apus apus; assembly: GCF_020740795.1. Lineage (NCBI taxonomy): Eukaryota > Metazoa > Chordata > Aves > Apodiformes > Apodidae > Apus > Apus apus. Next base: position 139,985,566 of record NC_067282.1, on the reverse strand, counting down.
AAACCATGAGCTCTTCCATGGCCTTCCACCAGTGCTCGCTGCTGCTGCGATAGCTCCGCAAAGTCTCCCTTTTCCACTGCTGCTGGAGTTTCCTTGTCACCTGCATTTAACCAGTTCCAACTTCCTGAACCAACAGCATTTTTGTGGGGAAAGGGAACAGAATAGAAAGGAGTTGGTTTCTGTGAGACATCTGGAATCTGCCATTTCCAGCAGCACAGTGCCCGGCATCATTTCCCCTTATTTGCTTTAAGCGTTGCCCAGGCAGTCTGGCCGTTTCCGCCCCCCCCCCCCCCCACGGAGCCAGTTGTGGCGGCGCCGGGACGGACCTATTTGTTGTCTCTTTTCTCGATTTCCTCTGTTGCTTCCCCTCTGCTTTATTTTGCCTCCCTCCACCTTCTTCATCCCCTATTTTATCATTCGTATTTCCTCCTTTACTCTCCGCTCGGTGCTCCCCGCGCCCTCTTCCCCCCCGCCCCGCTTGGCTCCTGGCAGCCCGCCCGGTTACACAAGCGGCCGCGATCGCGTCCAGCCCTGAGGGCGGGCGGCGAGACCGACCCCCTCGCCCCCCCGCAGGGATGGGGTGCTCGCTGGCGGTTCCCTTCCCGCCGGAGACCCGCTTTCGGTCGCGGTTCTTCTTCTGGGTTTGGGGTTTTTAATTGTTTAGGGGTTTTTAAATTTTATTCCCTCTCCCCGCTTCTTTTAATCTCGCCAGCGCCCGCCAAACCAGGGTCATCCTGCCCGCCCCGCTACCTGCCAAGTGCCCAGTCCCACGCAGGGAATCTTCATCTTGTTGCTCAGCTCCACGCAGGGGCTCGCCATGGTGCACACAGGTGTCGGTCCCTCCGAGCCTCTCGCTGTGCCCACAGCCGCGGGACGGCCCTTTAAGGCGTGGGGCAGCCCCGCCTCGGTCCACGCCCGTCATCCCCGTGTCCCCCCCCCCGCCACCCCATCTCCACTCCCCTCCCGCCTCAGCCCGGCTTACGTTAGATACGAGACACAAGATGCCCGTCATTTTGAGATTTTGGTTGGCTACAGAAGCCTGATGTTAAGAGGATTTTGGTTTTGCACTGAACAAACCGAAAGCAAATCCCTTGGTGATGAGCTTGGTACTTTTACACGTGTTTTTCTGTAGTGGAGAGAGCCTGGCTGGTGCCAGGAGAATCGCTGCATGGGGCAATTGGTGTCCAGGCTGTTGAGGCTGATTTTCTCAGTTACTCCTAAGTCGTGATAAACGGACTGAAATTTCTGTCTTTCATCCTACAGAATATTAGGCTCACCCGCTGTTTGCAGAGGAATTCTTTAAAAGGGAACATGGTCTTGCCTTCACATAGATTCTGTCTCCTGTCTGTGCAGAGGGGTGGGCTCCCATCGTGCTCCCCTCTTGCAGCAGTCCATGTGAAGGCAAAGGTTGCCTGTGCTCAATTGAAATGTCAGCCAGCATCAGTAGGGTGTCAAAGTTTGCAAAAGGAATGTTTTGTCCAGCCAAATATTCTTGTATTGGGCTCATTGACTTCTAAGGGTCCCCTGTCCATCTCCTCGCTGTCACTAGCCCAATTATAGCAATAGTCAGCTCTCCTCAAAAAAGTGGGACTGGGGAGGAAAGCCACAGAAATCCCCCCTCTTTGCTAATGTTCCCAAGAGCATCAAATACAGTTCACAATGAAGGGAGGAAATTAAAATTGCTGAATAATGTGACTGTTAAACAAACGAAGGAGAAGAAACAAGGAATTAAGAACTGCCTTGATATCAGGCATTCAAAACAGAAGATGGATATGCTTGCAACAAACATAGAATCATAGAATCATAGAACTGTTCAGGTTGGAAAAGACCCTTGGGATCACCAATTTCCAACCATCATCCCTACTTTACCAAGTTCTCCCCTAAACCATATCCACCAACACCACATCCAAATGACCCTTAAACACATCCAGGGATGGTGACTCAACCACCTCCACGGGCAGCCTATTCCAGTGTCTAAGCCACTCTTTCTGTGAAAAAAATTTCCTAATGCCCAGTCTACACTTAACCTGTTGCAGCTTAAAGCCATGTTTCCATTGAGAGGGGTTAAGTAGGTGAAGCTGCCATCAACTTTTGTGGCTGTGAACTTTTCACCTCATCAGCCACCCACAGCCAGTAGGCCAAAGTTTTAATTTGCTGCTTTCCTTAACTAATGTGCTTCATATCTATTTGTGCACTTTCTTCTTCAGATAAGACTGTGCCCACAAATATGGATACTGTTAAGATACAACTAGACGAGTCATTCTCGCTCTACATCCTGCTTTTGTGACATTTGGACCAGTTGTGTTCCAGCCAAGGATGGCCTCCTTGGTACTACTACCATGGACCCTTCTCCCTATGTGAGAGGTATAATCGGTGCTGAACCCTTCAACATGTTTGTTAGAGGCTTCTGGGAGCAGCTTCAGGGTGCAACCGGGGAGGTGCCCAGGAGCTTCCAGAAGATATCTAGAGGGAGGAGTGCAGTGATACCACCTCTGGAGAAAAGCAAGGTATGATCAGCAGCTGGCCAAGCCTTAATGATTTTGGAGTGAACTTTGTAGGGGCCAGGGAGGAGCAGGGAGAGATTTTGGCAACTGAGCTGTGCATGGGCTGGTGTGGGAGATTGTCTGAAAGGACACAGTCATGTGTTTTCTGTTTAGACATCTCTTCTCTGTTTTATCTGATTGCTTTAACAGCATGGAGAAAGATAAATATCATAATTCATAACCATGTAAAACATGATTTATGGGAGCTCAAAAGCACTCTTTTTTTTTTCTTTTTTTTTTTTTTCCTGGGTGCAGAATGAGTGATGACTGATGCCCATTCACCTCAATGTTTTAGCTGAGTCATGGTGATTTTACTCGTTGGAAAGCCTGGCAACCGTTTCATGATTCAGAGTGTGCAGATGCAGGAAGTGACTTGTCCGTAACTTTTTTAAGCATGGTCATTGTTGTCAAGGCATTACTATAACCTCACTAGATGTTTACTGGTGCCTGATTTCAAGTTCTTATTTGGATTGGTTTTGTTCAGATTAAAATACTTGTTTAGAAAGCCCCAACATGAGGCAGCCTTGCTGTTAGTGTTCCTTAGGGAAGCAATGTGCATTATTTTCTGGAACTAACCACTAAGGAGCCTGTCACAAATGTCTCCTTCTGCAGAGCCGACAAGAGAGTAGCCACATGCAATAAGGGAAAGGAACAGGAAATCTGTTTACTATGTGGATTTTGAGGTTTGGGGGTTTTTTTAAGAAAGATATGAAGAGTCAGTGGTGTCAGAGATAATTGTGAAATATGGTACAAGACTCTCCATTGCAATTTAGTAATTGTAACAAAAATGAAATTAAAAATGTGAAATGATGAATAGCAGGAAGGCAAGTATTGCCATTTATATTTTAATAAAACCTGGTTGTTTTGTTTGTTTGTAAGTTTGTTTTCTGTGAGTTTAAAAGCCTACTGGGCATCTTTGCAGAATTCAGTATGGGAAAAGATTGAGACAGAACAGTCACAGAAGGGTGAGGTTGGAAGGGACTGCAAGAAGTCATCCTGTCCAGCTCCCCTGTTCAAGCAGGGCTGCCTAGAACAGGTTGCCCAGAACTGTATTCAGATGGCTTTTTAGTATCTCCAAGGAGGGAGACACCTCTGTGGGCAAACTGTGCCAGTGCTCAGTCACCCCTCACAGTAGAAAAGTTTTTCAAAATGTTCAGAAGGACTTTCAGGTAGGTATAGTGCTTAGGGACATGGTCTAGCAGTGGACTTGTCAGACTTAGGTTAGTGGTTGGACTTGATGATCTTAGAGGTCTTTTCTAATCTAAACAATTCTATGATTCCTCTCTTTCATTTTGTGTCCACTGCCTCTCCTCCTGTCAGTGGGCACTATTGAGAAGAGCCTGGCTTCGTCCTCTTTGCACCCTCCCTTCAGGTATTTATGTGTGTTGATAAGATCCCCCTGAACATTCTCATCTCCAGGCTAAAGAGCCTCAGCTCTCCCAGCCTCTCCTAATATGAGAGATCCTTGGGTCCCTACATGCTTACCTCAGTCCCCTCTGTGTTTTAGCTGAGTCACGTCCCCGTCACACCCTGGGCAGCCTGGCAGGCCTCCCGGGGCACCCAGCCCAGCTCACCCACAGGCTGCAGTGTGCAGGGGCAAAGCAGGCACGTACCCCCAGGAAGTGTTCAAAACATGGCTGTCAGTTCACAGGGTGTTTGCCAGCAACAGGTTTTGCGCTTGTTCTCCTGGATGGCTGCCATAGTCCCTTGCAGCCGGCATTTCAGGGGTGAGCTTGGCAGGCATACGCTTTGCGCTCATTTGGAAATAATGAGCATGTTTTGCTACACTGACAAGAAGCAGCTTGTTGCAAATCCCTTCTCCTGCAGCAAAGCTCTTTCTCTGATGCAGGCAGAAAGCTGTCCCAGCAGCAGTTCTTCAGGGCCTTTGCGGGTGGGTGTAGACATGGCGTCCCATCTCGAGTCATGCTACTCTGCCTACGACTGTTCTCCGGGTTGGGAATGTCGTGATGAGATGTGTCAGGGAGTCCATGTTTTTTGGAATGAAGCAGTTACAGGGTGATCTGCCAGTTTTCCTGGGTTTGTAGCAAAGCAGAGGGAGGCTTTTTGATAAATGTCTCTTCTGCTGGCTTGGTGAATTCTGAGAGACCTGCCCACTGCATGGGCTCCTGGGCTGAGGTGCTTTCAATTGCCAGGTTCCCTGGCTCTGCAGGTTTCTTCATTCAGCTGAGGTTTCCAGGTGAGATGGGAGATGAGGTAAGAGACGTGTTGCATGCCACTGTGGAGTTCAGAGCCTTTTCGTTCATACTCAGTTTTGCTTTTGGATGATGCCTATTTTACAACTATTTTACCCATCCCTTCTTCCTAAATCTGCACCATGGGTGGAAGAAATGTTTCTCCTCACCCTTTGGCATCTCAAGCACAGTCTTCTTAAGCATGTGAAAGGCCAAGTGCTAATCAGGTTGGAGATGTGAAAAAGTAGTCAAGACCATTGGTATTTTTCAAGTGTCTTTTACTCTCCTGTAAAATCCTTTGACTATTTGTTGGTGCCCATTTGACTGAGGCTCAGGTTAAGGCCCAGCTAAGAAGCACTGCTACATAACAGGAGGCTGTCTGCAGCAGATAGCCTTGGGTTTCCTTTCAGGTGAAGGGAACCCAATTGCCATTTGTGCATGGCAAGGCAGCTCCATGTCAGCAAGAGATGCTGCCTGGGAAGTGATGGTGATCACTTGAATCATCACACACGTGCTTTCCTGATCTGAATGCCAGTGCTCATGTCAAGGTCCCTGTAGAGGGGCCCCACAAATAAACATCCTAAAGTAGGCTGGGGAGATGACAAGGTTGGAACATTGGTGTCAGAGCTACAAGGTGAATGGATTTAAGTGGCCTCTCCCTGGGATGTTGTTTAAAGTGCAGGCAGCAGCTGAGAGTTTGCTCAAGACAGGGGAGACTATGATGTGACTACCTGAATCCCCAGCCTTCAGAACAGAAGGGATCCAGGAGATGGATGTGCTTGCAAAAAAATGGTGTTCATTGAGAGGGCTTGAGTGGGTGAAGCTGACATCAGCTCCTTGTTACTGTGAACACTCTTTCACCTCTTAAGACACACACAGCTAGCAGGACAAAGCTCGGTTTGCCACCCTCCTTAACTAATGCATTTCATCATAGCTGTTTGTGCACTTTCTTCTTCAGATGAGGTGGTGCCCACAGATACAGATGCTACAAGATAATGAGTAACTTTCTCTTTTCCTCCTTCTTATTTAACATTTGCACCAGTTGTGTCCTGGCCAAGAGTGACCTCATTTGTACTAGTAAAACAAGAATGGGAAGTAGCAGCCATGGATTTTGAGAATACATTCCCTGCTGTTTCCTGCCCATGCTACCTGCAGAGGAGGTGTAATAGTGCAAATCCCTTCCCTGTTCTTTTTGGGGGCTTCCTCTGAACAGCTTTGTGAAACAACATGTGAGGTGTTTTGGTGTCTGGAGGATTTCTAGAAAGCAATAACTAGTCAGCAGTTCTTTCTGTCATCTCCCTATGTGAGAGACATCTCTCTGTGGTACGTGTTCAGAGAGACCTGGAGAAGGTCAGCCTTTGACCATTGTGGAGATGGTAAGCATAGAATCATTTGGGTTGGAACGGACCCTAAAGATCATCCAGTTTCAATCCCCCTGCCATGGGCAGGGACACCTCCCACTAGATAAGGTTACTCAAAGATCTAGCCAGCCAGGCCTTGAACACTTCCAGGGAGGGGGCGTCAACAACATCCTTGGGCAACCTGTTCTAGTGTCCCACCACCCTCACAGTAAATAATTCCTTCCTAATATCTGATCAAATCTACCCTCTTCCACTTTAAAGCCATTGGCCCTTGTCCTATCACTATATGCCCTTGTAAAATGTCCCTATCCATGTTTCTTGTAGCCCCCCCTGGAAGGCTGCAGTAAGGTATCCCCAGTACCTTCTCTTCTCCAGGCTTGACAACCCCAACTCTCTCAGCCTGTCTTCACAGGACAGGTGCTCCAGCCCTGGAGGTGCACCAGTTCCTTCTCTCAGGAGCCATGGATGCATCTCATCAAGTCCCACGGACTTGTGCACTTTCAGGTTCCTTAGATGGTCTGGAACCTGATCTTCTCCTACTGTGAGTCATTCTTCATTCTCCCTGTCCCTGCCTTTGCCTTCTGTGGCTTGGGTGATGTGGCTTAAGCACTTTCCAATGAAGATGAAGCAAAGAAGTTCTTGAGTACCTTAGCCTTCTCCATATCCCAGGTGACCAGGTCTCCCATTTGCTTCTGGAGATGACCATCACCAACATACCTACAGAAGCTTTTCTTGTTGCCTTTGATGTCCCTGGCCGGATTTAATTCTATCAATGCTTTAGCTTTCCTAACCTGATCTAGGCTGCTCCAACAATTTCTCTGTATTCCTCCTAGGCTACTTGTCCTTGCTTCCATCCTCTATAGGCTTCCTTTTTTTTGTGTCTGAGTTTGTCCAGGAGCTACTTGTTCATCCATTCAGGCCTCCTGGAATTTTTGCCTGACTTCTTCTTTGTCAGGATGCATTGCTCCTGAGCTTGGAGGAGGTGATCCTTGACTATTAACCAGCTTTCTTGGGTCCTTCTCTCCAGAGAGTTATCCCACAGTACTCTACCAAAAAATCCCTGATGAGTCCAAATTCTGCTCTCCTGAAGTCCAGGGTAGTGAGCTTGCTGCACAGCCTCCTCAGTGTCCTAAGGGTCTTGCACTGAACCATTTAGTGGTCACTGCAGCCAAGGCTGCCCTTGAGCTTCATATTCTTCACTAGCCCCTCCTTGTTGCTGAGAACAAAATCCAGCATAGCACCTTTTCTCATTGGTTCATCTACCACTTGGAGAAGGAAATTGTCATGAGTGCATTCCAGGAACCTCGTGGATTGCTTATGCCTTTCTGTGTTGTCCCTCCAACAGATATCTCTGTGGTTGAAGTCCCCCATGAGGACCATGGCTTGTGAACGTGAGGCAACTCCTATCTGTCTATGAAGAGCCTCATCTGCTTGGTCCTCCTGGTTGGGTGGCTTGTAGCAGACCCCCATTACAATGTCCTGTGCCCCTGCCCTCCCTTTGGTCCTAACCCATAACCTCTTATTCAGCTCCTCATCCACCCTCAGATGGAACTCCATGGCCTCCAGTTGGTCACTGAAGTAGAGGACGACACCCCCTCCATGTCTCCCCTGCCTGTCCTTCCTAAAATGTGTTTCTTTGTGTGGTTTAGGGCATCTGTTGTATTTAAGAAGAGTCTGAGCTGAGTGGAACTGTTCTGTACCTGATGGTGATTTGGTGACTGCTCAGGTGGGGCAGACTAAAGGGGCTTCACAGTTATGCTGGGCACCGTTTCTGGGTATGTTGCAGCAAGACAATCTTCTGGGGAGAAGTAGGATCTGGCCAGGCCTTGCTAGGTAGCAGAAAGTGCTTCCCAGGGATGAAGGCACAAAGTCTAATGTAACTTAGGAAGCTATTGAGCTGGCAGGGAGTGGCACAATTTGTTTATAGAACCTTGTCACTTCCTTTTTACCTAATTGCCTTACCTCTACAGAAGATAAATATTACTGTAAATACCCTAATAAAACCTGTTTTTTTGAGTGTCTGAAAGCCTTCCAAGCTTTTTTGCAACACTCAGTATGGGTGAAGATCAAACCACCTCTGCCTTTGTGCTTTAGCTGAATCATGGTTCCATCACACCCTGACCAACGTGGCAGCCCTCCCGGGGCACCTGGCCCCACACATCGCAGGAGTGCAGGCATGGGAAACATGGCAGTGGTGTTTAAAGTGTGGCTGCCACCTCACTGGAGGGGACTGTTTTGTAGGTGGCCTTCCTGTAGGATGCCTGCGGTAGTCAAATTATTGCACTTTTATGTTATGCTCTGACATTCCCAGTCTTCAGCGTGTTTTTTATTTGTTGGACACACTCAGCCTTTTTTAAAAAGCAAAAGTAAACAAGGAACAAAAACTTACATCAGGAAATCTCTACTCTAAGACAGAACTATGTCTGTCAATCTTATTTGCACTATGTCATGTTTATGGATGTAGCAATGTGAGGATGGAGTGGCACATCAGCAGTGAGCAGAGTTGTGAAACAAAGTATGTGAGACAGACAATCTAAAATGCATTGAATCTCAGTACATAAATGTAGCAGCATGGCATGGACTTTCCATACGTGGTAAAATCATCTAGCTGCAGCAGCTGCCTTTTGGGCAGTTGCAAGACACAAATTTTGCTAATGCTAAAATGAAACTTTTCACCAAAACTCTTAAGACCAGAGTTAGACATCAGTAGGACCTGAACTCTCAGAGCTGCACTGAATCACAAGTCAGTATGTCATGTTTCTCCAGAAGCACGTGCTTCCACTGTGTACAGAAGAGCCTTGAGTTAAGTCCTGTGAAGATTTTTTGTTCAACAACCATGCCATCTGATTGCTGCAAGTTCCGCGCTTTTAGGACTCTTCCTCTCTTCCTTTCCTCCTTTCCATTTTGGAGCTCTTCCATTGCAGTGCACCTTAGAAGAGAACTGAGACAGCATCTTTGATGCAGATAAATACCTTGAAAGCTCCGATTGCATGAGCTAAGTGGTATGAAGAGAACAGCGGTGGCTGGTCATGGGGGGCAGCGTAGGAAGATGTGGTCTGTGAGGAAATGTGCTGGTGTGGCAGTGATCCAGCTCCTCACACTCTGGAGTGTTGATAGTGATTGTGAGATACCTATCAGCCTAACCTCATGCAGCTATTTCGGAATATGAACAATCAGATATGCCTGGATGGCATCCAACAAATTAACTGAGAAGTGATTTACATGTAGTAACCATAAATAATTGCTTTTTAAATGGCTTAGATGATGGCTCATTGCTGTCATTGCCACCACAAGAGAACTGACAGTGTTTTATTTAAAGGCCTTATTAAAATGGACTCACTTGTGTCAAGGAGGGGGTATACTTAGAAATTATGAGTTAACCATGTTTATGTAAACCAAGTTGTTTGGTTTTATTACACTGTTACACTCTTGATTTAAATTTTTGTTTTCTTGTTAATCTACAGACTTTTTTTTCACATTAGACTTTCCTAGAGTCTTAACATTTTTGGTGATTATAGGTAAAGAAGAAGAGTCCTGTGACTCTCTGCAGTTCAGCTTCCAACTGCAGTTTTACAACCTCATTTGGTAAGAGAAGACAACCACGCACTGGAGTCAATTCAGGATAGGTATTTATGACAACTTTATTTTCATTTATTCAAGAAATTAAATTATTAACAAAGCTGGATTGTGCTAACAATCCCATTACACAGAATTCACCTTTTAAATACCTTTAGGAAGAACATCCAATTTCATCATGTTTTAAGTAAAGCAAGAAAAATTGGCATTTTTTAAAAAGGAAATTAGTTTACTTGGTCCCTTTAAGTGGCTTTGTGCTTCTTTTGTATGTTAGAAGTATAAGAAATCTTGAAAGACTCCCAGATGTTACAAAGGAATGGATATCATGGGCCCTACCTTTCCCTAGATCACTAGTGGGAGATTCTGTCATTCCTCCTTCAATTTTGGCATAATTTATTCTTGACCTTAAAGTTATTTCTTTAGCTGGAGATACATTCAGACCTTCCTATTGTATGTATTATGTGGCTCCTATAGAATATTAGGATTACCTGGATGTCAACTGCAAAGTGTTAAAAAGAAAGTATTATGCTTCTAGATCTTTTGGTTATGAAAATTAAAAAGCAGTGTTTACCTCTAGTCCATATTCTAAGTTTTCTGTAACTGAAAGGCATAAATAATGTATTATTTCTCAGCCTGATAATCTATGAAGCCAGATAACAATGCTTTAGGAGAATGACTTTATTGCTAATCTTTTGTAAATTTGGAACAAAGTAGAAGGATAGCTGCTGGGGAAAAGAGGGGAAGACAGGAATGGCTTCTGTGTAGGAAAGGCTGGGTATGAGATTAGACACATGAAATGAGAGGAGATGCAGAGAGGTAGGGAAAGTAGGGTGGTCAGACTCTTAAATGTAAATATGTTTTTCATCTGAGTCCAACTGAAAACAAAAAAGTACTTTAAAAATAAATAACCAAATGCACAGTTGCTCTTAAAGCTCACATTTTATCATAGATCTTTTGCTGACATTGTTTTCTTATTGACGTCAATGGAAGGTTCAAAATCAATTGAAAGCAGCTGTCTGTTTCAGATACACATTGAAGTCATCAGGAGAAGTTGTATACAGACTTTCCCAACATGTCTTTTCATCATAAAGTTTTATCATCAATCACTGACTTTGTTTATATTTGCTGAAGTGTAACATGTAGTAGGGCAGATGTATCAAATAACGATGCACTGTAATATGTAACTGGTTTTACCAGATCCATCAAACTCACTTTCATCTTAAATACAGTATTATTTATTTTGCTCTTTTTTCAGCCACTGTCAAGATTTTTCTCTTTTAATATATTAGAGGACAGCTCTCTTTTGAGGAAATAAAGTTCAAAGTAAATTGATAAAATTTCTTAAATCTATTGATATTGACTTTTGTGCTAGTGTATTACATTGACTGATTTTTATACAGTGAATTTTCATTGCATGATCACTTTGATATATTTAGCTTCCAGTACTGACTCCTTATTAAGAATACCAAGTATCTTTTTGTTGAGTCCTTCCAAAGTGACACTTGGAAAAGGTGTGCTTTACCTGAAATAATCTTATCTACAGAATAAATTGTGTGACTGCTGCTGTTTTTTCAGTTTCACCAGGTAAGGTCAAAAGTGTCTCAAGCAGAGAAATACAAAGAATATGAACTAATACATGAAGAAGAGCGACTGTCTAACTTAATACATAGTGAAGTACAAGGTGATCATGTTTAGGTGAGGCTGTACATGTTGCAGGCTTTGGTAATTTAAAACATCTTTATTTCAGTATTTCCAAGTATTGAATAGAATAACTTTGCCTACAGAAGGCAAGTTCAGGTCACTACAAGTGACCTGAACCCAGTTAGCAGGGTAGTGCTCTCTACTCAGTTGGAATTTAAGGGGGAAAATAAATAAATAAGGCTTGATTTTTGAAGGAGTTCACTCAGGAAAGTTTGAAAGTAGAAAAACAGTCATCCCCCCATAAATGCAGCACTCATGAATACCACATCCAAAAGCCTCCACAAAACCTGCTGTTGCTGGAACTGGAAATGATGCCTATAGCTATTGCATTTTATTACAGGATGGGTGTATTTGTAGTTTCTTTTTACCTTTCTGGACCTGCAGAGGGTGCAAAATCTCCATGTAACATGGCTTAGAAGAAGCTGAATTTCTCCTTCATTCTCCTTTTATGTTTTGCTTCTCTAGTAACTCGAAAGAACACTGCACCAGCAGCAAGATCCTTGTTAGAAACTTAATGGTAGAAAAAAATTGAGATAAAAGCACTTATTGTAGCTGTTGACATTTCATTTGCAGATTTATTTTATTCTTCAACATCTAAGCCTAGTGCCTGAACCATTTTCTCTAGCTTAGTGCTATTCAGCCCCTTGTCATCTTATCTCTTTCCCTAATCATATAATTTCCTCTGCATCATCTCTATTTTTTTTCTTTCTTTCTCTCCAGCTTTTTATTTTAATCTTTGGATTTATTCTGGCTAACTGCTTCTGTTTGAATGCTTGCTTCCAGCTCTAAGCTGTTTCATTCACAGCATGAACACAATGGATGTAAATGTCTAACTACATGGCTTAGGCTACACATTTTAGTTTCACATGATCTCAACAGTACCTAGAATAGCAAAATAAAGTACCTGTATCATTATTATAATTTCATTTCATTGATTTTCACTGATTTAACAGAGGTCTTTGATGTGTGAAAGTATGCAGCCAATGATTAGGAGAAGGAGTTAAACTATTGGGGTTTCTGGGGTAAAGATTATTTGCTATCAAAAGAAGGCATTATTTTCTGCAAACTACAACCCATGCTTAGCTACCATTCAATTAGAGCAGTATTATTAAGAAAAAAAACCCTTAAACTTAAAACAAATGGCAAGGGAGGTGCAGGAAAGTTTTGCAGTATGGTGGTAAAACTCATCTCACTTGTCTAACTTTCCGTTATCATAATATGCTGTGGTTTTGTTTTTTTTTTTTCTGTTTGTTTTTCTTGTGTACTTTATAGTTGGCTCCTTTCCAGCTTTGAGAGGGTTAGGTTAGAAATGGTTGGTATACAGCAGCCTTGCAAATTGGTAAAATGTATGTGATGAGCCTTTGTGTAAGAATGAATGGACACTTAAATTTGGGCCTCTGTATTTGGTCAAAGAGAGACTTCTGTGTTTGTTATGTATTTTTTGTCTGTTTTTAAGCAAGTCACGTAATTAGTTTTCTGGCTGTAACAAAAAATTCTTTTGCAATGATCTGCTTACATGTCATCTTTGGATTGATGGAAAAAATTTGACATGGATGTAAAGAAGCAAAATGGGCATCCTCATGCTATGGCCCAGCACAGCTCCTCATGTTCCATGTGGCTGCAAACGATGGCGATAACGAAGAGAGTAGAAAGAGCTTCTTGAGGCTAGACTTGATCCCACTGAAAAACAGCAGAAGCTGAGCCATTACGCTTAAGAGGTGGAGCTGCACAAGCTGATTTTAATAGCAAAATTTTGGGTGAAGAGGACAGACTTTTTTGTCTTTTATACAATACATTCAGTTAACAGTTGTTTGATGCCTCTGTCTTGCTTGTGTCCTGTGGACAGCAGTTAAGAGGTGCTTTAGAGCTTTACTGAATAAGGGTGAACACATACTTGATGTTGTGCTTCAGCTCCTGTTTTAAGGAATGAGAAATAATTTGCTACATGCAAATGTTTTTTTACCTATTTGAGACCTAAAAAAATTGTTTCTTATAAAACTCTGAGTTGGTGTGGGAATAGCAAACCAGCAGGAAAATTTAATCTTGCCTCTAATGCATTTCCAGCGCAAGTAATTTTGGTCAGAAGTTTCAAAAGCTATTTCTTAGCATAGGATAATTTGTAGTAGAATCTTTTAAGAGCTTTGACTAAGTGTGAGTTTTCTAAGAATAAAATGGTTAATTGTAAGTAAGATATTTGATTTAAATATATTATTAGGATAGCATCATCACAGTTGTGTTAACAAAACAATTACAATCTTGTGTTCCTTGCATCCCAGAACCACAAGATTTGGATCTGCTAGAAAGAACACAGCTTCAGTGATATAAATTAGTAGGGAAGAGGAGGACTACAAATGAAAGATTAAGTGCTTAGGGCCTATTACATACCCATCTGCAGCTTTATTATAAACCAGTGATATTTATATATTAATAAATTTGAGAAAGAGCTGTGAGTAGCAGCCTACTCTTTGTGCAGTATGGTAGCCTTCTCCAAGGATCAGAAAGCTGAGGGCTCCTAAGTTTTAATAATGTGCAGTTACTCAAAGGGGCATGTAATACAAGGCAAAGTAATGAAGGAAACACTACTGATACAGCTTATTGCAGTCCATGGCACACTAGATAACAGAGGCCTTAGGATCACAGAATTATTTTGCAGACTTGCTTGTTCATTAATCATAGATATAGGGGAGCACATGACAGAACCTAATTACAGCCTAGGACAAAGCTACAAATGATTGAGAATAAAATAGTGACCTTAGAGTTAATTTCACTCTAGGCTGTTGTAGGAGAGTCACCTCCTTGAGCAGCAAAGTGTTTCTCTTGGTTTGTGCCCCGAGTACAGGTGGCAGGGATTGCTGGTCAGAAGGGTCTGGTGCAGTGAGGTAGCCTGGCCTGGACCTGCTCACAGTGGTGGTGAGGCACACAGGGGCAGTGGGGTGCCCATACCTGAGCTGGATATAGTGTCAGGATATGATTTTAGGGACAGCTTGGCCTGAGGGAAGTTTAATGTGTGATTATTTCTACAGTGGATTAACTACTACTTTATTAAGCTCAGAGTGGAAAGAAGGAAGCCCTAAGGATTATCTTCCCCCCTGGGAACTGTTTCTGTGTATGTAGGACAATTTGTTGCTTCCACATATTATCGTAGTGTCCTTTATTATCAGCTGACATTTTTAGAAATCTGGCTGCAGTGTTAATCTTATTTTACATGTATCCTAGGGCATGAGAGTTGATGGAGGGCCTCACCAGGAGAAAAAAAACCCACCAAACAACAACAACCACTAATTTTGGTCCTTTTTGCTGATGTCTTTGATTTTTTCATTTCTGTATTGCAAACTTATCATTTTAATAAAGAGACTGATAGAGTTTCCTAGAAGTTTGGCAACCTCACATCCATCAAAAGTGGAATTAGTAACAGGGAAAAATAATAATTTTTAAATGAAAATAGATGTTTGAGGGATTGCTGAAGAAAGAGGAAAATAAAGGTCTTAATTTGCAATCTATTCCAAACATACTGCCTCCAAGGGACTTAATTATCTAAGCAACAAAGCTTATTCCAAGAAATGATTTATAAAAGCAACAAATTTTCTAGTACTTTAAGTGGTGTTCCTGCAATGAATTTACCTTTGGAAAACCCAGCCATTTTTTCACATTTACTTCTGTTTATGAAGGAGAATAGATGGGGAAGGGCCCTGCAAAGACAACCTTATTGTTTTGTCCTAACTTATGGTAAGACAGAGGCTGGTGCCATGGGAGCTGGGGGTGTTGTTAATGGGGGCTGTAAGCACAAGCTTACACCAAGCTGTAGCATGGTGTGTTGTTAAACTAATGTTTTAAAAACCCATTTCCTAAAATGGAAGTATGATGAGGCTCCTTAGGTACAAGGTTTTTTAACAGATTCTTTGCCTGCATAGTTTATAATGGTGAAAAGAAGCCCCTAAGCTCTGAAGTTCATTACCAGAACTGGATTTGGGCATGAAGTCTTTTGGCCTCATGGAGGGCAAGACCTCTGGGACTCGACTTTGGTAGGTGTAAAGTGCAGGATCTGGACAGGGTTTTAAAAACTGCATTTCTCTGATAACTGGCGTTGTTAAGAACTCTTTATCTTTTGTGTTTTCCCTTCTCTTTCAGTTACTCAGCACTGCATATGGGCTCTTTTGTTTATGAATATAACCTCACTTCTTAAAAGGCAGTAAAATCCAGTGAAAAGCCATTTCCTTCCCAAATGCAACTGCTGCCTGCTGGTTCCTTGAAGAGAATACACCTTCACACTGGCTCCATATTCAGGAATAGACGCTTTAGAAAAAGTCTGGCTTTAGAAAAGAGTCTGGCTATGTTTAGTGCAAGGAAAGCCTGTGCAATATGCCATGTCCACTGGATAAACCAAAAGGATTAAATGGTGGAGAGAATACATTTCTTAAATTATTTTTTTTTTAAATGAGAAGTGACAGAAACTCTAATATTTTATAATTAGGTAATAATAAAATATTGGCTAGATTCCAACTAGTACCCTGCATTCTCCTGGTCATGACATCCTTGTGGGCAAGCTGAGGAAGTGTGGGTTGGAAGAGTGGACAGTGAGATGGATTGAGAACTGGCTAAACAGAGGCCAGAGTGTTGTGATCAATAGTGCAGAGTCCAGTTGGAGACCTGTGACTAGTGGAGTTTCCCAGGGGTCGGTAATGGGTCCAGTCTTATTCAACATCTTCATCCATGACTTGGATGAGAGGACAGAGTGTATCCTCAGCAAGTTTGCTTATGATACGAAGCTGGGAACATTGGCTCATACACCAGAAGGCTGTGAAGCCATTCAGCAAGATCTAGACAGACTGGAGGGCTGGACAATAATGAACCTAATGAGGTTCAACAAGAGTAAGTGTACAGTCCTGCATGTGAGGAGGAATAACACCATTCACCAATACAGATTAGGGGCTGACCTGCTAGAAGGCAGCTCCATGGAGAAGGACCTTGGAGTCCTGGTGGACAACATGTTATCCATGGGAGAACAATGTGCCCTTGTGGCCAAGAAGGCCAATGGTATCCTGGGGTGCATTAAGAACGATGTAGCCAGCAGGTTAAGGGAGGTTCTCCTTCCCCTCTATTCTGCCCTACTGAGACCACATCTGGAGTATTGTGTCCAGTTCTGGGCTCCCCAGTTCAAGAGGGAAAGGCATACACTAGAGAGAGTCCAACAGAGAGCTATCATAGCCCTTATCATATGAGGAACTACAACACCTGTCTTATGTGGAAAGACTGAGAGACCTGGGACAGTTTAGTATGGAGAGGAGAAGACAGAGAGAGGCTCTTATTAATGTTTACAAATATCTGAAGGGTGGTCCAGTTTCTTTTCAGTTGTGGCCTGTGGTAGGACAAGGGGCAATGGACAAAAACTGGAACACAGGAACTTCCACCTCAAAATGAGGACAAACTTCTTTACTGTGAGGGTGATGAAGCACTGGAACAGGCTGCCCAGAGAGGTTGTGGAGTCTCCTTCTCTGGAGACTTTCAAGACCCGTCTGGTTGCATTCCTGTATGACCTGCCCTAGGTGGTTCTGCTCTTGCAGGGGGGTTGGACTCGATGATCTCCAGAGGTCCGTTTCAACCCCTACCGTTTTATGATTCTATGATTCTGCAAAATCAGCATAAGGTTAGAGTGAGAGAAGGAAGCTTCTTTTAAATGGTATCACATTTTTCTCTTAATTACTCTTAGCAATCAGGACACTGTTAGGGTCTTATACAGCAGGAAGCAAATATTCCCCTCTCCTTTCTAGACAGTTGTCTTCCATGTGGTGATTAATTTTGGCCACGCCTTACTGTCCTATAATAATTTAATACTTATTAGTGCAAGGGACACTATATCAGTGATTTAATGTTTTATCAAGGAAGCTGTGATTTGTTGTGAAGATTTGTTGGTGCAGGTACAGTTTCTACATCTGGGGGTGGAACAGGGAGGATAATTTCCAGGCCTCGACACACACTGTCTGGAGGGCAGGCACACATAGCAACCTTTGTCCTGTAAGGCAGAAAGGCCTATGGAGAGCTGATAGAAATAGGTCAGGTTCTCCCCATCCATAGCTCAGAATGTTGGTATAGGCCAAGCACAAGTGAAAAGAGGGAGTGCAGAGTTGCATTTAGGAATCTCCAGTTTCCTTCTGTGGCACTGGAGCTTCATTACTTCTGCCTGCCTGTCTTCAAACAGTCTTGTTTGGCTACTTTGCTATCTCCTCATAGTTTCACAATGGAGAAGGAGATCAGCTGATGTATTTTAGAGATGAAGGATGAAGTCCAATCCAAAGCAGGATTGCCTCTTCTCTTTGGTGTAGCTGCTGTGATCAACTTCTGGCTTTCAAATTGTACTAAGTCGTCACTATGTTCTTAAGAGCCTTCAGTTTCATTATCTTTTAATATTAAATAAACAAAAGTCTGCTACATCCTTCTTAATTTAATATTTTTCTTTTATAAACATTTTTTATTGTTTGTCAAAGAAATTATATCCAAAGCTGTATAAACCTGAAATCCTTTAATCAACTTCAGATTAGATACATCAAGTCATCCTTAGCGTCAGCTTCCAGTTCATTCTGGGATAAGATTCCTACAATGACCTGACTAAGCAGAGGTAAATGTATTCCCCAGCCTGCTTTTTTTGGGAACTCAATGCATATAATTAAAAAAAAAAGCATTTTGAGGGGGAACCTTTTATGCCGTTTTCGTGATAGTCAGTCATTGTTTGCTTTGGTCTTTCTTTTGCAGTTCTTTCCAAATATGGATGAGAGCTTTAGTCAAATTCTTGTTCAAGAAGGCATCATCTTAAATCAAAATATATTGATTCTTTCTTCAGAAGAGAACAGAGTGTAGAGAAGGACCAAACTCCAGATTTATCTCTAAAGGCAGGCAGGGAGAGAAAGAAGGGAAGAGATTGTCTTCTCTAAATGCAGAACACTTGTCTGGCTGTGTTTTTAAGGGAAATAATGATTCCTTATAAAGAGAGGATGAAATCATAGTAAGGTGTTTCTTACACACAACAAGCCGATGAATTTTAATAATATCAGGATATACAAATCTTCACCAAATGAAAAAAAAGGACTTAAGCAGGGTTTCTCATCACAGCTACAATAATACTTCTCAAAACTTTAATTTTTTTAACTTCAGAATCCAGATGTTCTCTGAAATTCTTGAAAAACAGATTCCTGCGTATCTGAAGCTGAAATACAACAGCTCCTAAACACCTGCAATGCATTTGCTATACAGCTCATCTGAGGCTGAGTTTTCGTTCTCCCTGGGCTTGTGTCCTGCTTTGAGAGTGCCAGGACCAGACCTTCCCAGGGCCACCCTGCCCCGAGCCCGACCACCCCAGGAACTGCGGCCTGTGTCTGCGCGGCTGCCGTGGGGGAGCAGCTGCCCCTGTGGGGAGGAGAGGCTGGGTCAGGCAATCACAGCGCGCCTGGCGTGGGGCGTCAAACGGCTGCTCAGAGCCTCCTCTGCCCGGGGTGGCCCGGGGTGTGTGTTTGCCAGGGCTCCTGCTCCTGCTCCTGCTGGGGTGCCTGCCTCCTGCCTTCTGCCCAGAGAAGAGCATCCTTCACTGAAACAGGTCACCTTCCTCTGCCTCCTCAAGCGGGGCTGGAGTGGCCAGTCTGTTTTTTTGTGGTGTGTCACTGGGGTGCTGAACTTGGGCCTCCCCATCTGCCAAGTTCAGTTTGGGACTTTTCTGGTCTGGACATAATTACTGCCTGAGAGGTGTGGATTCCATATTTGCAGCTATGGGTGACCTGTATGGTCTCAGGTTAGTATGGTGTCATGATCTGGTATCCGGATACGTGGCAATTTTTTACGATCTTGTCAGGACAAAACAAAGATAACACAACATCGGGTGCACAAAGAGGCGCTGGGGCTGGCGTGCGGTCTTACGAGAGGTGGGGCAGAACCCCCTTGCTTTCTAGCCCTCCTCACCGCAGTGGGAGGCTGGTGCGGCTGGACTCTGCCTTCCCTCTCCTGGGATGAGCTGCACGGCAGCTGCACCCTTTGTTGTCTGGCAGGACCTGAGAAGAAGTTTAAAGGTGATCCCAAATGGTGAAATTAAGATGCAAACGAGGTCAGATGTCACGCACACAACAAACTTTTATTACAGTAACACAACAAAGTCCCTAGAGCAGATAAGACAGGGAGGAAAATAGAGACAGAAAAGAAAGGAGAAAGCAGAGATACAGAGGACAGCAAGCGAGAGCATAGTTACCACCACGGTCCAGCGATGTCATCGGTGGGGAAGTGGTTCCTGGTGGGGAAGTGCTTCCAATGCACCCATAGTGTCCCGGATTTTTATACGGTTCTTGCCCACTGCACCCCCACTTTTTTCCCTGAATAAGGGAGAAAATCCTTCTATCTTCCCCATGTTCATCAGAGATAGCAGGAGGCAGGTATGATGCCAGGGGCTATGTAGTCTTGTTTGGCTAATTGATGAGATCAGCCATTACAAAAGAGGAGGTTGAGACAACTGGCACCACAGGATTAGTTTGTTGCAGTGGAGTTTCGGTGCTAGGAAGTGGCTTGAGACCGACACTCTGTCTTGTCCTGCGAAGTCGGTGGTTTTCATATCAAGGCCTGGTTATCACTGGATATTCTGCTCCCAGTGCCAGCTGTAGAACTCCTTTGTCTCGGATCTCAGCATGTCCCACACTGAACTCCCCCGTTCTCGGGTACTCTTCTCAGGAGGGGAAGCAAAATGGTTGAGTGGGTTGCTGAGACATCTCTTTAGTCCATCCAAATGTTGTTCAACTCTCAGATGCCACAAGACAGACAACAGATATCCTGAGTGCCAAAGTCCATCACTTATCTCTTGGATTGTTTGAGACAAGCACTATACATCCTGAATGCCACATATGGCCATAGGCAATTTTTATTCTGGTACTCTCAAACCAAGACAGACTGATTGAAACCCTATGAAAATCAGGGTATATGTTTCCACTGTACTGAGTATGCTTTGGGTCAGGCCCAGAAATTTCACTTGTTATCTGTAGCATCAAAGATGGCTCAAACCACCCCAACTCTATCTGGACCTCTAAGTTTTTCTCTCCACCTGCACTTCTTAATGCACAGCAACAGCACTGGTGAGTTACATCATGATGCTTGCACTGATGCCTGTGATGTGCCAACCCCCTCTGGTGCAATTTGACCTTTTCCTAGGAAAACATTGGAGGGAGACTTTCAAGCTTCTCTCTTTCAAGTCTTTGCTATCTTGGAAATCTCTTGCTGGCCTTCTGCTGTATGTTTTATACTCACTGATACATTTTGGCTTTCAGTAAAAGCTGTGATGTGTTGGGTAAGCTATTTTCATTATATTTTGAGGGTGTATTAACGCAATTAAAAAGCAGAGCAAGTCCTTATCTGAAGCACTAAGTACACATTTAGTGACCCTTGTTTAGAAAGGTGGAGTCCAAGTGGAATCAAGTTTGCATTACTACAGGAGATTATAAGAGCTTGTCTTTTTGAGGCAAATAAAATTGACTGTCATGCTGGGGAGAGTAGAAGAGCCATTAATTTAAAGTTGATTTGAGGCTAGCTTCCAAACAAAGTAACTTTTTTGATCTTTTTTTCAACTGCTAGTTCAAAAAGGGAGTAACATGGAAGTGAAGAGTTGTCAGTTCAGTTGCAATGATCGGCTGAAGTAAAGCGCACACACAAATGTAGCAACCAGTAGCTGTTTTGCAGACTTGGCAGAGAGGAAGGAAACTGGGTAAGAGCACAGAGAGAAAAAACCCCTTTGGCAGTCAATTTACTAATGAAAAAAATAACTTCAGAATGACTGGGTGATAAAATCCTAATGCAGATCAGATGGTAGTTCTCATTTCAGTCAAAGAGTCAATATAAAACCTCATGTCCTTCGTAGATTTTTATCCTAACTAAATAGCTCACATAAAAACAACACAGGTTTTAACTTTCACTGAAGTTTTACACTGAATTAACTGTCCAGAATGAAGCATATTTTCTCTGTGAAGATAAACTCTTTGTAGTGCCTTCAAATAAATACCAGATATTTGAGATATTTGACATGTTTATTTCTAACCATCACACACACTACTTTCCCTGCTCCTCCCTCCCTAGCATAAGTAACTACCAGTATCAACTGAGAATTTTTCTATAAACTGGTGAGAAAACTTCAGATATTGAAGGAAGCTCCCATTACCTATGCTGGTACTTTATGTCCTCTCCAAGTAACAGAAGTTCATTGCTCTTGAGTTCAGAACATTGTATAGGAATTAACTTTGCTACTTCTTAAAAATAGATTTCTGTTATTAAAAGGTGATAATCTTTCTCCCTTCCACCCTAGGAATTCAAAAGGAAAATATTATTCTGTGAAAGATAAGACATTTACTTGGTCTCTTCATGTGCAGCTAAAGGGGAAAAAAAAAAACCCAAAACCCCATGAGGAAAAAGCAGAGTCTATCTACTACAAATTACCTGAATATTTCTGTTGTGTGTCCTGGCAGGGCTGAGAAGGATTTGCCTCTACCGAGCTGCTGCCATTGGATGGCACTGCAGAGCTCTGTGATGACTTAGATGATCTTGCCTTGGTAGTGGAGACAGTAACTTCATCAACACTAGCTTCCTCATCAAAATTCTATTTTGGTATTAACATTCTATACCAATTTAAAAATAAAACAAAACCTTCTTATTATCAACTGCTGAAATTTTAATGACTTTTAAATATGTTGTTGGTTTACACTCCAGCAAGCTGAAGATTATACTGTTCTTCATGTTTTATCAGAGCGTTACAAAAGCTATTTTGTTGAACTCTTGTGAAGGAGCTTGTCTATTTTTTCCATAAATAATTAGTTTCCCCAAACGCTGGATGCAGTTCCATTAAAGCTTTGTTATACTGTCTCTTTTATTTCGCACTAGTTGAGTTTGTGTGGAATTAATTTCTTCTGTGATGCTGATTTGCAAACAAAACGGGTTGCTAATTTGACACGTACAAGAAAATTGGAAACCGAGCTGACATAACATACTCGACTGCTTCCAAGTGTTTCGTTGTACATGCTAAAAAAACATCCATACAAGTAAGGCTGCTAATTAGACTAGTGTGTCATTTTGGAAGCAGAGGCCGTTTTAATGTGATTCTGAAGTACTGACCATCTCACCACAACAGTACTTGTTATTCTGCTGTTTTAACTTACTTGTATCAGACGTTATTACATTTTCCATTCCACTGACTTTCATAACCTGCTTAGCTAACTCTTATTCACAGTCCCAAGAAAATATATACACAGAGTTTCAAATTTTTATGTTAAGGAAACTTTGGAAATTGCGTTTTTCTTACCTTCCTTTCCTATTTTTCTGGTAGACTTACTGTTTTTAAATACTTGCCATGTCAATACAAATCACAAATCTTCTCTCTTGGCTAATCCATATGTTCTTTGATCCAATGGCATAAATTACAGTTTTTTAAATATCTATATAGTCTGCTTTACAATGGTTGACTTCAGAATAACTCCCCTAATGCTAACATCTCTCCCTTGAAAATCATGCCAGGTTTCTCCAGCACTCCTGTAAGAACTCATAATACGTGCCAGCATGTGATTATTTTTTTCAGTCTGCTCCAAATCTTTTCAGGCTGCAGTCTGACCCACAGAGAGTAGAAAAAAAAATCTGTGCATTTTCATTTCTGATGACTGCAACTTCAATTGTGCTGCCCAACACAGCTATCAGCTGTTTGCAGAGGTGATGACTATTGGTGTGGTAGGTGGGTGAGGAAGATGAGGGAGAAAATTATTTTTAAATAGCTGAAGTCAGTAATAGTCTTTTTTGCCCTCTAGATCCATGACACTACAGCTCACTCTGTGGCTTCCATTCAAATAATTTTCCTTTTCCACAGGAGGGACCCTTTTCAGGGGAGGTTGGCTCTGGATGATCTTTGTGATCAGGACCCTTCCTTAGTGCTCTGCTAGGAATAAAACTTTTTTCTGGTCACTTGAAATATGTTACTTTTAGCCTTTTTTTTTTTTTTTAGCATAGCTTTTCATGTTGACTCTTTCTTTTGCTGAATGCTCTTAGTTATAGACTGTTGTGAAGATTACACAGGAAAGTAAAACAGAATTATCTGTTATCTGCACTTTCTATTAAGTAACAGCAATCTGTGGGAGGTGCAGTCTGTAATTGTTATGAGGGAACTGTACCAAGTGCTGAATGAAGTATTAGTCTAGTTTGTTAGTGACTAGGTGCAGAATGTTTCTTTGTCTGAATAATTTCATATAAATA